>NC_064622.1:405782399-406148233 GCF_023898315.1 Schistocerca nitens
AAGGAATTGCATGGCGATGACTTTCAACGTCGTGTACAGTTCTACCACTGGGCACAAGAGAAATTACGGGACGATGACAGATTTTTTGCACGCGTTCGATTTAGCAACGAAGCGTTATTTACCAACAGCGGTAACGTAAACCGGCATAATGTGCACTATTGCGAGCGGAAAATTCCCGATGACTGCGACAAGTGGAACATCAGCGACCTTGGCGGGTTAATGTATGGTGCGGCATTATGGGAGGAAGGATAACTGGCCCCTATTTTATCGATGGCAATCTAAACGGTGCAATGTATGCTGATTTCCTTCGTAATCTTCTATCGATGTTACTACAAGATGTTTCACTGTATGTCACAATGGCGATGTACTTCCAACATGATGGATGTCCGGCACATAGCTCGCGTGCGGTTGAACGGGCATTGCATAGCATATTTCATGACAGGCCCGCACGTTCACCGCATCTGACGTCCCCGGATTTCTTTCTATGGGGAAGGTTGAAGGATATTTGCTATCGTGATCCATCGAGAACGCCTGACAACATGCGTCAGCGCATTGAATGCCATGTGCGAACATTACGGAAGGCGAACTACTCGCTGTTGAGAGGAATGTCGTTACACGTATTGCCAAATGCAGTGAGGTTGACACACATCATTTTGAGCATTTATTGCATTAATGTTGTAATTACAGGTCATCACGCTGTAACAGCATGCGGTCTCAGAAATGATAAGTTCTCAAATATACATGTATCACATTAGAACAACCGAAATAAAATGTTCAAACGTACCTACGTTCTGTATTTTAATTTAAAAAACCTACCTGTTACCAACAGATCATCTAAAATTGTGAGCCATATATTTGTGACTATTACAACGCCATCTATCACGAAGCGAAAAAAGCAGTCCAACTAAAACGTTCATATTTCTTTACGTACTACACGAACATATAATAAAAATGGGGGTTTCCTTTTTAAATAACGCAGCTGATATCCGTTTGACCTATGGCAGCGCCATCTAACGGGCCAACCATAGCGCCATCTGGTTTCCCCCTTCAAGCTAGACGAGTTCCGTTATTTGTAGTTTTTTCGTTTAACGCTTATTTCGTGAGATATTTGGCCCGGTCACGATCAATTGACCACCCTGTACACTCTAAGACAAAAAAAGAGACTTATCACGACGGAATTATCCGAATGGAGCGAAAATCGATAGATGAGTTTTACATTTAAAGATAAATAAATGATTACAATCTCAGCAAATTAGACGATTTATTCAAGAGGAACAGTTTGACAAACTGAGGAAGTCAATAACATGTTGATCTACCTCTGGCCCTTATACTAACAGTTATTTGGCTCGATATTGATGTCCTCCCGAGGGATATCGTACCTAATTCTGTCCAATTGGCGATTTAAATCGTCAAAATCCCGAACTGGTTGAAAGATCCTGCCCATAGCGTTCCAAACGATGTGAACTGGGGAGGGATCCGGCCACCTTGCTGGCCGAGGCAGGGTTTGGCAGGCACGAAGACAAGCAGTAGAAACTCTCGCCGCGTGCGAGCGGGCATTATCTTACTGAAATATATGCCCAGGATGGTTAGCTATGAACGGCAACAAGAACGGGCGTACAATATCGACGACGTACTGCTGTGCTGTAAGGATGCCGCCGATGACAACCAAACGGGTCCTGGTATGAAATGAAGTGACACTTCAGACCTTCACTCCGGTTGTCGGCCCGTTAGGCGGACGACAGTCATGTTGGCATCCCACCGCTGTCCCGGGCGCCGGCAGACGCGTCTTTTCTGGGATCGGCGCTCAGTTCGAAACAAGGTCCGTCACTGAAGACAATTTCAATCCGGTCAATGAGATTCCAGACTTAATGTGGCCGACACTACTGTAGAGAGGCTTGTTGGAGTACAGAGGTCAATGGTAGCCGACGGAAGGGGCGCCGTGAGCTTAGCCCCCTTCCTGTGAGCTGTCAATTAACGGTCTTTGCGGTCACTGAAGAATGTCGGATCGATGACAATGATGAATCCGGTGCTCCGAATGCCTCTCTGAAAAATGCTCGGTCTTCACGTTCTGTCTTCTCTCTAGGTCGAACGCTTCCTTCTTGATGCTGTGGTCGGCCGTGGTGCACCCATTCCTGCCAACATTGTCGAATAATGGCATCGCTCCTGTTTAACTGTCAATTCGCCGATTACTGCAACCGGCTTATTTGAGCCCAACTGGCCGGCCGCTGTGAGAGGTTCTAGGCGCTTCAGTCTGGAACCGCGTTACTGCTACGGTCGCAGATTCGAATCCTGCCTCGGTCATGGATGTGTGTGATGTCCTTACGTTAGTTAAGTTTAAGTAGTTCTAAGTCTAGGGGACTGATGACATCAGATGTTAAGTCCCATAGTGCTCAGAGCCATTTGAACCATTTTTGAGCCCAGTTACACGTCCTCTCTCAAATGCTGACATCTGTGGGCGAGGCACAGTTACTGTCCAACTCCGTATACGGAACGAAATTCACAGATACTTTATGGCCAGCTATCGACATCTCCCCTGTTTACTATCCTCGCCAACTGCGTGGTTCGGCTACAGCGTCACGCACTCACACTCCAGGCGCCGAAATTTATCAGTATCGGCGTGCATGATCTTCATCTGCCGTTGTAAAATTTATTTTTTTGCCATCATGGAATTTGTATTGGTATTTTTGGAGATTTTACTTAAGTTTTAGCTGGTATTTAGTAATCTGTATTTCAATAAAATGACGACGACGTGCTGAAAACCAGCTAAAAAAATGTCCTACTACGGTTCCTTCTGGAATATCTAAGGTTACGTCTGTCTCTGTTCAACATCCGTCCTCTAATATAATCTATACTCTCGTGTGCATTGATGTGAAGACATGCCAACAGAATGGTAGATCACAAGGGCTGGGAATTGATGGAAATTGAAAAGAAATTCTATTTAATGTACTGTGACGTTTAAATGGTCCTCCGGTATTCGTGCTGAGAATGCACTCTACCATGAGTGCATGAAAGAAAAGGCCTCCATCGCGAACTGAAAAAAAGAAAAAAAAGAGGTTTGTCACTGTCTGTCTTAAGTTCTTGCGTAACTCGGTATGCATGTATGTATGTATGTATGCAGCACAGCGGCCCACACTTTGCGGAATGATCAACAAGGACGTGTTCCCCACGGAGAGAACTGTCTCGTGTTCGCTGTCCGGACACCGTTCCTCCTTCCAGACATGTGCATGTTGCCAGCAACAAATCTCTTGAGAGACCAGATAATCGACGTCAGCGTTAAGGGTAGCCAGCTATATTCCTGATTACACCATTACCAATACAGTAAAACATTTCTGGTAAGCCACAAAAAAGAACAAGGCTACACTTTTCTTATCAGTGTGTTCTACTGTTATAATTAGGACGACTACTTTTTTTTGTTTGATATAAATTTCTGTATCTTTTTATCCTGTTTGAGATGCAGCGCATTGTAGACTTCGGTTCCTTTCGACTAAATTCCAGACAGGCTGAGCAAGGGGCAGATGGGTTTCCAAAGTAGTCTATATTTTGGTGATATATTTCTAGTTTGTATCGCAACTAAGAAAAACCTACATAGTTATTGTTTGTGAGACAAGAACAAGGTAATAACAACTAGAACCTAAAAAAAAAGTTTGTAACAAAAACATTTTACAACTAATATTATACTATAATTGTTGAGTAACATTTGTGCGTCTCTTTTGCTCAGACTCATTCACAAAATTAATGTTGAGAAGTTCAAATGTGTGTGAAATCTTATGGGACTTAACTGCTAAGGTCATCAGTCCCTAAGTTTACACACTACTTAACCTAAATTATCCTAAGGACAAACATACACACCCATGCCCGAAGGAGGACTCGAACCTCCGCCGGGACCAGCCGCACAGTCCACGACTGCAGCGCCTGAGACCGCTCGGCTAATCCCGCGAGGCAAATTTAATGTTGAATTCACCACAACTTATTATTAGCCTCCTTATGTCAGAAAGGTGTCACAATATTGTTTCAGTTTTTTCTTAGAACTACTGAAAGTTTCCCAGTAGGGATCTGTGCAGTGTAATAGTTATTGCGTTGTTAAGTGGGACGATTATGCGCGCAGAAATTACTTGTATCTACACTTTTCAGTTTGTGCTTGTTTCTTAAATATATAGCAACTCCCCCAATCTCCATATTGCTTCTGCAATATGAAGCTGTTAACGTCTAATCTTCGACATTTCACATTTCTGCTCCTGAATTAACACAGTGCTCAGAGAGAAAATGGACATCGACTGAATTTCCACACCCTAGTACATTTAGGTAAAGACTAAAATTAGTAACTTTCTTTTTCAAGCCTCTAAGAGTTCGGTGCATTATACTAACTGTGCTCACCAGTTACTGTGCTATTGCAGTAATTGGAACTTCTCTTATTGTAATACCTTTCAGTATTTCTTGGATGAAGAGGTTTATCTAAAAAAAGATGCCCCTCATGCTGCAGCTATTACAGGAATTTAGTCAAATGTGAATGTGGCCCCGTATTCCTGACCAGTCCTGTTAAGGTGTAGGCCACGCTCTTCTTATTCTAGTGTGCCAATAGTATCACTTCATCACCTCCAATGTGAGATATCTCTGAAGCCCGTAGTAAATCCTTCAGTTACAATTTTACTCGCTGCACAGGTGTATTGCATGATGTCTGATCATATCGATGAAGAACCTCCATAATACAAATTTGTGTTTGTTTATTTATTTATCTGTAGGTTGTGTGGGACCATGCGAGCCAAACCTTCTTGGTTATGTAATGAGATGGTGCATGGTTTACAGAATGCTGGTTAGAAAATACATGAGCGGAGAATTAAATAAATAATAAAACACGAAAATACAGAGAGTATACAAATAATGGTAGAGTCGAGAGAGCAGTTCTCAGCTACAGCGAGGGACTCCTGTACAGAACAGAGGGAGAGTGGCAGGAGTAAACCTTTCAACTTGGATTTGAATACTTGCAGCTTATAACTCAGATTTTTCAGTTGTACTGGAAACCTACAGAAAAATGTTACCTGCTAAAAGGTACACAACTTTCTTGCACAAAGCTTAAGGAAGTTGTAAGCAAGTGCAAAACATCTTTCTGTCTGGTATTCACTGAATGAAAGAAGAGGGAGAACTGTGCCCCGTCCTATGGCTGCCAGTATACCGTGGGTGGCTATAAATGCAGGCGGACCGCCGGACAAGGACGGCCACCGTTGATGTCACGTCATTCCCTCAACAGCTTGGCAGACGGCGTGGTGTTGAGTAAATGACAGCAACCATCTACTGAGCTATTGTGAATGGGACCGCTGGAATGGAGGCTCATCGCTGAGTCACGCCACGCCCTTGAAGGACCCGCAGACGAGCCGGCACCACAACAAGGACTGGAGGAATCTCGCAGGTATACACCCCGTGGCAGACCGTCTACAGACAGCGTGCATAATCAGGTGGCCATGACCTGGACGATCTGGACGATTTGCTCCTACAGTCATGCAGCACGACGCAGATCGGCATTGGCGATAGTGGAGACATCACATGCTACTCACTGGCAGACTTGGAGATAGGAAATTATCACTAGGAAATGGGTTGCGCACCAAATGCAACGCTCTCTCATCACATAATGCACAAGAAGATTGTACTCTTTCAGCTACCAGATTGAGAGACAAGACAGTGACAGAGATGTCTCTATCTGAGTTGGAGATGTTGGGCGCCATGCATTAACACTGGAGTCTCATTCCCTCCCAGCAAATGTCATGTCCATCACACCTGACATCACGCTAGACTGCCAACTGCTGCCAGTTCGAGATGATTCCAACAGCCCAGCTGCCTTACTGATGCTGTCATGGCCCAGATGAGGGACCAGAGCCATCCGCTGCTGCTCCTACATCAAGTGCTGAGTAAAGGGTGACCCTCACTCTGGCGCAACCTCACTACACCTTGATGCTCCAGACAGTCCGGAGATCATTTGTGTGTGTTCAGTGCCATGTTCTATCTGTTTGAAAACAGCGAGCCTTGTGGAGGGAATGATAGGATGCTTCATGACTGTGATTCTCATGCAATTATGTGTATTTTCTTGTGAAACTGATTTCACTTTTGATAAAACTGCTCTAGTGAAGATAGCCTAATTTGTCAAGCATTTATGTAAATTCTACTTGAAAAGTGTGATATGCCAATATCTCGTAGGTAATAAGCACAATTGATGACATATGTTACTTGTTTATTTATAATTTGAGAATGTGTTATAATAATTGTCCGCTTGTGTATTATGGATGGATGAAACATGGTGAATGACTGCACTGGGGCAAAAAACTGAGGCAGAGAACGGTTCGAAATCCACAGAATTGTAATTTGATTAGGAACATTAGTCATCTCTATTGTATAAGTAAAAATACTGCTGCAAGATCCTTCTAACCACATAGTAATCGTTTATCCGAAAGCTGTGGTGTAGCAACGAAACTAGGGTCAACGTGAACCCCACTACACTCAGCAATTTTCATCTGTACTTCTTGCAGGCGCGCAACTTTGTGTGAATGAGTGACCCCTGTCCTGAATGAGGTCAAGTTAGGATGGTTTTTGCTCGTGTGTGGTCCTGAATGGCAAAGTCGCCCCCAACACATGTTATCATTGCGAGATCTCAACACTGATGATTGCTCTGTTCCATGTCACACTATTGCATTTCGAAATGAGACACTACACATGGGAAAATCAACCTTAGGTGGAGGCAGTGAGAGAGGACGAGTCACTCTCTCACTATTTTTCATGTTCATGGCTACTCTTTAATGTTGATTTTACATCATAGACATAATTTTTTTTAGACAACAAGAAGTTACCCACATGAGCGGGCACGGATGGGAGCATTTAGATTGTTAATGCATGTGGCATCTTTATGGTAGCTCTACTTGGAATAGTATTTTCTGGAGTTGAGAACAAGCAGGCAGTTTGGTCATTTAACAGTAAAACTTGCAGTGGACGTTTGGGGATTGTAAGATGTGCAGATATCAGGGAAAGGAACATCTCAAAGTACTTACTGGGGACATATTGCTGGTCCCACGAAATTCTTGCAAGGATGTGCAAACAACGCTTTCACCCAAAGAGATGGAGAAACTGTCCACCTGGTCAGGTGCTTCTAGCCACAGTAGGGGCAGGGATGGAAGAGAGAAGTAGATCATTTGAACAAGACGGTTCGACAGTGTTGTAAACACACCTTGTGAACAGGGATGGCAGCCATAAAAATTCACGAGTTTCCATGTTCGCCATGGACCAGACGCTATCGAGGGAGCGATCAGGTGTTGTCGTCCCTCTGCCTACCAAGTTTTTGGGAAGCCTCAGGCCTTCAAAAGAATTTCAGAACGGAAAACAACATTTATGGAAGCTCAGAAATGGTGTTTGTTGGGACACAAAAGCGTTTCTTTTAGTTTAGCGGAGGCCCCTGGTAAGACTTGATGTAGCGTTCGGCCCATCCAGATAATGATCTCTGTGATAAATAAATGTGTTGTTCACTTTAGACCCAAATGGAAACTCAGAACATGCTGCCTAAAGTGGCTGTGCGAGAAAACAAGTCAGGAGCATAACGTCTTCTCCTCCCTGCGTGAAAATTTACAAGTCAGGTACTGGCTGGTTCTACAGAAAAGAGAAGATTGTTATTAACTTTGACTAGGATTGGCCAGTGGGTAGAGCAGACGAGTTAGAGGGGAGACATGGAGCTCGTGGAGTCTTGTGATTGGCACAAGACTCTTGTGGGGGACAGCTGCGTTACTGCTTTTGGGGAGTTTACCAAGGTTTGATGGGAATGGAGGAACAGAGAAACTTGGTCTCCTGATTCACGCTCTGGTCTGGAGAGGATTCTGGTCTTGACTCTTGTTATTAGTGGGTTGCACTTGGAACACTCATCCTAAACATGACTTTCCACTGGTATTGGTCTTGACTGGGAAGCGTGTGGTGAAGTCTTAGCTGTATCACAGTATAGTCTTCAGACATCTCAGACAACTCGCTGAACTAAGGGCAATCTTATTCGTATCAGGTCTGCTGCCTAGACGTTTGATCTCCTTGTGTGCACTGCCATATAAGTGAGTAAAGTTGGTCCTTGGTATGGCCAGCGAATGGGAGTGTCACACGCTGGAATCTGCCGAGATTTCAGGGCTCCATCAGAGAGTAATTGCGATCCATCTAACAGATCGCCAGCCTATGACTTTGCATACTTCATACCTGCGCATACCAATTACAATTGCGCACATTGCAACTCTGCAGACGCCTGCATTACAACCGTCACCTAAGACAGCGTTGAATATCGAGAAAGGAATATAGCATTGCTGCTCCGGCTTGTTAGTGGAAACAGAATGACAGTCTCGCCACTTGTTCTCAGCTGCACCAACGTAGTATAACTTCTGTATAGAATACATCCATCAAAGTCTATTCGACATTAGATAATTTCAGATTGTGTCATCCGTGTTTTGAGTTACAGTAAATAGTTTAATCAGACATACCTTAGTCTTTGCACCGAACGAGGTGGTGCAGTGGCTAGCACACTGGACTCGCATTCGGGAGGACGACGGTTCAATCCCGCGTCCGGCCATCCTGATTTAGGTTTTCCGTGATTTCCCTAAATCGCTCCAGGCAAATGCCAGGATGGTTCCTTTGAAAGGGCACGGCCGAATTCCTTCCCCGTCCATCCCTAATCCGATGAGACCGATGACCTCGCTGTCTGGTCTCCTCCCCCAGACAACCCTCCCCCCCTTCCCCTAGTCTTTGCCCACCAAACGCCATCCGGTGGAATGTTTAAACATTGGTTGCATCTATTTGTGTTGCGAACAGTTCATGATTTATTTGTCATCTTTCATACCTTGTGTTTTTTGTCCTACTTTATGATCAATAAACTTTTGCCATAATTTTTTATAAAAGACTAATCCCATGTTGTTATATTGATCACCCATCAATAATTGACTGCAATAATGATAGGACCACCATTTCATTAAATTATTTCAACATTCAAGTTTCTTTAAATTCTGATAAAAGTTGTAACCTCTGCCGAGGGCTAACAACAACCACTGTTAAAGGGCAAAATCAATGCAGCAGATACACGGACCAGGTAGATAAGTGGAAAGCTTACTAATTCAAGTGATTGTCATCAGGGCGTAAGCTCGTAGACTTTCAAATCATACCGCAAGACCAATGCAGTCTTGCAACATAAAGGCGCCCATCCTCAAGTTGACGAAACTTCTTTCCAGCAACAAATCTGACACGGTACATGAATTCATAATCAGAACTGGCAAACCACAGGATGATGAGAAAAAATGGACAGAAAAGGAAAGGCCCTCTACTAAGAAATGCGTAACAAAAACTTTATTTCGCGGATGTAGGAGGAAGTGTTTGAAAGAAACAGCATTACCCACCACACTGCACTCTTGCACAGTAGTTCTAAGTACTGCTAAGTATTGATGATGAAGTTACGTGCCTACTTCGATTATATAACAGTATCGTCTAAATGACGACGTTGACAACCTTTTGGCATTATAGTTCTTGTGTCGCATTATGAATGTAAGTTTGAAATTTATGGGCGAATGCTTTTCGATTATGTATTTGTCTGAACTACGGTTTCGTAGAAATAATGTACAAGGATGGACTAAGCAGTGATCTAAAGAGACTAATGTATTAAATTTTTTCAATATTTTGTTACTATTGCTAAAATCATAAGCATCTGTGGCATGTGAGACGTGATAGTTACAGGATGGTGATAGGAAGGGGAGTCGAAATCCGAATCCTGAATCCACGCCTGCCAGATTCTCCTCATTCAAATCTCTAATTAATGCTTTAATACCCTCTGTGACACGACCAAAGTTCGCACTTGGCTCCACAATGCGTATGACCCAGAATAATGATCATAGCTTCTGGAACTGTTCGCCTACGTCCCTCCCATGACTGCTATTAGCGAGCAAGATTTTTCTCTCTGATTTTATTTCCGAAATAGCTGAAATCTATATCGTACCAGTCTGAAGCACCATGTTTCCATCTACTGCTGTATGATGCTCTTCACCTGCTTTCTCAGGTAACAGGTCAAATTATTCGACACTGGACGATCGCTGCAAACACCCTTTCGCCCATTTCAAGTTACCTTCTCCCACGTCCCCTTTCCTTTTTCCTCCCGTAAGTGCCACAGTTATAATTTCACAGCCCCAAGTTCTGCCTGATGTTCACAGTTTCTAGCCTTCTTCTCAGCGATTTTTCTCTCTGTTGCGAATACCACACACCCATCGAAAAGCCACATTACATTCTCCCTTTTCTACTTCACTAATTCGCCAAATGAAACCAAAGCTCATAGTACACATGGGAACACATTCTCACTGACTAATCCATGGCAGCACGCACATTTATTACCTATGACAGTATAGATGTTAAGAGACGCTAGTGTTAAGTAATTTACAAAGTTTAAAGTGAGGTTGAAGCACATACTCAAAGCAAATAAAAGGGTTCTTCTAAAATTTGTTCCGGTAAGCTGTTGGTGTTTTACTTTCTCTTATGGACAGCTATCAGACAATTGCACAAAAACAAATTCTAAGTATCCAAAAGTTATTCTAAACAGTATTAAGAATTCGGATGTCCTACTTCTTAAAGTGTGTCAACAAAATTACGCATACAGATACGCTCAATCGTATATACAACTACACATAGTTTCCCACAATTACATAAATTCGCACAGTTAAACATTCAGTACGATTAACTACTACGCTTACTAAAACAAGTATCTATGTATCAAAATGGCTCTGAGCACTATGGGACTTAACATCTATGGTCATCAGTCCCCTAGAACTTAGAACTACTTAAACCTAACTAACCTAAGGACATCACACAACACCCAGTCATCACGAGGCAGAGAAAATCCCTGACCCCGCCGGGAATCGAACCCGGGAACCCGGGCGCGATCTATGTATCAAAACAAGTAAAATAACTAGTAAAAACGATGAAAAAATTAATCTTCGCGAGGCCGCATTGTCATAGATTTCGTTGACTAAACACTTCCACTGAACAAAAACGGTCACTAAATTCAACAATCATCAAATCAAATTGTAATGAGTAAAAAAGAGCAGCACACTTGACAGAATAACGCCTCGATTAATTTCGTCATTTTTTTAATCCCGGTATTTCATTTTCGTCGTCTTCGTTCTTGATCCCAGAGCCCATTACATAATTATCTTCCCGTAGCATTCAAACAGTAGTCCGCTGACTAAGCGAATTCTTTCCTTACTCGCCGATACATGTTCCCTGTGGTTCGGTTACCTCACTGGAATTTTATTCGCGTGCTTGTACAGACCCCCATCCAGCTATCGTTAATTAGACTTTCTGCACCTTATATTAATTTCTCTCTTCCCCTTTTATTTCATGACTTCGGTGACAAATGGTTTCTAAATTCTATTCTTCCATCGTTCTTGGAAACGCAGTTGCGCATTCTACCTTCCATTCGTTCGTAGTTGCCCGAGATACCTGTCAGTCCTACTTCCATCCATCAGTTTGCGGATAGCTCAGCATTTCAGAACTCGCCCTGAGGTAGGCGTTATGAAGAAACCAGTATCTGCGAAAGTATGCCAACAACAGCATTCTTAAAACGGTCGTAAACCTTTTGCTGACTTTTCAAAGAGAAACAAGCGTTAACGAGCTATAGATAATGACGGTGCAGTAAAACAAGAAACAGTGAATTCTCTACAGCGGGCTGCAGCTTAAACTGCAACATATTGATTCATAGTTGCCAGACAGAATTACTTCGACGTAATTAGGGGTCGAAAATATATGTGTCGAGATAGCAGATCACAGAAGAAGAAAAAACAAAAGGAGGGGAGGACTCTTGAATCGGGCGAGAAATGACCTGAACCCGCTTAGAGTTTTAGAAAGCACAGGAAACTTTAATTGCAGAAGTTTAATATAGCTACAAGCAATTCTAGTAGAATGGACACAAAGCACTTTGAGTTCTGTCTTCTTTCTTCTAAAGTATCACATTTACGTTCTCCGACCTGCAGCGCATTTCTGATTTCTGTGTCTGATGTCATACATACTTGATTAGAATTCCAAACAATGGAGCAAATTACAGAATTTCTCGCGGAATCATTCTGTTTGCGGTATCCTTTAAGGATGTACTGTTCTCCGACAGAAGCTTTCCAACAAATCTAAGTCTTCTCTGTTTCACATTTCACCTGTTCGTCACATTGACTACCGCTCTTTGGTATTACTTCTAAATATGTAAAACGTGTCGTAATCCATATTTTCGGTACTGATCTATTATTATTATTATCATTATTATTTTACTGTTCTGGCACTTGATTTATTGCCATATTCTTGCTTCCAAGTAAAATGTCATGTCTGTATTAGAGTCACTTAATTTTGTACACTCTTTTAAATGTTTCTTGTTCATCATCGAACCAACCTTGCGACAAAGAACACATCTTGGACACATCTTGCAGATGGACTGCCAAACAATCATGTCCAGCAGAGAAGTGGAATATGCTACTATTTCCCTTCTTGGTCCATCAGCATTACCAAGTCATCCATGTCGTTTTTCCTGATCTGCCCCTCACATGAAATATTACTGGTTCCTATTAATTCTTCTTTATATGGGTTGTTAATAATGCGTATCACGACAGATTAGTTTTTCCAGTCTGTTTAAATTTTGTGTCCTGTTCGGTTGACAAATATGCTTCTTCGTTACAATTTAAGCCACAGTGAGATGGTATCCACTGAGCTGCACTTTTCTTGTTCTTCTGTTTTAGACGATTAATTACTTCTTGATCGATTTCTGGATCTTACATGCTGATAACAGCAGATATTGCTGCTCTGGAATCACAAAATATAACCGCTTTGTCTAATGCGTGTAAATAGTTGTTTACCTGACCTACTGCAGTTCTAATGGTTTCAGCTTCATCCTCTAAATTTTAGTGGTGTGATCCACAAGTTCGGTGGAAAGAGAAAATTTTAATGTGTATTCCTACACCAACGTTTCCTTCATTAATGAACCACTTGTGTAGAGCCACTGAACTTCAATATATCTCAGATTTGTTGTTTCCAATGCTGTAGCTATCATTATTAATTTGTCTGTTTCATTTTTTTCTTTGATTATCCATTATGTCTAGCTCGTATTGCAACTGAGGAAGCACAACTGGAGAGAGTGGAAAAATAAATTTTTAAGTTTCAACTTTCAGTAGCTAATATTATGAGCTTATGTTTTCTACATTTTGAATTAAACTAATTCGTGTTTTCAACTACTGTTATTATTACATGAATAATTGTATTTTCGCAGTTTTATGTGATTGGGTAGACGGATCAGTTTCTCATACTGAAGCAGTGCTAACCATTGAATAATTGGTGTAATAGGTTCTAGTGGAGCTAGAATTCTCATGGCTACTAAAGGCGTTGATTTCACTCCACTGGTTATAATTCTTAATGCCTGGTTCTGAATTTCTTCTAATGTTTCAAACAGTAGCCGTAACAAGTGATTCACTAGTGTATGTTACAACTGGTCTTATGTAGGTTTTATAGGCGTTCCGATCACTGTCCTTCAACATGCCCGTTTACTATCAGCTAATCTCCTCAGTATGCTGAATCTGTTTTTGCTTTCTTAGCAGTTTTATTTTTATGGGGATGGCAGTTTAATTTTTGACCCGTATATACCCCTAAATATTTAAGGTGCTCGTTGTGCTGTTTATTTCCCCTTCAGTTTTTAGAGTTACTTTTGAGTGAGAGTGACATAAAGAAAATATTTGATAGTAGGTTTCCCGAGTGTTTATTACCATAACCTTTTTCACGTGACCGCTCTTCAGCCGGCCGAAGTGGCCGTGGGGTTCTAGGCGCTGCAGCCTGGAACCGCGGGACTGCTACGGTCGCAGGTTCGAATCCTGCCTCTGGCATGGATGTGTGTGATGTCCTTAGGTTAGTTAGGTTTAACTAGTTCTAAGTTCTAGGGGACTAATGACCTCAGCAGTTGAGCCCCATAGTGCTCAGAGCCATTTGAACCATTTGAACCGCTCTTCAAGGCGATTTCTCACTTAGTTCATTTTATTTGATAGTGGACTCCTTTTGTTGTTTGGTAATGAAATCCAGACACATAGATCATCTGTATACAGCGGCGTATTTACCACTTCTGTTGTAGATACGCTTGAAGAGAGGTCATTGATAAAGTATTAAATAATGTCGAACTGGTAGCAGCACCTTGAGAAACTCTGTTCTTGAATATAATATGTTATTTATATTTGTTCCAGATAGCCTTTCTTGTGTGAAGTCATATATCCAGTATAACATTTTCCAGGGAATGTTTGAGTTTCTCAGTTTTTCTGTTGCTGACGGAACCTTTTGCTTCTTCTCAGAGATTTAAAATCTAATTAGCGGTGTAACGTCACTGATCTTGTAATAGGATAGTATGAGATTCTTATTCTTTGTTATAGTCACTATCTTGCATTTATCAACATTTAAAGACAGTTTCTTTCATTCATTACAACATGTAGAAATTTTGTCCAACTCTTTCTGCATTTTCTTACGATCATGCAATGACGATACTAATCTGCCGATGACATCGTCATCGAATGATCTGATACGGCTACAGACTCTACCGATAAATCGTTCATGTGTACTGAAAACGTTACAGATCTTGTCACGCTTGTCGGGGTACAGCGTATGTTACTTTTGTGCCTGCTGAACATTTACATTCAATATAACTGATTAGATGAAAACTCATCCGGTCAGTCGTGCACTTGTAAAGATACTCCATTTGGCCGAGTTGCAATACAATGGCGGTGTAAAGCGAAAGAAACTGTTTCCAGCTGGTTATCACAACAAGCGGAAAATTTCTACGACGTAACTTTAAGAAACCTCGTTCTCGGTAATGATAAGGGCCTGGTAACAGCCTGTTATACATATATGTTCTAGAAAAAAGATTACTTGTTTGTTCAAGAGACACGATAGTTATTATTATTTTAAACTTCACGTTTCATCTGAACTTACCTCTCTGGTGACCTCTATACTCAGGAATAACTACATAATAAATTATCCTCTGAGCATAGTTACCCAAACCACAGAACTGGGAAATTACGAAAAAACTGAACAGCCACAGGCACTGGAGACCTGACTTGCGGCTACAGATAATTATTGGATGATGTACGAGTGGAGAATAATGACGAATCCTTATTTGTCTACAACTCACGAACAGATAAAGCCTCCTTATTTATTGTTGGAAAAAATTAAATTAAACCTCTTATAACACAAAAAGGTTTCTTTCTCTCAAAAACTGTCGTTATTTAATTATTATGGTACATTTCCATCAAGGTACACAGCACACAAAGCATTTTGATGCAGTAAGACGTTTCTTGCTCAAGACTTAGGGAAACATCTAGTCTTTGCGTAGCTTAAAACGTGTAGTTTTGAAAGTTCAAAACGATTTAGAGAAGCGCATACAAAAATACACATAACAGTCTTAGTAATAGCTTAATACTATCACAAGGATATAAAGAAAACCTACTTAGGAATTGTATAAAATCATTAGCGAAACATACAGACCTGTCAAGTTCTTTGAATTCTTTACAGGGTAATTTCATGGATTTAAGTATTCACGCCAAAGAATTTTGGTGGACAAAGCGATCACATAAAACAAATGATGGGAGAAGCAGATGCCAGACTCAAGTTCATGAGTAGAATCTTCAGGAAATGTAACTCATCCACTAAGGAAGTGGCTTATAACGTGCTCGTTAGACCGATTCTTGAATACTGTTCTGGGATCTCTACCAGGCAGAACTGACGCAAGAGCTAGAGTAGATGCAACAAAGAGCGGCGCGTTTCGTCACGGGATGGTTTAGCTGGCGAGAGAGCGTTACGGAGATGTTAAACGAACTCCAATGGCAGACGTTACAAGAGAGGCGTTTTGCATCACGAAGAGATTTACTTTTGAAATTTCGGGAGAGCACTTTTCAGAAGGTGCCGGACAATATATTACTTCCCCCACATACATCTCGCGTACTGACCACGAGGGGAAAATTTCAGAAATCAGAGCCAATACAGAGGCTTACCGACAATCATTCATCCCACTTACCATTCGCTAGTGGAACAAGGTTGGAATGCTCAAGTAGTGGTACCAAAGTACCTCCGCCACACCCCATCAGATGGCTTGCGCAGTATGGTGTAAGTGTAGTAAATAATTTGGAAGGATCATACCGGTAATCTGGCATGTCGTGCAAGTCACTCGAAATTATGGCTGTCATCAAGCACAGTAATTTCATGACAATAGCTCGCACGTTGAAATATGCCTCTAGAACCAGACACATTGCAACTCTTTAAGGCGCTAACAACGATTCTCTCCAATGCAACGCTGCACTAGTAAGAAGAAGAACGAGAATGGAAATGACGGCCAACTTTCTCTTGAACAAGGAAGGTAATGGCCAAGGCTCACCAAAGACAAATATCCCGATGTAGTTGATCAGCAAAAAGTTTTCAGAAGTATGAGATTCGATATATATTGAACCAAGCAAATTTAATATCTAAGAAACAGTTGCAAAAAACGTATTGTATGTCTTGAAAAGGTCGAAAGAGGGCAAAATAAAGTGGTATTTACACAAACTAACTCTTTTTCAGTAATTTTATGTTACTAAACGTATAATTTTAGACTTAAAGTCTTGGTAACCTGAGCGTTTGACCATGAAACAGTAATGCAATTATGAGTCCAAGTATTTCCTTTTTTATTTTATTTGCTGGTTTCTGGTTCGTCTATGCTGTTTTCCTACTACCACTTCATTTTTGAAACGGGAGAGGACATGGCTGTGGCCAACCTCCTCTCTTTAAGAATAAATAACTAAAATGTTCAGATTAAGAGGAAATTAGCGCTTTGATGAATGAAGAGATGTTGCATGACGAATCCTTTCATGTGAATGAATTTAGTAAAAAGTCGCACTCTTCGTTTACCAAATTTAAATCATTCAATGTAACATCACCATTTAGCCAAAACAGCTACAGAATTCTCTAAATTGTCCGCTGCTTCTATTAGCTTTTCATTAAGTGTGACACTGATTGAACATATACACTCCTGGAAATTGAAATAAGAACACCGTGAATTCATTGTCCCAGGAAGGGGAAACTTTATTGACACATTCCTGGGGTCAGATACATCACATGATCACACTGACAGAACCACAGGCACATAGACACAGGCAACAGAGCATGCACAATGTCGGCACTAGTACAGTGTATATCCACCTTTCGCAGCAATGCAGGCTGCTATTCTCCCATGGAGACGATCGTAGAGATGCTGGATGTAGTCCTGTGGAACGGCTTGCCATGCCATTTCCACCTGGCGCCTCAGTTGGACCAGCGTTCGTGCTGGACGTGCAGACCGCGTGAGACGACGCTTCATCCAGTCCCAAACATGCTCAATGGGGGACAGATCCGGAGATCTTGCTGGCCAGGGTAGTTGACTTACACCTTCTAGAGCACGTTGGGTGGCACGGGATACATGCGGACGTGCATTGTCCTGTTGGAACAGCAAGTTCCCTTGCCGGTCTAGGAATGGTAGAACGATGGGTTCAATGACGGTTTGGATGTACCGTGCACTATTCAGTGTCCCCTCGACGATCACCAGTGGTGTACGGCCAGTGTAGGAGATCGCTCCCCACACCATGATGCCGGGTGTTGGCCCTGTGTGCCTCGGTCGTATGCAGTCCTGATTGTGGCGCTCACCTGCACGGCGCCAAACACGCATACGACCATCACTGGCACCAAGGCAGAAGCGACTCTCATCGCTGAAGACGACACGTCTCCATTCGTCCCTCCATTCACGCCTGTCGCGACACCACTGGAGGCGGGCTGCACGATGTTGGGGCGTGAGCGGAAGACGGCCTAACGGTGTGCGGGACCGTAGCCCAGCTTCATGGAGACGGTTGCGAATGGTCCTCGCCGATACCCCAGGAGCAACAGTGTCCCTAATTTGCTGGGAAGTGGCGGTGCGGTCCCCTACGGCACTGCGTAGGATCCTACGGTCTTGGCGTGCATCCGTGCGTCGCTGCGGTCCGGCCCCAGGTCGACGGGCACGTGCACCTTCCGCCGACCACTGGCGACAACATCGATGTACTGTGGAGACCTCACGCCCCACGTGTTGAGCAATTCGGCGGTACGTCCACCCGGCCTCCCGCATGCCCACTATACGCCCTCGCTCAAAGTCCGTCAACTGCACATACGGTTCACGTCCACGCTGTCGCGGCATGCTACCAGTGTTAAAGACTGCGATGGAGCTCCGTATGCCACGGCAAACTGGCTGACACTGACGGCGGCGGTGCACAAATGCTGCGCAGCTAGCGCCATTCGACGGCCAACACCGCGGTTCCTGGTGTGTCCGCTGTGCCGTGCGTGTGATCATTGCTTGTACAGCCCTCTCGCAGTGTCCGGAGCAAGTATGGTGGGTCTGACACACCGGTGTCAATGTGTTCTTTTTTCAATTTCCAGGAGTGAAAAAGGAACACATTGACACCGGTGTGTCAGACCCACCATACTTGCTCCGGACACTGCGAGAGGGCTGTACAAGCAATGATCACACGCACGGCACAGCGGACACACCAGGAACCGCGGTGTTGGCCGTCGAATGGCGCTAGCTGCGCAGCATTTGTGCACCGCCGCCGTCAGTGTCAGCCAGTTTGTCGTGGCATACGGAGCTCCATCGCAGTCTTTAACACTGGTAGCATGCCGCGACAGCGTGGACGTGAACCGTATGTGCAGTTGACGGACTTTGAGCGAGGGCGTATAGTGGGCATGCGGGAGGCCGGGTGGACGTACCGCCGAATTGCTCAACACGTGGGGCGTGAGGTCTCCACAGTACATCGATGTTGTCGCCAGTGGTCGGCGGAAGGTGCACGTGCCCGTCGACCTGGGACCGGACCGCAGCGACGCACGGATGCACGCCAAGACCGTAGGATCCTACGCAGTGCCGTAGGGGACCGCACCGCCACTTCCCAGCAAATTAGGGACACTGTTGCTCCTGGGGTATCGGCGAGGACCATTCGCAACCGTCTCCATGAAGCTGGGCTACGGTCCCGCACACCGTTAGGCCGTCTTCCGCTCACGCCCCAACATCGTGCAGCCCGCCTCCAGTGGTGTCGCGACAGGCGTGAATGGAGGGACGAATGGAGACGTGTCGTCTTCAGCGATGAGAGTCGCTTCTGCCTTGGTGCCAGTGTTGGTCGTATGCGTGTTTGGCGCCGTGCAGGTGAGCGCCACAATCAGGACTGCATACGACCGAGGCACACAGGGCCAACACCCGGCATCATGGTGTGGGGAGCGATCTCCTACACTGGCCGTACACCACTGGTGATCGTCGAGGGGACACTGAATAGTGCACGGTACATCCAAACCGTCATTGAACCCATCGTTCTACCATTCCTAGACCGGCAAGGGAACTTGCTGTTCCAACAGGACAATGCACGTCCGCATGTATCCCGTGCCACCCAACGTGCTCTAGAAGGTGTAAGTCAACTACCCTGGCCAGCAAGATCTCCGGATCTGTCCCCCATTGAGCATGTTTGGGACTGGATGAAGCGTCGTCTCACGCGGTCTGCACGTCCAGCACGAACGCTGGTCCAACTGAGGCGCCAGGTGGAAATGGCATGGCAAGCCGTTCCACAGGACTACATCCAGCATCTCTACGATCGTCTCCATGGGAGAATAGCAGCCTGCATTGCTGCGAAAGGTGGATATACACTGTACTAGTACCGACATTGTGCATGCTCTGTTGCCTGTGTCTATGTGCCTGTGGTTCTGTCAGTGTGATCATGTGATGTATCTGACCCCAGGAATGTGTCAATAAAGTTTCCCGTTCCTGGGACAATGAATTCACGGTGTTCTTATTTCAGTTTCCAGGAGTGTATTTAAGTAAATAATAAGTTTGCTAATAAGCACAGGATAGTAGGCCTGAAGCCGTTGGTGTGAAGATAAGGAGGCAAATTTGGACCTTTAGGCGTGGCAGTATCAACACAGGGGTGCAAAACTGAAGGAGGAAAGTAACTTCCGCATGATGTAGTCACTTCCAAATAACAAATCCCGAGTAAACCTGGATCATACATAGAAAGAGCTGCCACAGTATAGCACAGTACCAAACTGAAAGAAATACGCAGTGAGACGAACGGATGTTGTTGTTGTGGTCTTCAGTCCATAAACTGGTTGGACGCAGCTCTCCACGCTACTCTATCCTGTGCAAGCTTCTTCATCTCCGATGTTTCGTGATGACTGGGTGTTGTGTGCTGTCCTTAGGTTAGTTAGGTTTAAGTAGTTCTAAGTTCTAGGGGACTGATGACCATAGATGTTAAGTCCCATAGTGCTCAGAGCCATTTTCTTCATCTCCGAGAAACTACTGCAAGCTACATCCTTCTGAATCTGCTTAGTGTATTCATCTCTTGGTCTCCCTCTACGATTTTTACCATCGACTCTTCCCTCCAGTACTATATTGGTGATCCCGTGATGCCTCAGAACGCTTCCTACCAACCGATCCCTTCTTCTAGTCGTGCCACAAATTCTTCTCCCCAATTTTATTCAGTACCTCGTCATTAGTCACATGATCTACCCATCTAATCTTCAGCATTCTTCTGTAGCACCACATTTCGAAAGCTTCTATTCCCTTCTTGTATAAACTCTTTATCGTCCATGTTTCACTTCCATACATGCCTACGCTCCATACAAATACTTACAGAAAGGACTTCCTGGCATTTACTCGACGTTAACGAATTTCTCTTATTCAGAAACGCTTCCCTTACCATAGCCAGTCAACATTTTGTACCCTCTCTACTTCGACCATCATCAGTGATTTTGCTCCCCAAATAGCAAAACTCATCTACTACTTTAAGTATCTCAATTTTTAATCGCGGTCTGAGGCACCTTGTCATTGTCCACGCGGCTGCCCCCGTCGGAGGTTCGAATCCTCCCTCGGGCATGGGTGTGTGTGTTGTCCTTACTGTAGTGTTGGCAGAAGAGCCAACACCGTGTTGCTAGAGGAGGCTGAAATGCACGCGTTCAAAGCTGACGCAGACTGGCGTGAGGTCTGGAACAATTAAAGGAGTTGAGTCTAATAAGAAAAGAACGTAGTTCTTGGAATACTTAACTTTAATCCATAATTGGCGTACATCGCTCTTGACGGTACATTAATAACAATCGCAATATAAACTGGTAATGGCGCCTTGCTAGGTCGTAGCAAATGACGTAGCTGAAGGCTATGCTAACTCTCGTCTCGGCAAATGAGAGCGTATTTGTCAGTGATCCATTGCTAGCAAAGTCGGCTGTACAACTGGGCGAGTGCTAGGAAGTCTCTCTAGACCTGGCGTGTGGCGGCGCTCGGTCTGCAATCA
The DNA here is from genome assembly GCF_023898315.1 of Schistocerca nitens. Lineage (NCBI taxonomy): Eukaryota > Metazoa > Arthropoda > Insecta > Orthoptera > Acrididae > Schistocerca > Schistocerca nitens. The sequence goes on from NC_064622.1 coordinate 405,803,744, forward strand.
CTGACAATGGCGACACGCGGGTCCGACGTATACTACCGGACCGCGGCCGATTTAAAGGCTACCACCTAGCAAGTGTGGTGTCTGGCAGTGACACCACACTTACCGTAACTTAGTTTAAGTTAGATTAAGCGGTGTGGAAGTAAAGTGGCCGATGACAGCAGTTTGGTCACATACGACATTACCACAAATTTCCAGTTTTCCTAATCTAATTCCCTCAGCATCACCTAATTTTATTCAGCTACATTCTATAAGCCTCGTTTTGCCTTTCTTAACGTTCATCTTTATCCTCCTTTGAAGACACTGTCCAGTCCGTTCAACTGCCCTTCCATGTCCTTTGCTGTCTCTGACAGAATTACAATGTCATCAGCGAACCTGAAAGTTTTTATTTCTTCTCAATGGATTTTAATCACTACTCCAAACTTTACTTTTATTCCCTTTAGTGCTTTCTCAGAATACATACTGAATAACATCGTGGATAGGCTACAAGCCTGTCTCACACCCTTCCCAACTCCTACTTCCCTTTCGTGTCCCTCAACTCTTAAAATGTCAACTGCTTTCTGTATAAATTGTTAACAGCCTTTCGCTCCGTGTATTACATGTATTTGACTCCTGCCACCTTCAAAATTTGAAAGATAGTATTCCAGTCAACATTAGCACAAGCTTTCTCTAAGTCTACAAATGGTAGAAACGTAGGTTTGCCTTTCCTTAATCTTTCTTCTAAGATAAGTCGTAGGGTCCGTATTGCCTCACGAGTTCCAATATTTCTACGGAATCCAAACTAATCTTCCCGGAGGTAGGCTTCTAACAGGTTTTTCCAATCGTTTGTAAAGAGTTCGCGTTAGTATTTTGCAGCTGTGACTTATTAAACTGATAGTTCGGTATTTTTCAGATCTGTCAACAGCTGTTTTCTATGAGAATGGAATTACTATATTCTTCTTGAAGTCTGAGGGTATTTCGCCTGTCTCATACATCTTGCTCACCAGACGGTAGAGTTTTGTCAGGGCTGGCTCAACCAAGGCCGTCAGTAGTTCTAATGGAATGTTGTCTACTCCCGCGGCCTTGTTTCGACTTAGGTCTTTCAGTGCTCTGTCAAACTCTTCACGCAGAATCATATCTCCCATTTCATCTTCATCTACATCCTCTTGCAATTCGATTGTCCTCATATGGTCTTCAGTGCAGAGACTTGTTTGATGCAGCTCTCCATGCTACTCTATCACGTGCAAGCTTCTTCATCTCCCAGTACCTACTGCAACCTGCATCTTTCTGAATTTGTTTAGTGTTTAGTGTATTCATATCTTGGTCTCCCTCTACGATTTTTACCCTCCACGCTGCCCTCCAATACTAAACTGGTGATCGCTTGATGTCTCAGAATATGCCCTACTAACCGATCCCTTCTTCCAGCCAAGTTGTGCCACAAACTCCTCTCCAATTCTATTCAATACCTCCTCATTAGTTATGTGATCTACCCATCTAATCTTCAGAATTCTTCTGTAACACCACAGTTCGAAAGTTTCTATTCTCTTCTTGTCTAATCTATTTATCGTCCACGTTTCACTTCCATACAAGGCTACACTCCATACAAATACTTTCAAAAACGACTTCGTGACAAATCTATACTCGATGTTAACAAATTTCTCTTCCTCAGGAAAGCTTTCCTTGCCATTGCCAGTCTACATTTTATATCCTCTCTACTTCGACCATCATCAGTTATTTTGCTCCCCAAATAGCAAAACTCATTTACTACTTTAAACGTCTCATTTCCTAATCTCATTCCCGCAGCATCACCCGTTTTAATTCGACTACATTCCATTATCCTCGTCTTGCTTTTGTTGATGTTCATCTTATATCCTCCTTTCAAGACACTGTCCATTCCGTTCAACTGCTCTTCCAGGTCCTTCGCTGTCTCTGACAGTATTACAATGTCATCGGCGAACCTCAAAGTTTTTATTTCTTATCCATGGATTTTAATTCCTACTCCGAATTTTTCTTTTGTTTCCTTCACTGCTTGTTCAATATGCAGGTCGAATAACATCGGGGATAGGCTACAACCCTGTCTCACTCTCTTCCCAGCCACTGCTTCCCTTTCGTGTCCCTCGACCCTTATAACTGCCATCAGGTTTAATGAACTCCAAATCTTTGAACACGGTACAATCGCCGGTCAACGCTGTTGTGACACTGCACTCCTTCCCCATGTGTGTCTTTTCACGATTTCATTTTCATGGATGACAACTCGCAACTGCATCGAACAGCGCAGGTGGAAGAGCTTATGGAACCAGAGGATATTCGGCGAATTGACTGGCCTGCCCGTTCTCCCTAATTAAATTCTATAGAACATGTGCGGGATGCTTTGGGGGGACGTGTTGTAGCATGCCCACATACACCAATGTTCATCCGGCAGTGTCAGGTTCACTGGTGGTGGAATCGAGCGCCCTACCCCAAGAACACCTTAACACGTTTGCGGCCAACACAGGGGGCGTTACAGAAAATGTACCGCCGTGCGTGGCGATCACGCTCTTTATTAAGAAGCAGGTCCAGCCTTTGCTAACGTCCAGGGGATTGTCATAAATTACAGCGAGTTCAATGTAATTATTGTCTTTGGATAAAAGTGTCGTTTCTGTTCGTCGCATTGAGATTTCTTTCAGTTACTTTCTGTGCAATATTGCAGCAGTTCTTTGTATGTATGTTCCAAGTTTCATCGAGTAATGTTATTTAGCAGTGGAACATCATGCGAAAGTTACTTCCATCCTTACGTTTTGCACATCAGTGTGAATAAAGAGATAACAATTGTTTTACTTATGGAATACAATGTGTCAGAAAACATTGTAGGTAATCATTGTGCGTGGCTAGGTTGTAGCCAACATGGATGAAGAAGGCTCTACGCAGAGTAAGGAGTCAGAAAATTGAAGAAAATATATTGAAATCCATAAACTTCGTAACTGATACGTCACAACCTAAGTGTGTTAAACTGGAGACATGTTCTATATGCCGACTACCTATTACTGTCCGCCCCCGGTAGCTGAGGGGTGAGCACGACAAATCTTCAAGGGCCCGGGTTCGATTTCCGGCTGGGTTGAGATTTTCTCCGCTTAGAGACTGGGTGTTGTGTTGTCCTAATCATCATCATTTCATCCACATCGACGCGCAAGTCATCGAAGTGGCGTCAAATCGAAAGACTTGCTCCCGGCGAACGGTCTACCAGACGGGAGGCCCTAGTAACCCGACCTATTATTATCTTTCCTGTATTAGGATATTTGCCTTACAAGGGCATAACGTCAGTTTTCTTCCTGGAAATGTGAATATTGTAATTTCTACTAATAAAATATAAAAAATACAAAGAAGTTTTTGGAAATTTGTGGTAAGGACTATGGGACCAAATTGCTTAGGTCATCGGTCCCTAGGCTTACGGGTTACTTAACCTAACCTAAACTAACTTACACTGAGGACAACACACACACCCTGCCCGAGGGAGGAATCGAACCTCCGACGGGGGGAGCCGCGCGAACCGCGAAAAGGCGCCTCAGACCACACGGCTACGCCGCGCGGCTAAAATACACTCCTGGAAATTGAAATAAGAACACCGTGAATTCATTGTCCCAGGAAGGGGAAACTTTATTGACACATTCCTGGGGTCAGATACATCACATGATCACACTGACAGAACCACAGGCACATAGACACAGGCAACAGAGCATGCACAATGTCGGCACTAGTACAGTGTATATCCACCTTTCGCAGCAATGCAGGCTGCTATTCTCCCATGGAGACGATCGTAGAGATGCTGGATGTAGTCCTGTGGAACGGCTTGCCATGCCATTTCCACCTGGCGCCTCAGTTGGACCAGCGTTCGTGCTGGACGTGCAGACCGCGTGAGACGACGCTTCATCCAGTCCCAAACATGCTCAATGGGGGACAGATCCGGAGATCTTGCTGGCCAGGGTAGTTGACTTACACCTTCTAGAGCACGTTGGGTGGCACGGGATACATGCGGACGTGCATCGTCCTGTTGGAACAGCAAGTTCCCTTGCCGGTCTAGGAATGGTAGAACGATGGGTTCGATGACGGTTTGGATGTACCGTGCACTATTCAGTGTCCCCTCGACGATCACCAGTGGTGTACGGCCAGTGTAGGAGATCGCTCCCCACACCATGATGCCGGGTGTTGGCCCTGTGTGCCTCGGTCGTATGCAGTCCTGATTGTGGCGCTCACCTGCACGGCGCCAAACACGCATACGACCATCATTGGCACCAAGGCAGAAGCGACTCTCATCGCTGAAGACGACACGTCTCCATTCGTCCCTCCATTCACGCCTGTCGCGACACCACTAGAGGCGTGCTGCACGATGTTGGGGCGTGAGCGGAAGACGGCCTAACGGTGTGCGGGACCGTAGCCCAGCTTCATGGAGACGGTTGCGAATGGTCCTCGCCGATACCCCAGGAGCAACAGTGTCCCTAATTTGCTGGGAAGTGGCGGTGCGGTCCCCTACGGCACTGCGTAGGATCCTACGGTCTTGGCGTGCATCCGTGCGTCGCTGCGGTCCGGTCCCAGGTCGACGGGCACGTGCACCTTCCGCCGACCACTGGCGACAACATCGATGTACTGTGGAGACCTCACGCCCCACGTGTTGAACAATTCGGCGGTACGTCCACCCGGCCTCCCGCATGCCCACTATACGCCCTCGCTCAAAGTCCGTCAACTGCACATACGGTTCACGTCCACGCTGTCGCGGCATGCTACCAGTGTTAAAGACTGCGATGGAGCTCCGTATGCCACGGCAAACTGGCTGACACTGACGGCGGCGGTGCACAAATGCTGCGCAGCTAGCGCCATTCGACGGCCAACACCGCGGTTCCTGGTGTGTCCGCTGTGCCGTGCGTGTGATCATTGCTTGTACAGCCCTCTCGCAGTGTCCGGAGCAAGTATGGTGGGTCTGACACACCGGTGTCAATGTGTTCTTTTTTCCATTTCCAGGAGTGTACAATGATTTTTCAAGTTTGTCTTCATCTTACTGTAGAATAAATTGAGCACTTGCGAAAGCAACATGTTTACATACGCGTTATTGCCAGACTCGACCACAGTGTTTGTACACAAAACTGATAAGATCTGCTAATTTCAGCTGCTTACACGGCGGTAAGTCGCGTGCTCAAGAAATGACCGCTGCGTCACTTGTTGGACGAATCTTCCTTTTCCAGTACATTGCCCAGTCACCTTGTGGACTTGTGGGGAACTTACTATCTGGACAGATCAAAGCAACAAATTCGTTGTGACGGGACGTGAGTTTCCACTGGCAGTTCAACGAGGCCTCAGTCTAATTAATGTGACATACTGCGCACTGCTACCACTCAGTAAATCTGTTTGTTGCCTGCGCAGTTAATGAGCATACGGCATTGCTCAAGTCTGTTACCTCTGGCAGGCTTATGAAACATTGTCTCCACGCTTCGTCGCTACTCTCGTCCGTAATTTTCTATGCTCCCTAGTGTAATCTATGAGTATTAAGAAATACACAGACGGAAAAAAATTGCAGCACCAAAAAGTAACTAATGTGCAGTAATGAAATTTCGGGTATACAATTGTCCTGCTAACAAAATGGTTCAAATGGCTCTAAGCACTATGGGACTTAACATCGGAGGCCATCAGTCCCCTAGACTTAGAACTACTTAAACCTAACTAACCTAAGTACATCACACACATCCATGCCCGATTCGAACCTGCGATCGTAGCACCAGCGGGGTTCCGGACTAAAGCGCCTAAAACCACTCGGCCACAGCTGCCGGCTTCCAGGTAAAATATTTAAGTGATTAAACTGCATACCACAGGTTAATGTAAACGCGAGATAAGCAATTGCAAATGTCAAATGCTGATACATTAATAACCTGTGTAACCGCCAAATGCTGAATGCAGGCATACGAACGTGCTTGCATTGTGTTGTACAGGTGCTGGATGTCAGCTTGTGGGACAGAGTTCCACACCTGTTGCACATCGCCGGTCAATACACAGACGGTTAATGCAGTTTGTGGATCATGGTGGAGCTGCCGTTCGATGACATTCCGTATGTGCTGCACTGGAGACAGATCTGGTGATCTAGATGGCCAAGGCAACATATCGACACTCTACAGGGCTATTACAAATGATTGAAGCGATTTCATAAATTCACTGTAGCTCCATTGATTGACATATGGTCACGACACACTACAGATACGTAGAAAAACTCATAAAGTTTTGTTCGGCTGAAGCCGCACTTCATGTTTCTGCCGTCAGAGCGCTCGAGAGCGCAGTGAGACAAAATGGCGACAGGAGCCGAGAAAGCATGCGTCGTGCTTGAAATGCACCCACATCAGTCAGTCATAACAGTGCAACGACACTTCAGGACGAAGTTCACCAACGATCCACCAACTGCTAACTCCATTCGGCGATGGTATGCGCAGTTTAAAGCTTGTGGATGCCTCTGTAAGGGGAAATTAACGGGTCGGCCTGCAGTGAGCGAAGAAACGGTTGAACGCGTGCGAGCAAGTTTCACGCGTAGCCCGCGGAAGTCGACGAATAAAGCAAGCAGGGAGCTAAACGTACCACAGCCGACGGTTTGGAAAATCTTACGGAAAAGGCTAAAGAAGAAGCCTTACCGTTTACAATTGCTACAAGCCCTGACACCCGAAGACAAAGTCAAACGCTTTGAATTTTCGGCGCGGTTGCAACAGCTCATGGAAGAGGATGCGTTCAGTGCGAAACTTGCTTTCAGTGATGAAGCAACATTTTTTCTTAATGGTGAAGTGAACAGACACAATGTGCGAATATGGGCGCTAGAGAATCCTCACGCATTCGTGCAGCAAATTCGCAATTCACCAAAAGTTAACGTGTTTTGTGCAATCTCACGGTTTAAAGTTTACGGCCCCTTTTTCTTCTGCGAAAAAAACGTTACAGGACACGTGTATCTGGACATGCTGGAAAATTGGCTCATGCCGCAACTGGAGACCGACAGCGCCGACTTCATCTTTCAACAGGATGGTGCTCCACCGCACTTCCATCATGATGTTCGGCATTTCTTAAACAGGAGATTGGAAAACCGATGGATCGGTGGTGGAGATCATGATCAGCAATTCATGTCATGGCCTCCACGCTCTCCCGACTTAACCCCATGCGATTTCTTTCTGTGGGGTTATGTGAAAGATTCAGTGTTTAAACCTCCTCTACCAAGAAACGTGCCAGAACTGCGAGCTCGCATCAACGATGCTTTCGAACTCATTGATGGGGACATGCTGCGCCGAGTGTGGGAGGAACTTGATTATCGGCTTAATGTCTGCCGAATCACTAAAGGGGCACATATCGAACATTTGTGAATGCCTAAAAAAACTTTTTGAGTTTTTGTATGTGTGTGCAAAGCATTGTGAAAATATCTCAAATAATAAAGTTATTGTAGAGCTGTGAAATCGCTTCAATCATTTGTAATAACCCTGTATAGAGCATGTTGGGTTACAATATCGGTATGTGACCGAGCGTTTCCCTTTTGGTAAACACTCCCTGGAATGCCGTACATGAATGACAGCACAACACATCGAAACACAAGACTGACGTACGATTTTGCAGTCAGCTTGCGTGGGATAACCACGAGAGTGCTCCTGCTGTCATACGAAATCGCACGTCAGACCATAGTTCCAGGCTTATGTCCACGCAGACTCGTTGGTTGTGGTGGTGTCCTTCCAACCAACACACGCACATCGCTGGCACTGTGACAAAACAATCTGCTATCATAAAACACAACAGACCATCACCCTGCCCTCCACTGAGCTGTCGCTTGACACCACCGAAAATCCAAACGGCGGTATTGGGAATCAGTAGAACGCACTGTACAGGGACGCTCAGATGTTTAGGACAGGTGGTAGGGACAGAGCATCGAGTGACATTATACTGAGTGCACTATCCGAAAATTACCTCGAGCAACTAAACAGAGAACCGACTCGTGGAGATAACATCTTGGACCTACTGATAACAAACAGACCCGAACTTTTCGACTCTGTACGCGCAGAACAGGGAATCAGTGATCATAAGGCCATTGCAGCATCCATGAATATGGAAGTAAATAGGAATACAAAAAAAGGAAGGAAGGTTTATCTGTTCGGCGAGAGTAATAGAAGGCAGATTTCAGACTACCTAACAGATCAAAACGAAAATTTCTGTTCCGACACTGACAATGTTGAGTGTTTATGGAAAAAGTTCAAGGCAATCGTTAAATGCGCTTTATACATGTATGTGCCGGGTAAAACTGTGAGGGAGAGGAAAAACCCACCGTGGTTCAACAACAAAGTTAGGAAACTACTGCGAAAGCAAAGAGAGCTTCACTCCAAGTTTAAACGCAGCCAAAACCTCTCAGACAAACAGAAGCTAAACGATGTCAAAGTTAGCGTAAGGAGGGCTATACGTGAAGCGTTCAGTGAATTCGAAAGTAAAATTCTATGTACCGACTTGACAGAAAATCCTAGGAAGTTCTGGTCTTACGTTAAATCAGTAAGTGGCTCGAAACAGCATATCCAGACACGCCGGGATGATGATGGCATTGAAACAGAGGATGACACGCGTAAAGCTGAAATACTAAACACCTTTTTCCAAAGCTGTTTCACAGAGGAAGACCGCACTGCAGTTCCTTCTCTAAATCCTCGCACAAACGAAAAAATGGCTGACATCGAAATAAGTGTCCAATGAATACAAAGCAACTGGAATCACTCAACAGAGGAAAGTCCACTGGACCTGACGGGATACCAATTCGATTCTACACAGAGTACGCGAAAGAACTTGCCCCCCCCCCCCTTCTAACAGCCATGTACCGCAAGTCTCTAGAGGAACGGAAGGTTCCAAATGATTGGAAAAGAGCACAGGTAGTCCCAATCTTCAAGAAGGGTCGTCGAGCAGATGCGCAAAACTATAGACCTATATCTCTGACATCGATCTGTTGTAGAATTTTAGAACATGTTTCTTGCTCACGTATCATGTCATTTCTGGAAACCCAGAATCTACTATGTAGGAATCAACATGGATTCCGGAAACAGCGATCGTGTGAGACCAAACTCGCTTTATTTGTTCATGAGACCCAGAAAATATTAGATACAGGCTCCCAGGTAGATGCCGTTTTCCTTGACTTCCGGAAGGCGTTCGATACAGTTCCGCACTGTCACCTGATAAACAAAGTAAGAGCCTACGGAATATCAGACCAGCTTTGTGGCTGGATTGAAGAGCTTTTAGCCAACAGAACACAGCATGTTGTTCTCAATGGAGATACGTCTACAGACGTTAAAGTAACCTCTGGCGTGCCACAGGGGAGTGTTATGGGACCATTGCTTTTCACAATATATATAAATGACCTAGTATATAGCGTCAGAAGTTCTATGCGGCTTTTCGCGGATGATGCTGTAGTATACAGAGAAGTTGCAGCATTAGAAAATTGTAGCTAAATGCAGGAAGATCTGCAGCGGATGGGCACTTGGTGCAGGGAGTGGCAACTGACCCTTAAAATAGACAAATGTAATGTATTGCGAATACATAGAAAGAAGGATCCTTTATTGTATGATTATGTGATAGCGGAAGAAACACTGGTAGCAGTTATTTCTGTAAAATATCTGTGAGTATGCCTGCGGAACGGTTTGAAGTGGAATGATCATATAAAATTAATTGTTGGTAAGGCAGGCACCAGGTTGAGATTCATTGGGAGAGTACTTAGAAAATGTAGTCCATCAACAAAGGAGGTGGCTTACAAAACACTCGTTCGACCTATACTTGAGTATTGCTCATTAGTGTGGGATCCGTACCAGGTCGGGTTGACAGAGGAGATAGAGAAGATCCAAAGAAGAGCGGCGCGTTTCGTCACAGGGTTATTTGGTAACCGTGATAGCGTTACGGAGATGTTTAACAAACTCAAGTGGCAGACTCTGGAAGAGAGGCGCTCTGCATCGCGGTGTAGCTTGCTGTCCAGGTTTCGAGAGGGTGCGTTTCTGTATGAGGTATCGAATATATTGCTTCCCCCTACTTATACCTCCCGAGGAGATCACGAAAGTAAAATTAGAGAGATTCGAGCGCGCACGAAGGCTTCCCGGCAGTCGTTCTTCCCGCGAACCATACGCGACTGGAACAGGAAAGGGAGGTAATGACAGTGGCACGTAAAGTGCCCTCCGCCACACACCGTTGGGTGGCTTGCGGAGTATAAATGTAGATGTAGCTCGGAGCTGCCGTTGATATAATCGATTTGTAACAGTTCATTGTGTCACTGTGGTGCCAACTGTTGCTGCAGATGCAGTTAGATATGCCACAGCCATACGCCGAACACGATGGTAGTGCCACGCAGCCACCCGTAGCACGGTCTTCTTGTGACCGTACATTCTCGTGATCACCGGTGGCATCAACCATGTGCATTGGCTACTTTCCTAACAAATCTTTCTGCAACGTCGCAGGAGGAGCATCTAGTTTCCTGTAGCCCTATTACGCAATTTCCTTTACATTCAAAAAAATGGCTCTGAGCACTATGGGACTCAACTGCTGAGGTCATAAGTCCCCTAGAACTTAGAACTACTTAAACCTAACTAACCTAAGGACAACACACACATCCACGCCCGAGGCAGGATTCGAACCTGCGACCGTAGCGGTCGCGCGGTTCCAGACTGTAGCGCCAGAACCGCTCGGCCACCAGCGGCCGGCTGAGCTTTACATTCAGTGAGGTGTTGATAATGGTAACTTTGTCGCCTTAAAGGCATTAAAGGCCTTAAAGGCTACTCACCACCTCCAGTCCCAAAGATAAGTAACGCTCACTACTTTTACGGCCTGCATTTATAGCAAACTGAATTTGCGTCCTCATAGCGCCGCCACTAGCATCATTCTTATGTGACTGGCGACAAATTTGAATAGACATCACAAACTTCCCTTTATGTACTACAACTTCTTCTTGATGTTGTAATTTTTATTACCGTCAGTTCAATATGCCGGCGGTTAGTCAGCACAGTTTTAGAAAAGTGGGCAGAGTGTAGAACTCAGTTTCGAATTTTACTCCTAAAGTCATTCATTTCGGATGGGATTCCAACAAAAAAATATGCCCAACATCCTCGCACGAGAGAAATCCATATTTTACGTGTACCGCAGAAAAAGTCACCAATTGCCATTATGCACTAAGATTTTAAACCCACCGACTCCCAATTTTCAATAGCAGATGATTTTAAGTTCCACCTCTCTCTGAAAGCAGGTGACAGATCCTGCATCTACAGGCAGACTGAAGATACTAATTATTCCGATGTGTAAAAATTTTGTTAAAAAGATTGTAAGCTACAAGTTTTTTCTCGTAAGTTTGCCTGACACCTTAACAGGATGACCGCCGATTTAACGGCCGCGGTTTACTCCCTTTTCAGCCATAGAGATGAGAGAAAGTGTCTTGTTGTGGAAGTTTTCATTTTAATTTATTATGAAACTTCCCCTTTTCTATGTAAAGAATGACAGTGCTGGAAAAACTCTTACGTTATTTGAGTTTCAAAAAGCTGATCGAAACTGAACGTATTCAGACAGTTCTCTCTTTACTTATTCTGATCATCACTAAGCTGAAACACAATATTTTTAGCGCAACGCAATCTGACTTTCAATAATACCTACAAAAGAATGGTCCTGACTAACAATAACCTATACCTTTCCTGCATCACTTACCTCAAAAAAATCTTCGTTGCTCGAACTACTGCAATAAAGCGAGCGCCAATACTGCCAGCTAAATAAAAGATTCTAACTACTGAAGGCACTAACTACTGATAGGCATAGTTAGCAAATGAAAGATTTTGATGGAGAACAAACAATGTATTCACCTTAATAGTGTTCAAAAGTCATAAATATGTATCAGTTCATGACATCCAGTCGTACAAATTTCCTTTTTCTGACTGACACACGTCCACATCGTCCACTCATAGTAACCTCTCAAAACTCTGGCATCTCTTTCCCCACATCCACCACTGCTGGCGGCTCACCTCCAACTGCCCAACGCTACGCACTGTTGACATCCAACTGCCCAACACTACACAAGCGAATACTCCAACAATGAGTCCAACCAGCCACAGACTGCACACAGCGCAGTCAGCGATTTTCATACAGAGCACTACGTGGCGTTACCAACATAAAAACCTAAACAGCCTACTTACAATTAATTTAATCTCTGACAGTGCTTTGCTTGATCTGATAAGTATTACCACAGCACTCAAATTACGCGTGAGGAAAAATCGTCTTGAAAACTTCAGCACGAGTACAGTTTCACTTTTTAGTCAACTTCAGTGAATTTGTAATGGTCGAATGCTGACGTTGTAATTTATCCTTTTGTTGCCAGCATTTGTTAATTTTACACAGGGTCTGATGGATTTCCTAGTATGGTGTTTATTTTGCTCTGTGTGATTTAAACGGAACGAAGTTACGTAATAATATCAAAATCATCATCGTCATCACCATTATCATTTACCATCGAATAGTACGAGTAGATATGTGGCTCTTACACATTTTTCTATATACTTGTATTACGATCTACCATCTTTCGGATTTAAGTTGTCCTGCTTGTTTATTAGTGTCGTCAATTCGTGTTCCATTACGCCGTCGTCTAGACCTCGTCATCTAAGTCATCTCTCATCAAGTGAAATCCAGCACAGGTTGCCTTTAGTTTATGTGACATCTTTCCACCCTGCTATGTGCCCATACCATCTCCACGCCATATCCTCCGCACTTTCATGTACCCATTTCTTTTTTATTCTGTCTCTTCTTGTTATGTCAAATGAATCTTTCTACTGTTCGTTGGCCAACCTTCAGTCTGTAAACTTTTTATGCTTTTAACGTCCGCGCTTCACTTCAGCAAGTTCTTATTTATTTATTTAACTTGATCTGTTTCTCGCCGTCAGGGCCTCTCTTACTTCGTACCAGAGTTCCACAAATGCGGTATCTTTGTTACAACATTGTTACCTGAGAACTAACAATTTTTATATGACAGTTAGTATTACAATGATTTGAGTATCTGAAGTGGCAGTGTGAGTAAATTATATTGCTATGAGCTAATAAAGTTAATACTGCCAGTACCTGCAGTACTTCAGCTGCTGCCAATAATTGTGATAATAGTGGTTCAAATGGCTCTGAGCACTATGGGACTTAACAGCTGAGGTCATCAGTCCCCTAGAACTTAGAACTACTTAAACCTAACTAACCTAAGGACATCACACACATCCATGCCCGAGGCAGGACTCGAACCTGCGACCGTAGCGGTCGCGTGGTTCCAGACTGTAGCGCCTAGAACCGCTCGGCCACACCGGCCGGCTGTGATAATAGTATCAACAATAATAATAAATACGATGACGATAACAACAATAACGATAGTGGCAGGTATAACAAGAATTTATAGGTGTACAAAACAGATGTTTTATTGTGATAATAGTATCAACAATAATAATAAATACAATGACGATAACAACAATAACGATAGTGGCAGGTCTAACAAGAATTTATAGGTGTACAAAACAGATGTTTTCTGATCTAGCGAGTTCTGAGGAAAAAATTTAGCGATATTGCATTGACTAATAATAGTTGGGAAAGAGGAGAGTCATGTTGGAAAAAGGGATGTACAGGGACAATGGTAATCCTTATCGTTGCTTTAGCAGATAAGCCATTTACTGTCTTCTGAAGGTGGAGATGTTATTCAGCTCTGTAATATACGGTATTGTGGGAGGTTATTTCGAACTCGGGTTCCTGCTACTGAGAAGGACTTCGAGAAAGCGGCTGAACGATGGAGTGGGGCAGAGGGATCTTGCTCTGTTGGCAACGGGTGTTCCTGCCACGTTGTTCAAACAAGAGAGGTATGAGGGACAGTGTACGCTGATACGACAGCCGAGAAGAGATACGGTATGGAAACCTCTGCACTTGTCTACACGCAGCCAGGATCGTTGTGCTTATGATGATGAAATATGATAAGAGTGGAACATCACAGACACAACGAACACTGGCGTTCATAACCAGCTCCAGAGGCCGTGATCTTCCCTGAAAGAGGCCTCGCGGGATAACTTCGCTATAATTAGTAGTTGAAAGTGTAATTGTAAGTGTTTGTAGCCGGCCGCGGTGGCCGAGCGGTTCTAGGCGCTGCAGTCCGGAACCGCGCGACTGCTACGGTGCAGGTTCGAATCCTGCCTCGGACATGGATGTGTGTGATGTCCTTAGGTAGGTTTAAGTAGTTATAAGTTCTAGGGGACTGACGACCTCAGATGTTAAGTCCCATAGTGCTCAGAGCCATTTGAACCATTTTGTAAGTGTTTGTACAAATTGGTTTTTCAGGGCAAGAGGGAAGAGTTTTTGTATATTTTTGTATGCCATGGAGAGATGATGACACTTATTGCACATTGTAGTTCAAATCAGCTTTCAATCTATTACTACTTCCAGACTCTTTGCTGAAAGAGAGATGTTGACATTTCTCCCATTTAGGATTAACAATGGTAGGGATTCCCTATATTTCGCGCTAATGAGTCTAGAATGACGAACTAGTACCGCTTGGGTTTTGGGTGGGTTGAGCATTAACCCTATAGCATGCGCCCACCTTGATGGCGCTCACGGATCGATACGGAGGATCTCGACAGTTGTCTTCAGGTTTACACGATTAGCACTTAGATACAACTGGACGTCATCAGCGAACATGTAGTATTTGCAACAGGGTGAAACTGATGATATATCACTTACGTATAATGAAAAGAGTATATTTAATGCTGAATAACAATTACACGGTTTTTTATATCGATTTCTATTTATTTCAAACTAATTTTCGAATTATTTGGCCATCTTCGGGAAGCAACTGACTAGTGTCTGAAAGGAACACTAGTTTTTAGGTAACCAGAGAGTATAAGCAAAGATACAAACCACTTGCATAGAGTGTTGTGCATCAAACCTGTTTCTTAACGTCGAAATTTTATTACACTTTACACCATGGACAATATTAGCGGAGAAAATCTCCGACCCAGCCGGGAATCGAACCCGAGCCCTTAGGATTGACATTCTGTTGAGATGACCACTCAGCTACCGGGGGCGGACAATTTAATCGTTAAATGGTTAAATTGCTTAAGTTTAGCATTAAACTATACACTATTACCCGTTAAACGTTTATAATGCTACCGTTTAGCGCCATAACCATTTAAACTGTACTATTGGGCAGTTTCATTATTCGTCATGCTGAATATTGCCCATTGTGTAAAGTGTAATTTCAATGTTAAGAAACAAGTCTGATGAGCAACACTCTGCATGTGGAGTATATTCTTGCTTATAATGTTCGGTTACCTGAGAACCAGTGTCACTTTCGAATGGTAGTCAGTTGTTTCCTGAAGATGGCCCAATAAGCCTGAAAATAGTTTGAAATAAACAAAAATCAGCAGAACAAAAACAGTGTACTTGTTAATCGACCTTAAATATGGATCTTTTCTAGCAAGAACTGCAAAATTTTGTTCATGGCTGCACGTGCAGAGACAGTGAATAGTTACAATTGAAAGAAAACAGCCCTCGGTCACTATTTTTAACAAATTAACCTGGTTTCAACACTGCTGTGAGTGTCTTCCTCAGAATATTAAATCAAAGAATGGTCTATATGGTCACAGAATTATGACTAAAAACATATAATAGGGTATAAGTACGGAATCATCGTGAAAGACTGGCAGTACTTATATGTCATTTATAAAATAATAAATATGCCAAAAGGGCATTAGTCACAAAGAATATTTAAGATAAAGAAAACTGTGATGGCGAGCCACTAAGGGCTGCTCGTTACTTGCGTGGTGCAGGTTGCAAAACGAAAAACGTTTTTTGTCATAATTCTGTGACCATGTTATAGAATATAGACCATTTAAATTCTGAGGAAGACACTCCTAGCAGTGTTGAAACCAGGTTAATTTGTTAAAAATAGTGAACAAGGGCTGTTTTTCTTTCAATTGCTACCAATAAGTAATGGAAGAATCCATAAAACCGCATCTCGCGGTCGTGCGGTAGCGTTCTCGCTTCCCACGCCCGGGTTCCCGGGTTCGATTCCCGGCGGGATCTGGGATTTTCTCTGCCTCGTGATGGCTGGGTGTTGTGTGCTGTCCTTAGATTAGTTAGGTTTAAGTAGTTCTAAGTTCTAGGGGACTGATGACCATAGATGTTAAGTCCCATAGTGCTCAGAGTCGTTTGAACCATTTGCCAATCCATAAAAAACAAAGAAGTATAGTTCTTATTGGCAACATACACATTGCATCTGAAACAGCAGTCTGCGTTAAGTACCGAGTTACCACTTTCAGCACCGACAACAGTGGTCTTGGTACAGAGCCTTGAGGAACACGCTGACAAAGCGCATGTGCCTTGGTGTAAGCGGTTTGACTCACGGCAGTCGGCTTTATCGCTCCTCGGCAAGCGCTGCAGCGGCGAGCGCCGGGTTTGTGCAGCGCTAGGCAGATGCGGGTCTTTAGAAGGCCGCGCTCGGTCGCCTCCGGGCACACACGGGCGCTTCTCTTCCGCGACGGTCAGCGGTTCGGCAGTGCGATGCCCCTCCAACGCAGCCGCCTCGTGCCGCCAGGGCCGCTATATCGGACGCGTTTGCGCAACAGATGCGCTGAGTGCGCGTCTCTAATTCTATCCATTTATCTCCCGCCTAAGGCCTTCCCAGCTCTGGCGCAGAAACAGGCGACCATCTACAATAACCACTGACTCATGGCGTAAAGTAAGCTAGTGTGCAAAACTTAAGAACGAAAGTAACTTACACATGATGTGTCACTCCCAAGTAACATAGCTCGATGAAACTTAGACCGTACTTAGAAAGAATTGCTACAGTATAGCACAGAAAATCAGCTCGGGTTTCGAAAAAGACGATCGTGTGAAACCCAGCTCGCTCTATTCGTCCACGAGACTCAGAGGGCCATAAACACGGGTTCCCAGGTAGATGCCGTGTTTCTTGACTTCCGCAAGGCGTTCGATACAGTTTCCCACAGTCGTTTAATGAAGAAAGTAAGAGCATATGGACTATTAGACCAATTGTGTGATTGGATTGAAGAGTTCCTAGATAACAGAACGCACCATGTCATTCTCAATGGAGAGAAGTCTTCCGAAGTAAGAGTGATTTCAGGTGTGACGCAAGGGAGTGTCGAGGGACCGTTGCTATTCACAATATACATAAATGACCTTGTGCATGACATCGGAAGTTCACCGAGGATTTTTGCAGATGATGCTGTGGTATATCGAGAGGTTGTAACAATGGAAAATTGTACTGAAATGCAGGAGGATCTGCTGCGAATTGCCGCATGGTGCAGGGAATGGCAATTGAAACTCAATGTAGACAAGTGTAATGTGCTGCGAATACATAGAAAGATAGATCCCTTATTATTTAGCTACAATATAGCAGGTCAGCAACTGGAAGCAGTTAATTCCATAAATTATCTGGGAGTAAGCATTAGGAGTGAATTAAAATGGAATGATCACATAAAGTTGATCGTCGGTAAAGCAGATGCCAGACTGAGATTCATTGGAAGAATCCTAAGGAAATGCAATCCGAAAACAAAGGAAGTAGGTTACAGTACGCATGTTTGCCCACTGCTTGAATACTGCTCAGCAGTGTGGGATCCGTACCAGATAGGGTTGATAGAAGAGATAGAGAAAATCCAACGGAGAGCAGCGCGCTTCGTTAAAGGATCATTTAGTAATCGTGAAAGCGTTACGGAGATGATAGATAAACTCCAGTGGAAGACTCTTCAGGAGACACGCTCAGTAGCTCGGTACGGGCTTTTGTTGAAGTTTCGAGAACATGCCTTCACCGAGGAGTCAAGCAGTATATTGCTCTCTCCTACGTATATCTCGCGAAGAGACCATGAGGATAAAATCAGAGCCCACACAGAGGCATACCGACAATCCTTCTTTCCACGAACAATACGAGACTGGAATAGAAGGGAGAACCGATAGAAGTACTCAAGGTACCCTCCGCCACACACCGTCAGGCGGCTTGCAGAGTATGGATGTAGATGAAGAACAGAATGAGATAATCAGAAATGATACAAGGTGTACAACTTTGCTTCCGCCATTTTTCCCCAACATTTGAGGCTTTAATGAAACAAACTGGTTACACATGTGTCATTCAAAGTATTTTCCATCGCTGGCCCTTACTTTCTCCCATCTTTCGGGCAGAGTACGAATCCCGCTTCTAAAAAATTGTTCATATTTTGAAGTGGTCCACGAATCGATCCAAATCGTGACTTCTTCATGAGATCGGAAGTGTTGGTCAGCCAGGCCATGCGCCATTGATCTAAACGCGATAGAGTGAGCAATGTCTGGAGAATACGGCGGATAGGGTAGGCCTTCCCATTTTTACGTTTCCAAGTACGTTTTGACCTCTTTAGCAAAGTGGGGTCAAGCGTTGTCGTGCTCCAAAATCACTTTATCGTGCCTCTCTCTGTATTGCGGCCGTTTGTCTTTTAATGATCTGCTCAAACGCATTAATGGCGTTCGATAACGAACACCTGTGATTGTTTCACTTGGTTTTAACACCTCACAGTACACGACGCCGAGCTGGTCCCACCAAATGCCGAGCATGATCTTGGAGCCGAGAATATTCGGTTTGGCCGTCGACGTGGATGCATGGCCGGGATATCGCCATGATTTTTTGCGTTTAGGGTTATGGTAATGAATCCATTTTTCGCCCCCGGCCACAATGCGTTTTTTCCTCTGAAGCAACTATTCACAAACACACAAACCTTGGTTTCAGCTCACAAAAAAATGGTTCAAATGGCTCTGAGCACTATGGGACTCAACTGCTGTGGTCATAAGTCCCCTAGAACTTAGAACTACTTAAACCTAACTAACCTAAGGACAGCACACAACACCCAGCCATCACGAGGCAGAGACAATCCCTGACCCCGCCGGGAATCGAACCCGGGAACCCGGGCGTGGGAAGCGAGAACGCTACCGCACGACCACGAGATGCGGGCACTTCAGCTCACACGGGACTCAAGTTCCTTCTTTCTGAATCATGCCCATGACCTTGGCACGTTTTGGACTGGCTTTCTGTGTCACTCCCAGTAATCGTATTAATTCTTCTTGAGTTTGACGCGAGTCTTCACTCAGCAATGTCTCCAATTCTGCATCTTCGAAAACATTCTCTCTTCCACCACTATGCCGGTCTACGACGTTAAAATCACCGTTCTTGAATCGTTGAAACCACTCACTACACGTTCTTTCACTAATAGCTTCCTTACCATACGTACCTGAAAGCATTCGACGAGACTCAGTCGCTGCTTTCTTCATATTGAAACAAAACAGTAACACATCCCGCAAATGACATTTTCAATCAAGAACAACTGCAGATGCAGATGCAGATACAAATCGACTAATGTTTGAATGAGGCTATGTTGACCGAGGTCCAAGCTAACTGCGTGACGTCTGCGATCTGTTTCTTTCGACCTCTACTTCCCGTTGTCGTTACCTATCGGCAAACGGCGGAAGCAAAGTTGTACACCTTGTACTTTAATTCAAAGGCAATCATTACATGAAGTCACTGTGACTCTTGATTGTCCCCTGGACGTTACCAGAGGAGGGACATAGGTCTTAGTAGAGGGCTTGATCACCACGGACGGCAGTGCACGCTCTGTAACGTGCTCCCATGCTGATCTCAAGTTTGGTAAGAACTTCTTGTGGCAAGGCGTTCCAGTTATCCACCAGCGCAGTTAACATCCGCTGGATGGTAGTTGGTGCATGGTAACATAGTTCAACGTGTCTCCACAACGTTTACCACGCCTCCTCGATGGAAGTCAGGAGAACGGGCACATCAGTTTAGTCGCCGAATACCCTCTCGTTCCAAGAGCTCCTGCACCTATGCTGTTCGAAGTGGTCGTGCATTGACATCCATACAGATGAAGTCTCGAATGCACCCACAAAAATAAGCACGTGGAGAATGAGTACAGTGTCACAAAAATTTTCACTGGTGAGTGTACCCTGTTCAAAGATCTCGAGATCTCTTGGCTCATGCGTCATTCTATCAGCCCACATTATAATACGTGGACCTCAAAAACGATCATGTTGACAATGTTCGTGGTTGCATTACGTATTGACACCCCGCTCCAGATGACACTACTCCCAGAATCACTACTCAGATTAAATCTGCTCTCATTCGATAAGAGCAAGCGATCCCTTTCGTCGTTGGCCCAGTCGCTAAGCTGTTGGCACCATCGCAAACGATTCCTCCGATTTGCAAACGTCAACGGAAAAAAAGAACTGGTCATCGGGGAAAGAGACCACACTCCCCCCCCCTTCTACATCTACATCTAGATCTACATCTACATCTACATCCATACTCCGCAAGCCCCCTGACGGTGTGTGGCGGAGGGTACCCTGAGTACCTCTATCGGTTCTCCCTTCTATTACAGTCTCGTATTGTTCGTGGAAAGAAGGATTGTCGGTATGCTCCTGTGTGGGCTCTAATCTGATTTTATCCTCATGGTCTCTTCGCGAGATATACGTAGGAGAGAGCAATATACTGCTTGACTCTTCGGTGAAGGTATGTTCTCGAAACTTTAACAAAAGCCCATACCGAGCTACTGAGCGTCTCTCCTGCAGAGTCTTCCACTGGAGTTTATCTATCATCTCCGTAACGCTTTCGCGATTACTAAATGATCCTGTAACGAAGCGCGCTGCTCTCCGTTGGTTCTTCTCTATCTCTTCTATCAACCCTATCTGGTACGGATCCCACACTGCTGAGCAGTATTCAAGCAGTGGGCAAACAAGCGTACTACCTTTGTTTTCGGATTGCATTTCCTTATGATTCTGCCAATGAATCTCAGTCTGGCATCTGCTTTACCGATGATCAACTTTATATGATCATTCCATTTTAAATCACTCCTAATGCGTACTCCCAGATGATTTATGGAATTTACTGCTTCCAGTTGCTGACCTGCTATTTTGTAGATAAATGATAAGGGATCTATCTTTCTATGTATTCGCAGCACATTACACGTGTCTACATTGAGATTCAACTGCCATTCCCTGCACCATGCATCAATTCGCTGCAGATCCTCCTGCATTTCAGTACAATTTTCCATTGTTGCAACCTCTTGTTGGCAATATGGAGCGTACCTTCAACTCCTGTTAAATGTGTTGCAATTCGATCTGCTGTTTGACGTGGGTCGCTTCTTCCTGTAAGTAGGCTGTTTAGGTTTTTATGTTGGTAACGCCACGTAACTCTTTGTATGAAAATCTCTCACTGTGCTGTGTGCAGTCTGTGGCTGGTTGGAATCATTGTTGAAATATTCAGTAGTGTAGTGTTGGGCAGTTGGATGTCAACAGCGCGTAGCGTTGTGCAGTTGGAGGTGGAATTTATCAAAATCTTTCAGTTGCTAACTATGCCTATCCGTAGTTAGTGCCTTCAGTAGTTAGTATGTTTTATTTAGCTGGCAGTATTGGCGCTTGCTATATTGCAGTAGTTCGAGTAACGAAGATTTTTGTGAGGTACGTGATTCATGAAAGGTATACGTCATTGTTAGTCAGGGCCATTCTTTTGTAGGGATTATTGAAAGTCAGACTGCGTTGCACTAAAAATATTTTGTCAGTTTAGTGATGATAAGTTAAGAGAAAACTGTTTGAGTACGTTGAGTTTTGCTCAGCTGTTTGAAAATCAAATAACGT
Organism: Schistocerca nitens; assembly: GCF_023898315.1. Lineage (NCBI taxonomy): Eukaryota > Metazoa > Arthropoda > Insecta > Orthoptera > Acrididae > Schistocerca > Schistocerca nitens. The sequence goes on from NC_064622.1 coordinate 405,825,389, forward strand.
AGAAGCTTACCAGCACAGTCATTCATAATTTTTCAAAGGGGACGTGTTTCATTCCCTACTGCACAATGTAGCGATCATCCCCTGCTGAAACTGACCGTGGTCGACCAACGTGGTCGATAATGGTTCGGAACACTCACCATGCGGGTCAAACTATACCGCGACCAATATCAAACTCCTGGCCTACACTTCGTCCTCCTTCCAAGTTCTCGATGATTCTTCCCCCTGTGAAATCATCCAAATGTTGTAATGAAGATCACTACTACAGTGCACTGTCACTGGTCGCTGATCGATAGACAGTTTCCTTCAACTGCCTTGTGTTGTGGAGTCAGCCCCTTTTGGCCCTGTTATCACTCTGACCTCACGTCACGGGTCTTCCATCTTTGTGTGCGCAACTGGGAGAGCTCTGGTGACATATTCCCGCACTTTCATTCATTTCCAACGAGTTGTTAGTACGTTATCTTACTTTATCTATCTGTTTCTTAAGTTTTGCCGAGTAGTGTACTTCAATGTTTACTTTCAATGACGGAGACGGCTTTTCGCCGATATCGAGGTCATCGAAAAATAAGCACTACCCAGTAGGACAAAGGCCGGAACTTCTCTACTCATGGAAAATCCACGAAACAATACTGTGATGTGATTTAATAAAATTAAAGCAGAACTTCGCCAAAGAAAAATTTTGGAAAACGCTTTAAATTATCAAGAGAAATAATATAAACTATAGGGGAAGACGAGTAACAATATGTGCAACAAGCGAGAGAGTACAATAAAAATGGAAGACAAAGAACGTACCGCTTCTGTTGAAAAGAATATAAGACTGGAATACCGTCTTTCTCTTCTACTGTTTAGTCTGTACATAGAATAAGTAATGATGGAACAGATGAGAAAGATTCAGGAGTGAGATTAAAATTCAGGGTGATAGGGTATTTGTAATAAGGGTTGCTGATGGCATTCCTAAACTCACAAAAGTGGTCGATAATTACCGCACCTGTTGAATGGAATGAAGAGTCTAATGAGCACACACTGTGGATCGAGAGAAAACTGAAGAAACATTAAAACAATGACGAGTAACAGGAATAAGACTAGTCATAAACTAAACATTAAAACTGAAAACTACAAAGCAGAAGAAACGAAGGAATTTTTTCCAGCAAAGAAGCAAAATAACACATGGCAGACGGTGCAAGGAAAACTTGAAAGTAACACTATCACAACCAAGGAAGAAATTCTTGGTCAAACGAACTCTACTAGTATCAAAAATTGTCCTAATTTTGAGGGTGAAATTTCTGACAACGTACGTCTAGGGCACGACGTTGAATGGAAGTAAATCATTGACTGGTGGCAAACCGGAAGAAAAGAGAATCGAAGTGTTTGAAACGTGAAGGAATAGAACGATGCTGAAACTTTGGTGAACTGGTAAGAAAAAAGGAAGTTCTTCACAAAGTCAGAGAGGAGAGGACGTATCCAGTGAATAGGGATAAAGGGATGCTGACCGCGAGCACCCTCCCCCCCTCGTCGCCCTAGAATAAATGGGGATCCTCGCTAACGGAACTCAGATTCTGCCACACGACAAATATGTATCATTGTGCGACGTCACACAGACACTGAAAGTGTAGTCAGAGCAATTGACAACGCCAGATGTCTCTAGGTTCCAAAAGCCTTCTGCTGCCGTACACCCAGTTTCAAAAGCTACAAAGATGTAAATATAAGGAGTATCCACAAATATCGAAACATTTCTTGCCTGGAAAAATAATATGTACAAGTCTCATACAGACTATTCTCCCACAGTTAAATACATTGTAGACTGTCTAGTCACATTAATGTGACCGCCCACCAGAAGCCTAAATAACCAGCTTTGCAGTGCGAACTTTGCGAGACGTGCAGGAAGACAGTCAGTCATATTCTGGAAGGTACCGACATGCCGACTCCAGTGCTTTGGCCAGCTCTGCTAGGTTCCTCGGCTGACGTGGTCCCACAGATTCCCAGTTGGTTTTAAATTCACGGAGATTGGTGACCAAGAAAGTAGAGTAAACTCGTCCTGATACTTTGAAGCACGCACGTACACTGCAAGCTGTGTGAAACGCTACACTGTCCTCCTGATTTAACCTAATGTGCCGAGGAAGAAAAACTACAAGCAGGGTTGGACATGGTTCCTAAGGATAGACGCAAACTCGCGTTGATTCATTCTGCGTTTTAGAATGACGAGATCACCTGGGGAATGTCCTCTGATCTTGATCCTTCCGACGATTGTTGTGTTTGCTTTCGGACGTTTCACGACGTACAAGCCAACATCCATTTGTCTGATATAGCTGTGATTGCTGTGATCAGTTGGGAGACGAGGTGGCAACCCTTTGCTCATGGCACCGGGCTGCTTCGGATACGCACCTTGAGACTGTTGCCAATGGGCACCACTACGGGAGGGGGGGAGGGGGGGGGAGTTCGGGCAGGGCGATCTGAAGGACGTCCAACATAACCCATTGGTCTACTACTGCAGCCGCCCTAGGTTCTGCCCACATTGAGGTCGATCCCCCACCCATGGTCGAGTGAAAGGTCATTCCAAGGTATGGCTAGTAGGGAAGGATTTTCCGGGGGCCGATTGGAGAGCCTTCCAGTTCGTCTGACGAACGTGCTTGGGACACTTTCCATGGTTGAGGAAGTCCCTGAGCCAGACGATGTTGCTCACCCTGTTCCAGAAGAATGCTCTCCACCTGCAAGGTCTGGGCATTCACAGAGGATGGGATTGCTGGTAGTTGGGAGCTCCAACGTTAGGTGTCTAATGGGATTCCTTAGGGTAATGGCTGTGAAAGAAATCCAGGGTGACTCTTTTTGCACAACAGGAGGAATCATTCCAGATGTGGAACAAGTGCTTCTGGATAGCATAAAGAACACAGGGTGCAGTCAGCTGCAGGTGGTGGCCCATTTTGGCACTAACAATGTATGTCGCTTTGGGTCGGAAGAGATTCTCTTTGGTTTCAGGAAGGTAGCTGAAGTAGTAAAGACCGCCAGTCTTGCTTGTGAGATGAAGGCGAAGCAACCTATTTGTAGCATCGTCGATAGAACCGACTGTGGTCCTTTGGTACAGAGTCGAGTGGGGGTTCTGAATCAGAGCTTACACAGTTCTGAGACAGTGTAGCTTGCAGACTCCACGACTTTGAGCCATAGGGTAGTGGATTTCCGGGTTCCGCTAAATACATAAATTTGTGGTAAGGTCTTATGCGACCAACCTGTTGAGGTCATCGGTCCCTAAGCTTACGCACTACTTAATCTAACTTCAACTTACGCTAAGGACAACACACAAACCCACGCCCGAGGGAGGACTCGAACCTCCGACGGGGGGAGCCGCGCGGACCGTGACAAGGTGCCCCCAGACCGCGCGACTACCCCGTGCGGCCGCTAAATAGGTCAGGGGTCCACTACACGCAGGAAAAAACTACACGGGTAGCTGGAGCTGTATGGAGGACACTGCGCTGTTTTTTAGGTTAGAGGGTGTCGGAAAAGTGTAGAAAGGACTTCAGTTTCAAAGGTTTCAGAGTGAAGACAGGAAGAGAGTAGACATAGGAACAATTAATACTGTATTTGTCGTAGCTTTGTTGGAAAAGAACTACAGCTCTCAGCACTAACAGAAAGCACTGACTCTAAGATCGTTATAGGCATGGAAAGTTGGCTAAAGCCGGAAATGAGTTCAGGCGAAATATTTAAAAAGAACATAACTGTATTCAGGATGGATAGATTAAGTACAATTGGTAGTGGGATGTTTATTGCTGGCAGATCTAGTTTACCTTGTAATGTGAATGAAGTAGGTAGTCCCCTTGAGTTAGTATGCGTAGAGGTTATAGCTGAAAACCGAAATAAAATAATAATTAGTTCCTTTTACCAACCACCTGACTCATATGATACAGTTTGTGAACAGTTTTCAAAGAAAACTTGAGTGTCATTCCAAATAGGTACTTCACTCATATAATTATAGTTGGTGGTGACGTCAATCTACCCTCCATATGTTGGCGAAAATACATGTTTAAAATCGTGCTGAACGCATTCTCAAAAAATTATTTTGAACAAATAGTCGAGGAACCCACTCAAAGTGTAAATGGTTGTGAAATAATAGTTAACGTCTTAGCAACAAATAAACCTGACCAAATAGGAAGCATTATGACAGATACTGGGACTAGTGACCAATAGGTTGTTGTATCTAGACTGAATACAATAACATTTAAACCCATCAAGAATAAACGTAAAAGTCATCTATCTAAAAATGCAGATAAAAATTCGCTTGACACCTTCCTAAAAGACAGCCTCCACTCCTTTCAATCTGACTACATAATCATAGACCAGATGTGGTTTAAATTCAAAGAAATAGTATCGATGGTAATTGAGAGGCATGTTGTTGATGTTGTTGTTGTTGTGGTCTTCAGTCCTGAGACTGGTTTGATGCAGCTCTCCATGCTACTCTATCCTGTGCAAGCTTGTTCATCTCCCTGTACATACTGCAACCTACATCCTTCTGAATCTGCTTAGTGTATTCTTGGTCTCCCTCTACGATTTTTACCCTCCACGCTGCCCTCCAATGCTAAATTTGTGATCCCTTGATGCCTCAGAACATGTCCTACCAACCGGTCCCTTCTTCTTGACAAGTTGTGCCACAAACTCCTCTTCTCCCCAATTCTATTCAATACCTCCTCATTAGTTATGTGATCTACCCATCTAATCTTCAGCATTCTTCTGTAGCACCACATTTCGAAAGCTTTTATTCTCTTCTTGTCCAAACTATTTATCGTCCATGTTTCACTTCCAAACATGGCTACACTCCATACAAATACTTTCAGAAATGACTTCCTGACACTTAAATCTATACTCGATGTTAACAAATTTCTCTTCTTCAGTAAAGTGAATGGACAGTGTAGGTGGCAAATGCTAATTACAACTTGATACCACACAGTTTTTCAGCAGTTCAGTTTTATTTAGTAGGAAACAGGATTAAATGACTAGAATACGATTCTGTAAACAGACTAATGTGTATTGCTTTTACAAAAACGCGAATCGTTTGCAACAACGCATGGATGTATACATGTTCATAGCTGCAATTAATAGCAAGTTTAAGAACATGAAATCAGTCCTAAATTTAGTCGTGGAAGGTGAACACCTCAAGAATGGTTTAGTACATTGATTTTCCATGTGGATAGTCCTTTCGGTTACTCGCAGTAAATAGAACCGCCCCACCGAGATTCCAAAGCCGCGACAAGTGCATTAAACAGTAGTCAGCTGTCTGCATAAAGCACAAGGGAGCAAATGTCGTTCCAGGGCTACTCTCCTGCGTGGTCTCTAACCGCCTAAGCGCTGATTCGACCATTTCCAGACCAAAACCTCCCTCTAAACATCTCAAAGTAACCCAACAAAGATTTATACTGTCTATATCTATAGTGGTTACAGAAACATCTACGCAATACATCAACAAAGACTACTTCTCTAGACAGTGAAAGAATATCATTAAAAAACTGCAAGAGGCTGTTTAACTGACAACTTTCGAGCTGAAGAAAGGTTGTGATACCACAGGCAGACAGTTCTCAAGAGGAGCTATAATCTGACAAGTTGCTATTTATGGAACCTTTGCCATTGTTTGAACCAAACAGGATGTCCCAGGAGGAATGGTCAATATTAAGGGATATGACAGGAGGACTCATTTGAAGCAAAAAACTTCATACGGACATATACCCTACGCCTAATGGTTTTTTCAGATCGAAATGTTAATTGTTAATTGTGAAACTAACTGATTTCAATCTTACTTAACAAACAGAATGTTAAAGGTTGTTCTGAATAATTCAGACAGTGGTGAAAAGGTAGAAAATTTAAAGATTCGAGAGAAATCGCAAAAGGAGTCCCACAGGGTTCAATTTTGGAACCTCTCATATTCCTGTGGCAGAAACACATTCCGAGCAAAGAAGCTACGAGGTAGGTTGGGTAGAACAAACCGTCAAACAGTTTGGGTGGATAAGAGACATAAGTGCATGCCACTAGTCCCAAAACAAATGTACATTAAATGTATTCTATCTCGCAAAGCATTGGGTATTAGGTATATGACTGTATGAAACTTTTGCTTCAAATGAGAGTGAAATTGAGTGTCATAATGACCATTTCTCCGGTGACATCCTGTGTGTGGTGTCAAAATAGGAGCCATGGAATTGGCAAAGGGCTTCTGGATAGGAAACGAGATAGTTATTGTGCAGAAGGTGGAAAAGCATTGGATATGTATGATGAGTATCGGGTCTGCACTTATACTTGTTGTTACAGCATTTGGAAACTGTGATGTTGTTATCGAACACACAAAGAAGAGAAACGAAATGTATATCTTGCGGAGAGCTACAGTTATACACTCCTGGAAATGGAAAAAAGAACACATTGACACCGGTGTGTCAGACCCACCATACTTGCTCCGGACACTGCGAGAGGGCTGTACAAGCAATGATCACACGCACGGCACAGCGGACACACCAGGAACCGCGGTGTTGGCCGTCGAATGGCGCTAGCTGCGCAGCATTTGTGCACCGCCGCCGTCAGTGTCAGCCAGTTTGCCGTGGCATACGGAGCTCCATCGCAGTCTTTAACACTGGTAGCATGCCGCGACAGCGTGGACATGAACCGTATGTGCAGTTGACGGACTTTGAGCGAGGGCGTATAGTGGGCATGCGGGAGGCCGGGTGGACGTACCGCCGAATTGCTCAACACGTGGGGCGTGAGGTCTCCACAGTACATCGATGTTGTCGCCAGTGGTCGGCGGAAGGTGCACGTGCCCGTCGACCTGGGACCGGACCGCAGCGACGCACGGATGCACGCCAAGACCGTAGGATCCTACGCAGTGCCGTAGGGGACCGCACCGCCACTTCCCAGCAAATTAGGGACACTGTTGCTCCTGGGGTATCGGCGAGGACCATTCGCAACCGTCTCCATGAAGCTGGGCTACGGTCCCGCACACCGTTAGGCCGTCTTCCGCTCACGCCCCAACATCGTGCAGCCCGCCTCCAGTGGTGTCGCGACAGGCGTGAATGGAGGGACGAATGGAGACGTGTCGTCTTCAGCGATGAGAGTCGCTTCTGCCTTGGTGCCAATGATGGTCGTATGCGTGTTTGGCGCCGTGCAGGTGAGCGCCACAATCAGGACTGCATACGACCGAGGCACACAGGGCCAACACCCGGCATCATGGTGTGGGGAGCGATCTCCTACACTGGCCGTACACCACTGGTGATCGTCGAGGGGACACTGAATAGTGCACGGTACATCCAAACCGTCATCGAACCCCTCGTTCTACCATTCCTAGACCGGCAAGGGAACTTGCTGTTCCAACAGGACAATGCACGTCCGCATGTATCCCGTGCCACCCAACGTGCTCTACAAGGTGTAAGTCAACTACCCTGGCCAGCAAGATCTCAGGATCTGTCCCCCATTGAGCATGTTTGGGACTGGATGAAGCGTCGTCTCACGCGGTCTACACGTCCGTCACGAACGCTGGTCCAACTGAGGCGCCAGGTGGAAATGGCATGGCAAGCCGTTCCACAGGACTACATCCAGCATCTCTACGATCGTCTCCATGGGAGAATAGCAGCCTGCATTTCTGCGAAAGGTGGATATACACTGTACTAGTGCCGACATTGTGCATGCTCTGTTGCCTGTGTCTATGTGCCTGTGGTTCTGTCAGTGTGATCATGTGATGTATCTGACCCCAGGAATGTGTCAATGAAGTTTCCCCTTCATGGGACAATGAATTCACGGTGTTCTTATTTCAATTTCCAGGAGTGTACATGGGGCGTTCGATAAGAAACGTAATACATTGTTTTCTCGGCCAATTTTGAAGGAAAAACTGCGGAATTTGTTGTGGGACAAAGTGAAATATTCTTGCTTCAGCCTCTGTAGTTTCATGAAGCTACAATAGGTGATGACGCTGTACGCAGTCTTCAAAATGGCGTCTGTAACGAAGGTGCGTTCCAAGCAGAGACCTGTCACTGAATTTCTTTTGGCCGAAAAGGAGAGCATCATAGATATTCAAAGTCGCCTGCAGAATGTCTACGGAAAATGGGACAGTGAACAGAAGCAGGTGAGACGTATGTTATCATGGCAACAAGGTCGCGCAAACCTTACCGATCTCTCGCGTACCGGCCGACTGCAGACAGCTGTGACTCTTGCAGTGTTAAACCGTGCTGACAATCTCATTCGAGCCGGCTGCTGTGACCGAGCGGTTCTAGGTGCTTCAGACCGGAACGGCGTTGCTGTTACTGTCGCAAGTTCAAATCCTGCCTCTGTCATGGATGTGTGTGATGTCCTAAGGTTAGTTAGGTTTAAGTAGTTGTAAGTCTAGGGGGCTGATGACTTCATATGTTAAGTCCCATAGTGCTTAGAGCCATTTGAACCATTCTCATTCGAGGTGATCTGCGGATCATAATCAAACACCTCGCTGGTCAACTTGGCAGTGCTGACACGCTCGTCCACCACTTGGGATACTCGAAGACGTGTGCCCGCTCGCAACCTAACAGAAGGCCATAAAGAGCAATGAACGACCATGTGTGCGAAATTGCTTGTGCGTTACGAGGCTGATCGTAACAATTTTTTGCCGAACATCGTCACAGGCGATGAAATATGGGTTCATCACTTCGAGCCGGAAACAAAACGGCAATCCATGGAGCGGCGACACACCGCCTCTGCTCCAAATAAAAAGTTCAAAGCCGCACCCTTGTCTGGTAAAGTAATGACAACGATAGTCTGGGTATCTGAGGGGGTTAATATGTTTGATGTCCTCGCTCATGGTGCAACCGTTAACTCGGAAATGTATTGTACTACCCTCACGAAACTGAAGAAACAACTAGAGCGTGTTCGTCACCACAAAAACACAAACGAACTTCTCCTTCTTCGTGACAACGCGAGGCCTCGCGTAAGTCTGCGCACCTTAGAGACGTTCACAAACCTCCATTGGACTGTTCTTCCTCATCCACCCTACAGTCCATATGTAGCAGCTTCCTAATTCCATCTGTTCAACGCAATGAAGGATGCGCTCCGCGGAAAGCAGGTTAGTGACGCAGCAAGGCGTCGATAGAATGGTACCACGCAGACATACGTGCCCTCCCAGTGAAGCGGCGTAAGGCCGTCGCACTGAGAAATGTTGAAAAACAATGTTTGGTAGCCAAAAGATTGGGGAATAATATGGTGCTTTGGAATCCTGAATGAAACCAACCTGCTGTCAGGGATAAAATGTGTAGCATTACTTTTCGAACGCCCCTCGAATCGTCTGAACAACTGTTACTATGCTGAATGTGTAATTATCTGGGAAGTTGTAACCGTACCACCGAACACCTTAAAGCGGCAATCGATGCCAACGTTATACAACTGCGAGGAATTTTTGAGAAAGCTGACTGTCAGTTAACCTAATGGAAACAGAGCAGTTAAACTGGGATTCGTTTCAGGAATACTCCAGCAGAGTATAAACAACAGTAAACGGTGGGTCTGGAACAGACGTTCTCCCAGCACAAAAAAATGGTTCAAATGGCTCTGAGCACTATGATGGGACTTAACAACTAAGGTCATCAGTGCCCTAGAGCTTAGAACTACGTAAACCTAACTAACCTAAGGACATCACAAACATCCATGGCCGAGGCAGGATTCGAACCTGCGACCGTAGCGGTTGCGCGGTTCCAGACTGAAGCACCTAGAACCGCTCGGCCGCACCGGCCGGCTCTCCCAGCACAAAAGCAAGTTATAACATTAGATATTAAAACTGGTCGCCAGACTAATTAGGCATTGTTGTGTCAAGCACAATGATAAAGCAGAAGGCAGTGCTAAGGCTGACCTAACCTTCTTTCACACACACACACACACACACTGAACTCTTTCCTTACATCTGTTTCTACTACAACACAGTAACCTAACCTTTAAGATAAGTGTGTTACCAACCAGTACGTCAGATATGTAAATGGCCAGTGAGATAGTAAACGGTAACATATGCCTCTCAACAACACGTACCTTAAATGAACTAGGTGCAACATTTTATAAAACCAATTACCGGCACACATGAAACTAGCAGCAGTACTGAACAGGGAAAAGCTTGAAATGATTGTGAATTTAACTCAGCCGATCTGCTAATGATCATACTCTGCTACTTCATTGCTTTGCACAGGGTCTCTATGCCTGTGCATTAACCAACGTGCATTGGAATAGATAACACAGTAAATAGTTCTTTCTTAAACTCGGTTTGAAACAACTAAACAGAATGAAAAACTAGCTGCACTGGCTTTGAAGGAGCCTGTGCATTGCTTCGCTAACTAACTAGCCTAGTACATGAGGAACCTTAAACCTCCATGGTTTGAAGAATCGTGCTCATTAACAAGACATCACCTGTTTGTGTAAGAACTGGTAAATATTCTTATCATTAATTTTTAATTAAAGCACAACAAACTATATCTCTTTAAATAACAAATGTACCTTCATAAGCAGTATTTCAACCCACTCAAAACTATAATTGGCTGTACAACTGACAACACAACATTAAATTCAAGCTCAACCACTTTCTCTTAATAAATCAGGACACTAGGACAGGATTCCTGTCCAGGTTTGTGATTTGGGATAATCACGGGTGTAAGATAGAGTTCTTAGAAACACCACGATTATTTTTAAGATCAACCAAATTTTACAAATACCTGGTCCATTTACAGAGTTCCAAATATAAACAATTTAGTGGTAGGCTGGTGGTTTTGGTGGCGTAATTTGCAGTCGCTGTTAACGTGGCGGCGATGCAGTCATGGCAATACTGTTGGCCTCCCTCTATTACTGATCTTCTTGGCGTCGAAACAATATTTTTATAGGGCCAAAAACCGTGCCATGATAATGGTAACGGGTAAGACGAACTCTAGATTGCGGTTTATTAGTAGAATCCTGAAGCGATGCAGCCCTTCAACAAAGGAAATTGCATACGATACGCTAGTTCGTCCAGTCTTAGAGTATTCTTCGTCTGTATGGGGTTCCATTCAAGAGATTGAGAAGGTGCCCGCATCTCGTGGTCGTGCGGTAGCGTTCTCGCTTCCCACGCCCGGGTTCCCGGGTTCGATTCCCGGCGGGGTCAGGGATTTTCTCTGCCTCGTGATGACTGGGTGTTGTGTGTGATGTCCTTAGGTTAGTTAGGTTTAAGTAGTTCTAAGTTCTAGGGGACTGATGACCATAGATGTTAAGTCTCATAGTGCTCAGAGCCATTTGAACCATTTGATTGAGAAGGTCCCAGGAAGAGCGGCAAGATTCGTGACTGGTACATTTAGCCATTGCGAGAGCGTTACAAATCTCATAGAAAGTTTGAAGTGGGACACACTTGCAGACAGACGGCGCGCTAAGCGGAAGGGGCTGCTCGCTAAAATCCGAAATCCGATCTTCGTCAAGGATGTAGAGCATATATTATCGCCACCAACTTTCAGATCGGACAATGTTCACCATTCAAAGATAAGGGAAATTAGAGCTCGTACAGAGGCTTTCAGACAGTCGTTTTTTCCCTCGTGCGATCCGCGAGTGGAACAGAGGGGGGGATATATGACTTTCGCGCGAATTGTGCCCTCCGCCACACACCGCTTGGTGGTTAGCGGAGTGTCGATATAGATGTAGATGTAGACAAATGCAGCATCCGAGGTCCATAAATACGGCCCTTAAGCTCTTCTGGCCTCGAAACTCCAGAAATACGAGCCACAATGATCCGCTACTGCTAGCAAGATGTTAACCAAGCACTGTTCAACCCAGACTCCTTACCCGTCACAAAGGACGAGTTGCCACTTGCTCGCCAAACACATCTTTTCCACTCTGCCAGGCTACTTCTGTAGCTGCGGGGCTTCCCCACTTCTTTTACATTCAACCCTATGTTCCCTAAGTATGGACCAAGTCATTTACTGTACATTACATTACAATCATTTCAGTAGTTATTTTTTTCACAAGCATATTTTTAAACTACATCGTTCAAAAGTTCCACATGACTCAAACACGTATACATAGTCACAAAATTTCCATGACAGATACAGCATTATACATAAGCGATACTACAAACTGACACAGAAATATATATACAGATACAAAATAGGTCAAAATTAGGTGTTACAAAGTATATTTCTGATTCATGTAAAAGAAACTTTTCGAGTGTATGTCATCCATTCTCACCCTGTAGCACGTGGGGCTCTGAAACAGTTCTTACAACCCAAAAGCGCATCACCTACTACTGGTATCTAAACTGAGAAACGACGTATATGAATTGCGGCTTTATAGAAGAATGCTGAAGCTTAAGTGAATGGATAGGAAATGAGAAATTTCTGCTGTAGCATCGCGGGGTGGGGCGGGGTGGGCGGAGGGTGGGAAGAAATACATGCAAAGCATTAGCTTGAAAGAGGGACCAAACGATAGAACATTTCTTACTGAGATAGGGGAAAAACTTTAGTGAATAGTTATTAGTATATACAGGATGCCATTCCTAAGAGTCGTTAGCGGCATCTTCGCTGGCGTTTCGGCAGATATTAGCAGTTTCATATTTTCAGAGTGTAGCTGGAGTCAGCCCTAACAAATACTGCTCATCTAGTCTTTCATGCGACGCCCAGAGTCGACAGTGAGTGTCAGTTTGTGTCCCTTTACAAATAAAATGATTTTTAAAGCGTAATTTTACATGACAATTCGATAGAGCGGTTCATATTTAGTCTAGTGGGAGTTTCGTTTTATAAATATGAATTAACAGGGACGTAGAATAACCAGTACGCGCTGTACGCTACTGTCATGCAGCAGCGCTGGTCATTCGCTGCTGGATTACTGGTTATTCTTCGTGTTTTACCGTCTCTGTTAGTACAGATCGATAAAACGTAAATGCAATAGATTAAATTTGGACCACTCTATCGAAGAGTCATGTAAAATAGCGCTTTAAAATTCAGTTCGCTTATAATGGGAAACAAACTGAGGCTCTCCGTCTGTACCGGATGTCGCATGAAATACGTAGTGACCACTATTTGGGATGACTCCAGCTATACGTAGCAAAAACATTAGAGAAAATTCTCTTGATAACTCTTAGGAAGGACATCCTGTATAAATCAGGTAGCCGAAATATTCATCAAACAGTGACTGAGACAAGTGATAAAAAGAAAAGGACAGTAACGTTTAGTGTTAACATTTCGAAAATTATGCTACTCGTTTCATCCAAAGATGTCACACCGTTGCTTCTGGGTGACGCTGATTGTAGCTCAAAGATTTTAACCGTGGCATTCACCGAGAACATTTGCATTCTTATAAGCTTTTCATCGGTTTCTAACTGCTGTCGAGATTTTATTTACTTTGCGGATATACTGGAAATATGAACACGTGTATCTGTTACGGAACAGCAAGGTCGTAACTGTCGCAATTTCCTTATGACGTAACTGCTATGACTGGAAAACGTGCGAATGTACAGTTCTGTGAAGTAACTGGAAAAAAATTGTATTTCAGCAGTAAAATGGGCTCATATTTATGTGTCCAATAAACTACAGTCTTATGGTTACCTGACGTCGTCAGCGGAAACAGGAGGCGATTGTCTATATATGAGAATCGAGAACTTTTAGAACATTTTATTGCTGAGATGATAAGTTTTGTTATATAAATAACCAGTTTCAGCCAATTCGATGGCCATCTTCAGATCTGTGAAAATCTACAAAGATTTACATGTAAGTATGTCTTATCCAAATCAAAAATATTGTAATGCAGTTAAGTGGAATATATGACTATACGGTAATATCAATGCTATTAAGTAAATAATGCATTGTTTGGGTACAAAACATAAAAAATGTGATAATTTACGGAACTGATCCGAAGTCATCGTTAACATTACACCATTGTGCTACATGTACATTACCTGCATGACGTTTTCGTATAACAAATTTTGGTAAACGAGCTTAAATTTCATACCTTAAATGTCTGTGCAACTAATTTTTAAGTATTTAGACATATGTAACAAGTTCGATGATGATCTATTATATGCTGTTGAAAGATTGTATCTCTAATTTGCTTCGCTGAATAGCGTAAGATTGTGACTTGAATTTGGTATGCTGAAATCGGGTGCTAATTAGACCATGAAAGCGGTTTAAAACTGTGAGCTGTCTGGGGAGAAGTTAACCGTGAGTTTACTGGGCCACTGTTTCACGACTGGGTAACTAGTCTAGGTTTACCACATTACCAATCAGACTAACATTGATTATAATCTTTTACAGTCATACAACAACCGGTAATATATCTATATAAAAGGAGAATTTAAATAAAAAGAAAGAAATCAGTTTATATTTGCAAATTTATTTTAAAGATTGTTCATTGAAATTTCAGCATATTATACGTGAGTTATAACTGAGCTGGTGCCTTATTTACGATTGTGAGACTGTGAGATTGGAATATTACGGAACACATAAAATATGGAGTCAAGATTGGGAGACTGGATACAACACTGCATTCATAAAACAACACACAAAGAACATTGAAACGCATGCAAGAGAAAGTTAATCACTACAAACAGATTCAAATTTTTACCCAAAGAATTTCCGTTCGAAGCACAATCCTGTCCGTCATGTAATTACCACACACTGGTATACTAAATTCACATTAAATCTTTGTGAAATCTTCCCAAGAAGAATAGCTGATGGCTACTTTGGTGATTACACCACATGCTCCACGTGGTCAACTTGGTTTACAGAAAGCGTATAACTCCACAATAATTTAGATAATAAAAATACATTCGATCGAAAAGCAAATTACAAAAGAAAAACCTCGAACTGGTTACTAACGTCTTACTACTAACCTGATGGGTCAAACAGTTATATAAGCACGTGGTACTGGTCTCACAAAGTACACGCCACGTGGGTTGAACATAAAGAAAAGTTGGGGTATATTCAAAATCTTTTCAAGACGATACGTTATAATCACACAAGCATTTGCCTTTAAGATTGATCTTACTTAGAGTTACTGACCAACACGTGGTTCCACTTTACTCACAAAGTAGTAACAAAGCAACTACCGCCAAATAATCTGAACTGGACACGAGAATCACACTCCGCTGCAATTAAAGATAACCTTAGCTATTTTAAAGCTAACCCGAAATAAAATGATTAAATTCTCAGTTAACCTGAACTTAACAAATCCATTGTCCTATGGACTTAACAGACACGCGCTTGGCCGGAGATCTTACCACTTCAGACGCTCGCACCGCCAGACTGCAACTGCTGGACTGCCCTGCGCTACTACTGGACTCCAACTTCTTACTCTCCAGCTGCCAGACTCCCACTGAACTACCCAGCGTGCTCCCGAGAGTCGCTCACAAAGACCAACGGAAGGCGCCAGAGGGGCAGCTTCCTATACCAACATGACAGGGGACGGACCGGACCATACTAAGAATGGAAACCTCTCTGCTTTTAGGAACCGTAGCTACCTGTTTCAACGTTGGTCCTACTGTTCTCTAGCAGACAGCCTTGTCTGCTACCCTCAAGCATGCAGCTACAAACACATTTGATCATTCATCCTCTCACACAGAAGGGAAGGGGGATGACAGTGTCTTATCATACACAGTATATAAAAGAAAGCGGATGTAGGTTCCGTATGAGACTGTGTGACATGAATTACATATAAGAATTACATATAAACTGTGCTTTAAAGTGTAGTAGTGTGAGAGATCGTTCTTGTTTACGTGTAAAAGTAACACGTTCCACTACTCAGTCTCCTCCCAGATAGTCAGAAACGCCACAGTAAATTTAGAAGAGGAATTTATTCCTTAAAAGACAACAAATTTGAGAAATTAAACATGAAAGGAATCCAACAGAGACCTTTCATAACCCCAACGCTCCGGGAAAAGACTGTGCAGGGAATTTTCTGGCCATGCTAGGACATTCCCAAGCAGGCTTCTCACACCCTACTTAAACCAAAAGTGTAAAGAAAAAGGCAAAAGGTCACCAGCTACCTGCTAAAACACAATAATTTCAAACATCTTTACAATCTACCAATTTCAAAGAGAGAAAAAAAAACACACAATCTGTGACACCTATTTAAAAGGTCGTGTAGACCTAAATCGGTCAGCAAGTAAAAACAATGGTTCCTGTGTCATTGATATGAAAACAATTTCTGGTTGTTACCCTTATGGAGTTCACCAGTATTTGCTCATTGCAAGAGCCAACTGATCACAGGCAAATTTATGACTGTTTATTAACAAGCAAAATTTATGAAAATAGCAAAGGTGCCACAGCAATTAAAAAGCAACAGGAAATAACATCAGTATTACAAGGCAGAACATTACAATCCACAATCGGCAAAAGCAAAAAAATGATAAGAGAAAAAACATGTTTTACAAAGTGGTTATCGCAAAAAAATTCTATATCTTATAAAACTAATAATTTGTAGAATTAAAATAACTATGTGGCACTAATTTAATCACTCTACTATATTTCAATTAGCTAGCAAACAATGAGCACTGTGTCATTATACTGAAACTACAATAATTGTGTGATTGTTACCCTTAAGGGGTTCCTTACAATAAATATGCCCCATGCAAAGGCTAATCGATCACAGTCCAATGAGAATGAAAAGCTATCTGACTGATAAAGGAAGCAGTGCCACAGCAATGAATTTACAAAACAAAATATCACAAATCTAATACCTAACACAAGAACAAACATTGATCAATAAGACAGTACAATAGTCAACATCTCAAACAAAACACCAATAAATAAAACACCTGCAAACTACAAGAGTCAAAGTTTCAAAACAAAACAAAAATATAGAACACCTGCAAAATACAAGAGTCAGAGTTTAATAAACACCAATAAATCGAGTCCCTGCAAAACACACGAGTCAAAGTTTCTGTGACAGAAACACACGTATATGCATTGAATTAAGAATCGTATAATCACTGTTCACTGATACACTCACTAGTTCCACTGTTCCGTGGCACAATATAAGGGGTGGGGGAGGGGGTTCGTCGCCGCAGCTGTCAGTAGGGATTTTTGTCCATCTGTTGCGTGCGATCCCGCCGTCTCTGCCCTCTCATGAAGTTTCTCTTGTGTCACGAACATCTCGATTTTGTTCCATGTTTGTATTGTCAAATTCGTGCAGTATCCTCGATTGACATGCCAGGTTGATATTCCTGGGCAAGGATGACACTTCAATGGCTCTTCTTCGTGTCACCCTTAGCGACCAGAGAACATCTAACCATGATTCACTGTCGCTTGACAGTAGGCATCCGTCAGGAAATGTCGATAGGCGTCGTTGACGTCTGCAAGTTTCTTTGGACAGTACCTGTCAAAAGGCTCCACGCCCTTTGTGTTGTTACACCGCAGCCGTCTCGTCACGGTCGCGTGCGTGAGGTGCGTTGCCAGGAGATGGATTTCCGCGCGGTGGACCGCTCGCCCATCTCAGGTCATTCCCTTCAGCTAGGGTCGCGCGGGCGGCCGCCCATTAGCTGCAGGTATACGGGAAAGTGTTTGCGGCGTAGGGTCTTTTGTTGTCGGCCGCGCTCCCGAAGTGGCCTGGCTGACAGCGTGTCCCGCTGGGAAACCCGCCAGTTTACAACTAGCTGGCTGCTCCCGCTGTCTCTTAAGAGTTTTGCCGGTTCGCTTTCACGTTCTCAACTGCATTCACAGAAATTTTTTTATCATCCTTATGTGATTACACAATGTCATACATAATACCACTTAGTATTGTCTTTCACAATTTTTAAGAACAAAGTGAGATGAATCGACAATATAAAATTAAAAGTTAAATGACTTGACAATATAAAAAGATAAAAGTGAAATGACTTGACAATGTAAAAAAATTAAAATTAAATGAACTGACAATATCATATTTAAATCCACATCACTAATGTGGTTCACTTACGTTTTAATAAATCAAATGCTACTAATTAATTCACTAAAATGAATAGGGTTATGTCTTGCGCAAGTATACGTTAGGAGAGCATGGGGTTCACATGTTATTTACACACACACATGCACACCTGTTGTCTATTCTACAAACTAACTACCCGTAAACATGCATTACTCTAAATTCTACTTCTATCCACTACTAATTAATCCAACAAGCTACTTCAATGCTACTTCCAACACCGTGTATACACCACTACAGCAATGTTCTAATTTGTCCTCTTCTTTACGCTCGCTGCCTACGTCTTGTCACATGATAAATATGGAGAAACTTTCCTTAAACATACACAGTAAAAAGAACAATGGTTATTTACACGCAAAAACATTTATATCAGTTCACCCACCTGAAAAGAGACTCGCAATTATACATTTATCATACTCATATATTCACACATCAAACAGTAAGAAAATTTCCTCTAAAAATTACATTATCACAAGAATTAATCACACAGATGGCTCTGAGAAGGTTAAATTATTTGCATTATACAGGTTATACTACTTTTTCTTACCCATTTTGCTTCGATTTCGTTCCTTCTTTACGTTACCTTTCGCCTTCAAATCAGTTATTTCGCCTGTGGTGGTTATTCTGGATTCATTTCTCATGAATGGCAAAATTGTGGTCACCTCTATTCTGTAAAACAGTATCATCTTAACATTGAACTTACAACAGACACAAAAGATTCGAATCCTCCTGTGGTTTAAATGACAAATGTTTTGCTTCATCCTTATTACCTTAAACCAAGCTTTCCTTCGTTCCCACAATCAAAATTATTTAATCATCCTCTACCTTCAAGAGGGAAACTTCCTCAGTACAAACCATATAAGCTGCAGTGCATCCCGCACCAGCGAAAACAGTAGGCTGTAATGCTCACAGCATCAGCAAAATCACATAAACGTCGCTTTTCTAGGACAAGTATTCACGCAGAATAATTTTTCGGGCTTTGGCTCAACATCAATCAAGACTACAAAAAGGATCCATATTTCCGTTCCATTCTCCATTTGCTGAAAAACTGCTCGTATTTGACTACCACAATAATATTTCAGGACCACGTAAATTACACAAACCACAATTCTTCTTTCACCTTGAAGGGAATCAATCTACTTACGAAATCCACAGACATCACTTTACGTACTCAGCTATAAAGAACAAAAAAGACATATATCATCAATATTAACATATCATCGCATATTGGGAAGCCAATGGTTAAACAATCGTATTATCGCATCCTGTTTTCAAGATTCCAGATTTACTCATTCCTTTCTCAGAGTTCTCCTATCTTAAAATATTCATACAGCACGCATACTATAGTAAGAGATCCTCATTTACACTGACAGATATAGAATAGTAATAGATAGATAGTAGCACTGAAAGCAGAAAATCGGAAATAAGGCTACTAACAGCTGGGGACCTGGGTTTGCCAGACCCATAATACCCACAGATCGGATATTCCCCTGAGTTCTTGCAATTTCAACAACGATCTTGCTTCTCTCAGGAGCAACTCTTTTCAATTGACACAAAAAAAAGCATTTCACTTGTTCACAAGGAAACCTTTTATCTTTACGTTTGAATCAAACTAAATCCTAATTGCACAAGGAAAGAAAACAAATTAACAACATCACTTCAATCAGTCACATAAAAATATCTTTATCACTATATTTACCATCATATTATTCAAAATGCATACATCACAAATTTAAACTAATCAATTCATTCTCTTCACCATCCTCTCTACTCATTTGCCATGTCGCTCATTTGTTCCGATTTGGCGCCTTCTGGGCTGATCATTTGTCATTGCCGGTTTCGTTCATTTCCATTTGTTGGATTATGTCTGGGGTTGGCCGGCCGAATTTCGACATCATGTGGGGCTCCGCCTACAATTCTACTCCCACCGTGTTCATCGTAGTAACGATGCTGGTTGCCGTACCTGTCGCGTTCACGATTCTGTCCACGTCCTCGATCATTTCTGTTGCTCCACCTGTGTTCGCGACTGTTACCCCAGTTTCTATACGGCCTGTCCCGATTATTGTTTCGTTCGCGTCGCGACGACCAGTCACGCCGTTGATTAGTAATATGGCCACGACTGCGATCGCGCTGCTGTGCCCCGTAATAACTTTGTGCCTGATTAGGCGGACATTCTGGTGTATTGTATTCCAACTCTTGGAGAAGCGTTTTAAATGTTTCCACGTCTTCTTTGCATCGTCCCGCAAGAATGACGTGCCGCAAGTGCATCGGCAATTTGGTGATGCATATCCTAATTAGTTCCGCAGGTCCGTATGGGTCGTATAAAAATTGATTTGCCTGCAGCATGTGGTCGAATAGGCGTGCAGGGCTGCCGAAACCAGACTGGTTCAAATTTGGCAGCATAATTATGCCATGTTTGACCCTATCTTGTGCCGCTTCCGACCAATAGGCGGACAGAAAGGCTTGTCGAAACTCCCGAGTGGAGTTGCAGTGACGCGCTGCCGACCTCATACGACTCGCCGGTTCGCCTTCCAAATAGCCACACATATACTCTATTTTATGTGAACTTGCCCAGTCGGGAGGAAGACAGAACTCAAATTGCTCGAGCCATGCTCGTGGATGTATGCCTTTTTGAGAATTTCGGAATATCTCAAACTTTCTTACCGTAAGGAAATGTTTGAAATCAAATCCCCGCATTTCCTCCTGGCGAGGCCCTTGAACGTTTCTATTTGTCTCATGTCTGCCCCTTAAATTACATTCTTCCCTGTCGTCACAATCTCCCTCGTGGCCGGAGTCCCTCTCTGCACTGTTCGTACGGCTATTTTTATTGCTATTGGCGAGTTCGGAATCACACGCCATGCGGTTTTCCAGATGCGCCACGCGTTCTTGTAAATCGCCTGTTACAGCTTTGTGCTGTCTGTTTACTTCAAACTGTCCCTTCTGGAATTTAAGAAGCGAATGCACTTCTTCGGTCTCTGCGGCCGCTACCTGTGTGATATTGTTCTCGCTTTCCGTCAGCTTCATCGTGCCTACAATGTCCGCTAATGCCGCGATCTTCTCATCTATTTGTCTCTTGTCCTCCGCCCCAGTCTGTTTCAATTGTTCGACCTGCTGTTCCAACGCGTGGATCGCTAAACTGTTGTCCGCTATTGTGTTGCTAACGGCCGTGGGACAATGCGTTTCAGCCTCTTGGACCCTCGACAGTACCTGCTGACGATCTCTTTGGCATTGTTCTCTCAGCTCTTGGAAATTCCTAAGTAGCCGTTCTTCGCTTTCTTTAGATTCGGCCTCGCCACACCGCTTGCTCTGTTCTAGGGCTTGCAGACGGTCATCGATTTGTTCAAATGTACGGCCTAATTCTTTCATAAT
The DNA here is from genome assembly GCF_023898315.1 of Schistocerca nitens. Taxonomy (NCBI): domain Eukaryota; kingdom Metazoa; phylum Arthropoda; class Insecta; order Orthoptera; family Acrididae; genus Schistocerca; species Schistocerca nitens. Next base: position 405,846,623 of record NC_064622.1, read on the forward strand.
ATCGCTTTTTATTTCACTTGCCAGATTGTTTATTCTTTGTGAGATATCATCGGACACTCTCTGCATCGACTTGTCAACTTTATTTGTCTGCTGGATTAATTTTTCGTCTATTTGTTCGCCTAGCTCGCGGATCGATTTTTCAGATTTCTGCGTCATTTGTTCGCCTAGCTCGCGGATCGATTTTTCGGATTCTTTTTGTTCTCGGAACAATTTTTTTGATAATTCTTTTTGTTCTCGGAACGATTCTTTATTTTGTTGTAATAAGGCTTTCACGAGTTCTGCCAAATCAATTTGGTTAGTTGGAGGCACATTAATTTGTGGCTCTGATGTGAGGCCGTTCGTGCTGTTTTGCATTTCGTCTGAAGTATTCCCCATTGCATTTTCGGAACCGCCCGACGCGTTAATATTGGAAATCAAATTATCCCCTTGGTCCATGTTGCTTAAGTTGTCGGACCGCTTACTTTTAGCTTGGTTACGTGTCAGCATTAGTGCAATTCACACCCAGTACGCAACACACTAATCACAATAAATGTGTCCCCCAAAATTTACGACAGTCACACGAAAGATACTCAACCTAGTACGCACTTTTTCACACGCAAAACAAATTTTTTATCTTTGTTCGAAACAGTGGAATTTACAAGCGAGAGAAAAAAAAACACACACACACATATAAAACACACAAATATAGAAAACAAAACAAGACAAACAACGCAACGCCGATCAACAACGCCGTTAATCTTTTGAACGTCTGCTCGGAAACAACGCAAAAGTTGTTTGAGCGCTGTAGAGAAAAAAAATTAAGATTATACAACGCTTGCAATCTAACGTCTCAGAGATTCCAGAGTCTAGCGGAATCACAGAACAGGGTCGCCATGTGAAAGATTGTATCTCTAATTTGCTTCGCTGAATAGCGTAAGATTGTGACTTGAATTTGGTATGCTGAAATCGGGTGCTAATTAGACCATGAAAGCGGTTTAAAACTGTGAGCTGTCTGGGGAGAAGTTAACCGTGAGTTTACTGGGCCACTGTTTCACGACTGGGTAACTAGTCTAGGTTTACCACATTACCAATCAGACTAACATTGATTATAATCTTTTACAGTCATACAACAACCGGTAATATATCTATATAAAAGGAGAATTTAAATAAAAAGAAAGAAATCAGTTTATATTTGCAAATTTATTTTAAAGATTGTTCATTGAAATTTCAGCATATTATACGTGAGTTATAACTGAGCTGGTGCCTTATTTACGATTGTGAGACTGTGAGATTGGAATATTACGGAACACATAAAATATGGAGTCAAGATTGGGAGACTGGATACAACACTGCATTCATAAAACAACACACAAAGAACATTGAAACGCATGCAAGAGAAAGTTAATCACTACAAACAGATTCAAATTTTTACCCAAAGAATTTCCGTTCGAAGCACAATCCTGTCCGTCATGTAATTACCACACACTGGTATACTAAATTCACATTAAATCTTTGTGAAATCTTCCCAAGAAGAATAGCTGATGGCTACTTTGGTGATTACACCACATGCTCCACGTGGTCAACTTGGTTTACAGAAAGCGTATAACTCCACAATAATTTAGATAATAAAAATACATTCGATCGAAAAGCAAATTACAAAAGAAAAACCTCGAACTGGTTACTAACGTCTTACTACTAACCTGATGGGTCAAACAGTTATATAAGCACGTGGTACTGGTCTCACAAAGTACACGCCACGTGGGTTGAACATAAAGAAAAGTTGGGGTATATTCAAAATCTTTTCAAGACGATACGTTATAATCACACAAGCATTTGCCTTTAAGATTGATCTTACTTAGAGTTACTGACCAACACGTGGTTCCACTTTACTCACAAAGTAGTAACAAAGCAACTACCGCCAAATAATCTGAACTGGACACGAGAATCACACTCCGCTGCAATTAAAGATAACCTTAGCTATTTTAAAGCTAACCCGAAATAAAATGATTAAATTCTCAGTTAACCTGAACTTAACAAATCCATTGTCCTATGGACTTAACAGACACGCGCTTGGCCGGAGATCTTACCACTTCAGACGCTCGCACCGCCAGACTGCAACTGCTGGACTGCCCTGCGCTACTACTGGACTCCAACTTCTTACTCTCCAGCTGCCAGACTCCCACTGAACTACCCAGCGTGCTCCCGAGAGTCGCTCACAAAGACCAACGGAAGGCGCCAGAGGGGCAGCTTCCTATACCAACATGACAGGGGACGGACCGGACCATACTAAGAATGGAAACCTCTCTGCTTTTAGGAACCGTAGCTACCTGTTTCAACGTTGGTCCTACTGTTCTCTAGCAGACAGCCTTGTCTGCTACCCTCAAGCATGCAGCTACAAACACATTTGATCATTCATCCTCTCACACAGAAGGGAAGGGGGATGACAGTGTCTTATCATACACAGTATATAAAAGAAAGCGGATGTAGGTTCCGTATGAGACTGTGTGACATGAATTACATATAAGAATTACATATAAACTGTGCTTTAAAGTGTAGTAGTGTGAGAGATCGTTCTTGTTTACGTGTAAAAGTAACACGTTCCACTACTCAGTCTCCTCCCAGATAGTCAGAAACGCCACAGTAAATTTAGAAGAGGAATTTATTCCTTAAAAGACAACAAATTTGAGAAATTAAACATGAAAGGAATCCAACAGAGACCTTTCACTGTTTTATGTGACACATAATGCAATGGCTACTAATAGATTCTAGTAACTGGTGTTTTATATTTAATTTTTAACGGAATATGCAGTGTTGTAACTTCACATGTTAGATGAATCATACTGTATTGTCACCTGGTGACAATAGCTACGAATTAAGGCCTAAATGATCTGCAGCAGTTAGTTGTTTGTTTCTGTCAGCGGGACAACTTCAGCTGGTCCCCATGTCATGCTGGATGGCGTGTTATATTGCTAATGGTTATTACCTCAGTAGGTGTAAAACCATATTGGACAGGGAGTTCTGCACTTTTTTTTTTTTTTTTTTTTTTTTTTTTTTTTTTTTTTTTTTTTTTTTGCAGTATGTGAGAGTGTTCAGGTGTTCAGTACTCTACATAATGTTGCGAGGTGCCGGGGCTAGCAGTGTATTTATCACTAAGTTCTACTAGAATCCACATATGTAAATCATGCTCTAAGCCCCCCCTATTCTAACTCCGACTTTTGCTGTTGCACAAGGATAAAAGAAATACGCGAACTGACTCTAATCAACCCTGCTAGTGGAGTAGAAGAGAGTTTGGCACCTGCAATAATTTAATTTGATAAATAAGTTAAATAAACCAAGGTTTCATTAGCATAGTGAGGAATGATAGGGTTGCTCTATCGATTAACAGAATGAAAGTTCTGTCCAAAATAACAATATGATTTATTAAGATTAAACACAGAATAGTAAAAGAGATACAGGAAATATTTATAAAACATCAAATTGGCTAAAAATTGGAGATTCATACAAACACTATAAAGGTGAAGTTGTCCCTAACTTAGATCGTGAGGTTTAAGACGTAGTGGTATGTGGAGCCAATTCCTTTCCACTCAAATCTCAAGAGAGACACACAGCCAACCCACCAGTAATTGCTGCTACTCGAAACAGAACAAAGTTAGAAAAGGATGAACAGGCGCGCTCTGCTGAGCTCTGATTGTCACATAGGAAAATCCCTATCTGCCGGTGCTGCGGACGTACATTACCAAACGGTCTTCTTATCTCCCAGAACACGATCTGGCGTACCGCAGGCGAGGGCTGGTTGCTTCGACGTCCCCGACCGAAAGGCGACTCTCGCCTACCTCAAGAGCACCCGTACAGGCCGAACACAGAACATTTCCGCCCCCACGACAGTGGCCGAGGTTAAACGTTCCAATCAGCAACTCGAAAACCGGCGGAAATTCCACTCCATTGCCGGAGCACTACCATTCCACCAATGGAGATTCTTGGCGCCAATTTCTGTGCTGATTTTGCCACGTCACGGCGCTATGCCCTGAGCAAACCAATCACCGTTACTATTTTGCAGAAAGTGCGGGAATTTTCCCGCCACAACTGCCAGGGTACACAAGCCATTCCCACGCCTCGCTGGTAGCCCGCCAGAAAGTGTTTTCGCTAAGTTTCTCCGAAGTAACGGAACCTCTAGCCCAGCCGCTACTTCACACCCCAGCGGGCGTGTCTCTTGACAATGTCGGCGTCTGCAAAGCATTCACTCGACAGCCTCACACACGTCGGCTTAACGCTCTCCAGTTCCACAGAGCCCGCCTGTCACTGGACCACCCGGGTAGCGAGAGACGCTGCATGGGAAGTCCGCGTGTGAAGGAAAAGCAACGGAACCTCCACCGCATGCAACTAGAGAGGAGAATCGTAAGATAGAAATATGAGAGGGGGCTCATGCCACCTCTCAATGTTTAATATGATGGTGATGACTTCGAGTCAGTTCCGTAAATTATTATATTTTTTACGCGTTGTACACAAATATGCAATTAGATACTTAACTGCACTGATATTGCAATATGGGTTATATCTTATACTTAATTGTATTACAACATTTTTGGTTTTGAGTAAGATATACAGCCATGTATTTCATTGTAAGCCCATAAAGATCTGAATATGGCCATTTAATTGGATGAAACAGGTTATCTATGTGACAAAACGTGTGATCTAGGCAATGAAGTGTCCTAAAAGCATACTGGACTCAAAGTACAGTCTGCTATGCGTTACGTATATCAAGGCTCAACGTGTATTGTGTAATGTTTCTTCACCATGCAGACAATGATATATTGTCCATGCGATAATTTTTTGACCGGTATTTTGTTCTGCAGAGTAATTTTAAATGCTTTAAGGGCACAGTGGCACTCTGGTGTAGTGGGTGAACTAAGACAACAAAAGGAAGATTTGGATTTAGTGCCCCGTCGACAATGAGGCCAATAGAGACGAAGAACAAACTCGGTTGGGCGAGTGTTAGGTAAGGAAATCGGTCATGCCCTTTCCAGGGAACCACCCTCGTATTCGGATTAAGTGAGACAGCAAACTCACGGCTAAACTAAATCTGGATGGCCAGATGGGAATTTGATATGCCGTCCTTCGGAATACAAGACGAGAGTCTTCCCGCAGCGCCACTTCGAGTTCATTGTCTTTGAACTGACAGCGTACTTTGGCGAGATTTTCGGAAGTATTTCCGAATCACACTGGGGTATATTTCTCAAATATAAGTGTAGTGTTACACTCGGGAACGTCTTCACAACACGGAATACTGAGATGGTTTGCTTCGACCTCATATAAGATTTTCTTGTCATTAGTTTACCAAATTTGGGTACAAGTGTGGTGTTGTATGAATGCATTGTGTCGCAGTGATGATGATAAAATCTCAACCCTCCAGCCACATCAAGTGGCCATAAAGCCATGACCATTGTCAAGTGGTAGAGTGCAAAGAAACTTGAAGCTGTGCATACGGGGCAGGAAGGAGGAACGGAGGGCAATGGTGAACCGTCAATTAGGGCGGTTCACAAACAACAACTAAAGTACACATGTTATTCCAAAACGTGATCGTGGAAGTAGGGCCAGGATGTGCTGGTGAAATAACACATACTGTTAAGGCTATCTTTTATTTTAAAAGGCTTTCTCAATAATACATTTTTAAGTCTGGCATTAAAAAAAAATTCGAATAGTTTACAAATTTTCTTTATGAAAAGGAGATTGCCAGGTATGACATTAACAACTTTCCAATAGTAAGATTTTAACTTTATATATAAAGTTAAAATCTTATATAAGACAACAATTAAAAAAAACTCTTTTTAAATAGATGGCAAATGTTCTCTATGTAAAGGATATTGCAAGATATGACGTTAACAACTTCCCAATAATAAGATTTTAAACTTGTTACATCTATAAGAGAACAATTCCTTTAAAAAAAAAAACACCTTTAAGTAGCTGGTTTGTACTAAAGCTAAAATAGTTGTCTGTCGCCAGATAAATAACTTGTATTACACCTGCATTTGTTACAAGATAAATGTGAATAAGCCAGCACACAAACCTTCACATTTAAGGCAGTTCCCAAAAAAAATTTTCCTTAACTCGGTGAGGGAGTGACACAATAGGCGGAATAGTTACTGGAGGTCTACAGGGCCACACCAGATCAGCCCCGAAACTTCCATTACAAGCCGCCACCTCCCCGAGTTACCCAAAACCAGAAGATCTAGCAAGCGCGGTGCCTGCACAGCCTCCGAACCACAGAGACACGCGACACCGACCCTAAATCACCCAATCGAGGTGTGAATGAAACGGCCCGACCAAGAAGGAATTACCACATTCCCGCGGACAGGCAAACGAAAACTGTGGTGGAAAGACCCCAACAAAACCACTGGGGAAGAAACTCATTCACTTCACTAGAACTTGCAAAACCCCTTCTCATACTCCACCACAGCGCCGGGAACACGTTGCACTTCCTTATGCTCGTCAGAGCCAACCGCTGCCAGTGGTTTCAACGGCCGATAAGAAGACATACGGTCCCACGCCCTGATCTCCTACACCATGGCTTCTAAGCTTCATAAGCCACGTACATGCGGGTAAGGCAGACTCAGCCCCTGACAGCCAAGAGGTCGGCCAAAGCACGTGGCGCGCAGTTGACGACCCCCAACAGCAGGGCCCCGCTCGCGCCACCACCTCTCTCGGTCAACGCCCAGTACGTACTCCTCGGTCGTCACGCGACCGTACACTTGCTCCACCTCCCGCCAGAAGGCGGTAGCGATCCAAACGGCGCGCCAAACCGAAAGCACCACCACAAACACTAGACGCGAAGCGAGAGCACTCCGCCTGCGCGCTTTTCGAAGAGCCGGACACAGCTACGGCTCAAATGGTACTAACGAGGGCTGTATTGTGAATGGCCACTGAATGGTGGGGGAGGTGCAGTTTGACAGCTGAAGCTTGTCCACGAATGTATATCTCACATAACTTGTAAGCTACATCCAGCGTGTCTGTAAACAGTCGTATCAAGAAGTTATGTCAGTATGATTAAAAATTCAACCAATACATAAATCCAAAGTCGTTAGTCCCTATTAGAATAGGGGAGAATTTTGTGCATGGGACATAGCGTACCTAGGAATACATAATGTCCTCTGGTCAGTATTTCAATCTAGTCACAAATTTTTGAATTACGGGAAGAAGTGTGCACTAGAGACCACAACAAGCAATTTGTGGCATTTTCTACTGTTTCAATGTTGTGAGACATGATATTGTGTTTTATTCAGCGCTTGTGCATATTAAAAGTTATTTTGTAAGTTTGTTGGTTGTCTAGTCTGGTAGTATGCTAACTGGCACAATGATATATTTTGTCTATTTCTTACCTAAATTAATTAGCCACCCTTCAAAATAGTGAACTGCTGATTTTATGACTACTAAATGAAACAAGAATCACAATTAATTCAGTTTATTACGTGAAAGTCACTCATAAAATTTTTGCTATTCAGTAACAATAACACTAAAGTACAAGCTTGACACACCTGATAAAGGGGTCAGGTAAGATTCTAGTAATCACATGTAAAATTAAAAAGATGCAGTCGTGAAGTCGTATCATGATTATTGTGATAGTAGTATAGAAACAGACAGTACTTGAGAAGGGAATGCTTTGCATCTGTGGTCGGAGTTGGAAGCAAACTTGTAATTTGAATCTGACAACAGGACATCAGAGTGAAGCTTGAGTTTCTTGTAATTCTATAAAAAAATGATTTTTCTGTCCCTACGCATCATGTCGTGGTTGTGGCTCAATCTCGCCATATCAAACAGTAGGTGGTGGCTGAAGCGGGTGCAGAATCAGTCATTCACAACAACAACGACCCTTGCCCGTGGCTAAGTTCAAATCAGCCCGAAATAAATCTTTCCCCGGATACCAAGACTCCCAGCAATCAATAGGGGAAATGACTTTGTACCGAATGCTCAGTAAAGGGGAAACGCTTGTTTCTGTGTTTTGCATTCTTCTTTCTGTTCGGATTGGCTGGGCTATGTACATTCTGAGTTCCTTCGAAGACGCTGGTTCCCCTTCCTTGGGTTTTCTGTAGGCGGTTAACCAGTGAAGAGCATATTTCCATCTTGAAAAAAGGTATGTGTGTGTGTGTGTGTGTGTGTGTGTGTGTGTGTGTGTTTGTGTGTGTGTCCGTGTGGCCAATGAAGTGGATTCTTGACAGCACAGTCGAGGGTCTCTCTTTAACTTCCATTTCCGTTACATTAGCCAATCCCGGCAGTTCTTACATTGCATAAACATTTAGATCTATGGGGTCAACGTTCGGCGGGCACGCTATACTTTCAAAGGCGCCCCAAACGGTGGGCTCTCCCTCCATTTTTAGATGTTATCTATAGTGTGCGATGCATTACAAAAAGACACAACGTTCTACATTTGTGGACAATAGTGCCTTCCCGAGCTTTGTCAAAAGTAGTGTTATTTCCCTTTCCACTTCTGAGTTGTAAAACTTTCGTTGGTGGAGGCCTAGCACCATCGAGATTATATCTGTATTAGCTGTGATGTGTCCAGAACGCAGTCACGGTATCACAAAAGAAAGTCCAGTTGACAGCGTGGCACTGACCTGCAACCCTCCCAGTATGTACTTCTGAAAACTCCCTCGAGGATGGTCCATCTGCATGACTACTTGTCTCCGCTGCTCGCCAGAGCACTGTCACTTCATCCTAATGTCCTCCCAAACTCCTCGTACTTACACAAAACATGCACTTTCAAATAAAATGTGAACTACCTTAGTTTACCACTGACAATCACTGGTACCGATCTGAATTACATTTTTCAGTACTTATTAATTATTCTGATCTAATGGATCTTTATATTGTGATTTTATTATGATTACGAGGCAATTCTGAAAAAAAAACGGTTATGTAACATGTAACATTTTATATTTGCGTTCTGTATAATATATTAAAGCTATTTTGAGGACACTGTTAAATCTTCAGATACAGAGTTTTATGCTCTATAAAATTTTGTATATTTTTAAAACTAGTTACATAATATGTGGACAGTTAAGCCACTCTTAATTAGTCATGCGCAATCTTGTGCTTCTACATGAAAGACCTTTCGGAATTAGTGACATTTGCTAAGATTCCTTAGTGCCTTAACTACTTACCCTGTCTCTAAACAGGTAATTTGTGTTGGTTGCCAATATCATATATTTTAAATTATTTTTACTTCTAAGTAGTTTCTGATGATATTTCTTCTTAATTTCATTTCATTTAAGGGTACATCTCAAAGTAATAACGTAACACATATACTATTAAATACAATATTAACAAGATTCTTTCGACTGAAATACTTTTAAAATTGAACAGAATATTTGCTCGTAGGTACATGGCCTTGTTGTAATTTGAAACAGCTTTTAATATTTGCAAAAAGCTTACTATACTGGAGTAATTACTGTAATTTCACAAAAAGACTGCAGTATACATAAAGTGATGGCTATCATTACAAATGGAATAAAGAAATACCAAAGTACGATACTATCCCTACTAAAAAACATAGTTCTGTATAAAAAGGAGTAACCAGGGCAGAACAAAATGAACAACACACTGCTACAGGAGGTCTTCCTGTAGATCTCATTCTCATAAAATAAAAATTGGTCCCGTGCGAGAAGGACTCGCAATCTGAAGGTTCCGTGCAAACTTAATTATGTATATAGACAGTTCATCGATTCCGGAAATCGACAGTCTCAACGATTTTTGCCTGTTATCAACATTGATATTGGCAAGACGTCGCTCCCAGCGATTCAAAGACTTTCGAGAATGTTTTAATTTCAAGTTTGAAGTAGGATAACAAATGACAAAAGAATATTTTTCAATGTGATAGCATTACAAATTAACAATTTACTGATTTTTTGCCCTTTACTTGCACTATGAAACCATTCTTCCTGTTGAATTTCGTGATTTTGCGTCAATGGGAAGTACCTTACAAGTTTAATGAGTGAGTCTGCGAGTACCAAAACACGTGAAATAAATGGCTGTATTTTTTGATTGCATAGACTTAGAAGGTTAAATTTCATGCAACGCCAAGCGATCGTATATCTTAATAAGTGATATAAATTTTAGCTTGATGCGTCAATCCGTTCCTGAGAAGAAGAGTTCTGAGAAGTCGGAAAGACGGACTGAGAAACAGATACATAATAAAGTGATCCTATAAGGATTCCGTTTCTAACGACTGCGATACAGAATCCTAAAAAGGGGGTAAACATTTGGAGCAGTGGACAATGTCACTACTGTTGTGTTGTTGTTGTTGTGGTCTTCAGCCCAGAGACTGGTAGGATGCAGCTCTCCGTGCTGCTCCATCCTGTGCAAGCTTTTTCATCTCCGAGTAACTACTGCAATCTACAGTTTTCTGAATCTGCTTAGTGTATTCATCTCTTGGTCTCCCTCTATGATTTTTACCCTACACGCTTCCCTCCAGTACTACATTGGTGATCCGTTGATGCCTCAGAACGTGTCCTACCAACCGACCCCTTCATCTAATCAGGTTACTCTTCTCCAAAATTCTATTCAGTACCTTCTCATTAGTTACGTAATCTACCCATCTAATCTTCAACACACTTCTGTAGCACCACATTTCGAAAGCTTGTATTCCCTTCTTGTCTAAACTATTTATCGTCCATGTTTCACTTCCATCCATGGCTACATTGCATACAAATACTTCCAGAAAGGCCTTGCTGACACTTAAATCTATAGTCGATGTTACCAAGTTTCTCTTCTTCATAAAATCTTTCCTTGCTATGGCTAGTGTGCATTTTATATCCTCTCTACTTTGACTGTCATCAGTTACTTTGCTCCCCAAATAGCAAAACTCATCTACTACTTCAAGTGTATCACTTCCTGATCTAATTCCCTCAGCATCACTTAATTTAAATCGACTACATTCCATTACCTTCGTTTTACTCTTGTTGATGTTCATCTTATATCCTCCTTTCAAGACACTGTCCATTCCGTTCAGCTGCTCTTCCAGGTCCTTTGCTGTTTCTGACAGAATTACAATGTCATCGGCGAACTTCAAAGTTTTTATTCTTCATGGGTTTTAATTCCTGCTCCACATTTTTCTTTTGTTTCCTTTACTGCCTGCTCAATATACAGGTTGAATAACATCTGGGATAAGCTACAACTCTGTCTCACTCCCTTCTCAATCACTGATTCCCTTTCGTGCCCCTCGATTCTTATGACTGCCATCTGGTTTCTGTACAAATTGTAAATATCCTTTCGCTCCCTGTATTTTACCCCTGCCACCTTCAGAATTTGAAAGAGAGTGTTCCAGTTAACATTGTCAAAAGAGTTCTCTCAGTCTACAAATGCTAGAACCATAAGTTTGCTTTTCGTTAATCTATCTTCCAAGATAACTTGTAGGATCAGTATTTCCTCGCGTGTTCCAACATTTCTACGGAATCCAAACTGATCTTCCCCAAGGTCGGCTTCTACCAGTTTTTTTTTTTTTTCATTCGTCTGTGCTACGATACTGAAAATATAAAACAAATACATGTGTCACGTGGAAATTATCTGTCAGTCACCTAATAATCTATAACCTGTATATGGAGTTTTCTTCTCTTTCTTCTTGACCTTTCTAAAGCTTTTGGAAGTGCATGTAGCTATGTTTTCCCCCTCCTTCTATGTTCACTTTGTTGAACAACTGAGATAGCCAGCATTTACCGCAATTCTCTCAAGCATAGTTTGGCTCAAATGGCTCTGAGCACTATGGGACTTAACATCTTAGGTCATCAGTCTCCTAGAACTTAGAACTACTTAAACCTAACTAAACTAAGGACATCACACACATCCATGCCCGAGGCAGGATTCGAACCTGCGACCGTAGCAGTCCCGCGGTTCCGGACTGCAGCGCCTAGAACCGCACGGCCACCGCGGCCGGCCAAGCATAGTTTAATATGAGATTTTTGCCTTTTCTGATATAAATTTAATAGTATTGCATATAGTCGCACACACCTGGTTGTGAAGAAAGTACTGAGAATGTGCATTTGGAGCACAGAACTGTATGGAAGTGAATTAGGGACTGTGGGAAAGTCGAAAAAGAATAGACTTGGAGCATTTGAGAGTGGTGCAGCAGAAGAATGTTCAAAAATAAGGTGTACCGGTAAGGAATAGGAGGTTCTCAGCAGAAACGGTGTGTAGAGGAACATGTGTTGTGTTAAGGTATCAAGGAATGCCTTCCGTGGTACTTGAATAGGCTGTAGACGATGAAAACTATGGCAGAAACAGAGCTTGGAATACATATAACAAATAGTTGACGGTGTTTGATGTAAGTAGTACCCTTATTAGGTGAAGACATCAAACACGGCCAACCGATTCATTTCATACTGTATTTGGCAGCTCGCTTATGTACAACCTAAAATTAATAACACACCTCCGGTTTTATTCGGTTTTATTCCGGTGGGGTGGATATTTGTTTACGGTATGAATTTAGCTATGATGCGTGTGTAGATTTTTCCGTGTTTTTCACGGGCCTACAATGCGTATTCTCACAGCAACATCACGCTAATGAAGCGACGTGAATGTTGATTTGGTACGTAGTGAGAGTGTATTTGTTAGTCAACAATGTGTCGCAGAAACTGTTAAACGTTGAATTATACGCTCGCTTTTGGAGTACTGACTGGTGTTCGTGCTTTGGAATGCTTACAGAACATGCCCATACCAAAGTGCTAATATTTTTCTCCATTTTTGCAGACTATGATATGATGTCATTAATTTACACTAATTCTGCAACACACTGTAATGTCAAAGCGTCTTGACCCTTAAATTACGTCAATAATAGCATTTATTTTGGAAAATATCGCGAAAATGACCTGTACATTACCGCAAATTGTGTTAACTAAACCACGAAACCTGTTGATGACCGTTTTCTACTATTAATTATGGTGTTATTGTCTACTGTTTGTAAATAGGCAACACCCTGTCTCACAATTCGTCTAGAGGACAAATATTTTCTGCCATTTTTGCAGGACATTTATTTATTCTAACTCAGCCACACACTGCAATGTGAAAGAGTCCCATCTCCTAAATTATGAACACATTTACCACCAATTTTTAATTAAACTCTTTGTTGCTGGTTATCATCTCACTATAGAGCACAGAACAAACATGACGAAGCCCCCCGCATTTGCTCTAGCAATAAAACGATGAGGAGGGCAAGAGGGAACTCAGTTCCTATTGGCCCACAACGAAAGGGGGAAGGGAGAGAGGGTGAACTTGAATGTACGACACACAAATGTCGGAGGTACGTGGGCAGGCCAGAGGGTCCACTTAGTGGAGGATGACGTAGAATATGCCTCACACAATTGCCTGAGGTTCAGCCTGATACCCAAGAGTCTTACGTTATCAGTGACCTGGAATTTGCCGCTTGAACCGGCACTGTCCCTCTACTGACACACGTAGATGTAGCCGCAGTAATATTGATGATGGTGGCAGCAGTAGCTGAGAGTAATAGTAATTTTTGCTATATTTCAACCTTAACACTGTTATTGCTTTATTTAATGTTAATGCAGAAGTATGACGGTAGACAGGAAATATTTAATGTAATGCAAAAATGTAAGAAAATACTATCTCTTAGCAGTGGGAAAAAAATAAGGCATTATTGTTACATATCTTACGAAAATTTAAAAAATAGGTGACTCTGTTTGTGCTTATTAAAGCAGAGACAAAACAGAAGTGATTTATGGCGTTCCCCAAGGTAGTGTTATAGGCCCTTTGCTGTTCCTTATCTATATAAACGATTTTGGAGACAATCTGAGCAGCCATCTTCGGTTGTTTGCATATGACGCTGTCGTTTATCAGAAGATCAAAACAAACTGCAAAAATATATCTAAATGGTGCGAAAAGTGGCAGTTGACCCTAAATAACGAAAAGTGTGAGGTCATCCACATGAGTGCTAAAAGGAACTACTTAAACTTCGATTACACGCTAAATCTGTCTAATCTAAATGCCGTAAATTCAACTGAATACCTAGGTATTACAATTACGAACAACTTAAATTGGAAGCAACACGTAGAAAATGTTGTGGGGAAGGCTAAACAAAGACTGCGTTTTATTGGCAGGACACTTAGAAAATGTAAAAGACCTACTAAGGAGACTGCCTACACTACGCTTGTCTGTCCTCTTTTTGAATACTGCTGCGCGGTGTGGGATCCTTACCATATAGGACTGACGGAGTACATCGAAAAAGTTCAAAGAAAGGCAGCACGTTTTGTATTATCGTTAAATATGGGAGAGAGTGTCGCAGAAATGATACAGGATTTGGGATGGAAATCATTAAAAGAAAGGCGTTTTTCGTTGCGACGGAATCTTCTCACGAAATTCTAGTCACCAGCTTTCTCCTTCGAATGCGAAAATATTTTGTTGACACCGACCTACATAGGGAGGAACGATCAGCACGATAAAATAAGAGAAATCAGAGCTCTAATGGAAAGATATAGGTGTTCATTCCTTCCGCGCGCTATACGAGGTTGGAATAATAGAGAATTGTGAAGTTGGTTCGATGAACCCTATGCCAGGCACTTAAATGTGATTTTATGAGTATCCATGTAGATGTAGATGTAGACTATACAGAGACAATGAATAAGCATGTAGACGTACTGATAACGAAAAACAATTCCGTGGCAACTGAAAGCGGTTAATTGTGTTGCATATGTCCAAAGATTACGTCAACAAACAACGAAGACGGAGGTATTCAGAGCGTATGCCAAGAATATAATTTGTACGTAATTTCACACCCATTTTCAAAACTGACTTGAACTATTTTCTTTGGAAGAAAGACTGCTGTATGATACATTGGCTTATCTATAGTGTATTACCGTCACCACTACATCGGATACTTTCCAAAATGACAGTATCATAATGGAAGCGTGAAATAAATGCAGATGGTTCATTTGAATAGTGTTTTGCATAATGTACAGCGACGCTTTACAAATATCGTATTAAAGATTTCCCCGTTGACGACATAAGAGACTCAGCATTTTTATTGGAATATTATGATCCTTCTTTTAACACTCCATAAAGTTTTTCTGCTCTGCAAATACGAAAGTACAGAAGATTTAACAAAACATTCCCAGACAGTGTTGGAAATAGGTCCTTCAGAATCAAACAACAATTCTCTGCCTTGAATTTCTGGAAATACCGTCCACACTACATAACACGCCACATTTCTTGCGTTCTGGTCCGTATGCACGGCGCAGATAACTTGTTTATACGTCCGTGACGCTAAAGAAGCTTCCACAAATAAATAGATTGCGAGAGACTGCGGACAGTAGCAGTGTGTGATGTAATAAAGGAATGTCAGCACTATTAATCAAGCTTTCACGCCTATATCGTAACCGCCGAAGGAGCACCAACGTTTTTGTGAGCTACTTACTGAAGCAATGTATGCACTTTGCCCTTTTCACTCTTCAAATAAGAAACGGACTTTCATAAGCTTCCTTCAGTCCCCCATGACATTAATTCTACCGAAACAGGCATTTCGTTCGTGGGTAACAAGTGAGAGTGTGCACTGATAAGGTACTGGATCCACATTCTGGACGTCCAGGCCTACATATTCTGCGGGTTCCCTTCATCCTTGAAGACGAATTAATGGTGGTTGTTTTATGTACTTGAGTTCAATGGGTTCGTGTATAATAGAGGCAGTCAGCACTAGAGATCAGAAATGAGCTACATATACTCGCCTTAAAGTCGCCAGCGAGACCCGATCTCGCCGTCTCCGTACGCTCGAAGTTGCCCATTCAACTGAAAACTCGTCAATTGAGTTTGTTGTCGAGTGCCCGTGGTCTGTGAGTTAGAAAGGAGAGCCACTAAACGAGTTTGCAAGTATATCCAAGGACTCGCAACATTGTCGCTTACATTGGCCACGACGACTGTCATTTATCAATATGATGACTTCGAGGTTCGGTTTGTGTGTGTGTGTGTGTGTGTGTGTGTGTGTGTGTGTGTGTGTGTGTGTATCTACGTTTATTGTTGAGGAAGGCCTTAATGCCCGAAAGCCTTATTTACTTGTGACAGTCTTTTTGATGGGACACAGCATCTCCGCTATATGGTGAGTAGCAACTTTCCTTTTCATAATATTGTTACATTCCATCCTGGATTTTCCATTGTTTGATTGTCGGTATGATAGATTGATATGTTAAGTGAAATAAACACTGCCGGTCTGCTAGGACGCCAGACGCGCCTAATATCTATGAAACGAATCCAGTTAACTCGCTTCAACTGCATACATATTTACTATGAACAGATCGAACTGTCTGACCATCATTTCTTAGCGATGTAGCAAAAGTGTTTGGAAAACTGTGCGAGGACAAACGTATCGTTGAAATGCACAACGTGACAGATATTCCCAACTGCTGTATCATACTATTGGAGAGCTACGTTACGAACCGAAACTTCTTTGTATAAATCGCGAGGAAAAGTTCAGAATCCAAACGCCACCAAGAACGAATCCTGCAAGTTTCCTTGTTATCTCCCACATTATTCTCCACCTACGTAACTTTTCTTTTGACAATACCACATACTCTTCTAGCACAGCGAATAGCACGATATTACCCACATCTTCTAGACAACTTGACACAATCTTAAAACAGTTTCAGATAACAAAGAACATTGGTTAGCAGCAAACAAAATAAAAATGAACCCCGACGTAGCAAAGTCGATACTATTCACCAGACAGAGTGCTGTTCTGGAAATCAAATCAGTCTTACTAAATCAAGATGTGTAACAAGCAGAGTACAAAAATGGTTCAAATGACTCTGAGCACTATGTGACTTAACTTCTGAGGTCATCAGTCGCCTAGAACTAATTAAACCTAACTAACCTAAGGACATCACACACCTCCATGCCCGAGGTAGGATTCGAACCTGCGACCGTAGCGGTCGCTCGGCTCCAGACTGTAGCGCCTAGAACCGCACGGCCACTCCGGCCGACCAAGCAGAGTACAGCTTAGAGTATGTGCTAAGAATAAGCTATTTCACAACGCTCTTGAATTCCCACCCTCTCCACCAGTTCGTGCCAGCTCGGGTCGTGCACTCAATTCGCACCAGAGGGCGTGGGTATCATCGATGCAGATGCAGCGCTACATCAAGGATGGGCGTCGTGTTGCATGGCAAAAGTATGGAACTGGAGCGGCAACTTGGAATAGAAACCTGTGCCGAGCCACTGAACAGTAGGGAGCGGCTGATAAGACTCTGGGTGGCAGTGGGGGCCTTGCATGGCGCACCGGCCGAGCTCGTTTAGTATCGGCGTGACTGGCCCTTGGAGTTGCTACAGTGAATACAGATCCGTAGAGACAAGCTGCACGACCAGAATGAGTTCGGCCACATCTTCCATTGCCGGGTCGCTGCGGGAAGTGGACAAGCGTCTGGTGTGTCACCAGTGGGCAGGCATTAGTGGCGCTACTGAGCTTCTTTGGTATCAGTGGGGCTGGCCCACGTTGCGACGGTGTCTGCATAGTTATGCATAATGGAGGATGGGCGACTGCTGGTTGGCATGAGGCAGCCGCTGTTGGAATCCACCAGCGAAAGAACGTTCTGGTGGAAGCTGAATAGTCCTGCTTGGAGTTGTAGCGGATAGCCTGGAGGTATCAAAGCACTGGTGGTGTAGACTGTCACCTCTGGGTGTGGGTTGCTTTAACACGGGGCAACTTTCTGCTGAAGCAGCAGTAGATGTCTGTCATCACATGTCCAGAGGATATGGCCGGAGGCATTTTCAGAAGAAAGGCTGTGCATAAGAATGATTTTTAGCAGTATGATGCACACCAGCAAACACTGTTCTGACCATGACTGACACTTGCAA
The DNA here is from genome assembly GCF_023898315.1 of Schistocerca nitens. Classification (NCBI taxonomy): domain Eukaryota; kingdom Metazoa; phylum Arthropoda; class Insecta; order Orthoptera; family Acrididae; genus Schistocerca; species Schistocerca nitens. The sequence goes on from NC_064622.1 coordinate 405,864,437, forward strand.
CATGCTGAGGACATGGCACAGGTGCCGTTCTTGGTCAAATACAGTCAGCACACTCTGCAGGGTTGGCTAGCATTTGCGTATATGTTCAAGCATGCATGTCTCGCTATTTTTCCATATATTTGTCCAACTCATCTACCTCGATAGAGAGGGTTTTCAACTGTTGGCCCTGGCCGGCATTTCCTCCGAATCTCTCACCCATTTAAAACATCTGGTTACGAGTTTTCAAGAGAACAACACACTACCACTCTGCATCCACTACAAATGGTAGCCTCTAGTACAGAGTTGAAGCAGTATGCGATGACGTATCAGTATATGTCATCCAAGCTCAGTGCGACTCAGTGTTCTGGCTCGGTTAGTCAATGATACTGCCAGAAGTGGCAACTTCGTGTACTGAATTTCGCATCCTACATACCCGCAGCTGCCTAGAAATTTAATCGTGTATTATTTTCACAATACAGCCCAGCATGTCAAAAATGCACATTTCGCAGACGACACCGCCTTCCTCTCACTTAGAGGGAATCGCAACGTCGCCACCGCGCGCCTTCAGTGCATCCTAAACAAAACGGAGGCATGGGCCAAACATCGGCGGATCACGCTCAACGCCGATAAGACTCAGGCAATAATGTTTACGAAGAAGCTAGGGAAAAGACCCCCCAGATATCGACCTCCCGTTGTGCTGACCTTCCAAGGCAGGAATCTACCATGGAGGAACTCGGCGCAGTACCTAGGCGTCACGTTAGATAAACGCCTCACCTGGCAAACGCACATAGTCAACTTGAGGAAAAGGGCAAGCACCAGACTGCAGGTTCTATATCCAGTCCTAAACGCTAGTAGCGGCCTTTCCGGCGACCTAGGGATCAGGGTTTATTGGAGCCTGCTCAGGCCCATATTACAATATGCGTGTCCAGTGTTGGGTTATGCAGCTAAATACCACCTCAAGAAGCTCCAGACCATACAGAATAGAGCACTTAAATGAGCTATACACGTCGACACTGGGTTCCCTACAAAAGATCTCTACGACATAACAGGTCTAAAATCATTACGAGAGAGGTTCAAAGAACTTTCCCTAGCATTTTAAAGGCAGGCACACAGCTCATAAAACGAGCTTGTCAGTGGTCTAGGGCAATATGACCCCCTACAATTTAGGTGCAAGAAATGGCTCTGAGCACTATGCGACTTAAATTCTGAGGTCATCAGTTGCCTAGAACTTAGAACTAATTAAACCTAACTAACCTAAGGACATCACACACATCAATGCCCGAGGTAGGATTCGAACCTGCGATCGTTAGGTGCAAGAGGCCCAAAATATTTGCACTGGATGACAATTAAAAAACACATGAAAACCCCATACAAATAATAAAAAAACAAATAAAATATTTATTTAAAAAACACAAAACACCTTAAAAAACTAAAAAACATAAAAAGATAAAATAAATAAACAACAAATGCGAAAACCGACAATCTGCCCCACAGAACATACAAAAGTTGTGTTCACTATACATACAGGGCATACCCCAAATAGGCCAACAATAGTAAAACAAAAACCCACTCTAGACAGGAGGAAATGTCACCAGACAACACCCTCCACATTAAACCAGGCCGGCCGCGGTGGTCTAGCGGTTCCGGCGCTCAGTCCGGAACCGCGCGACTACTACGGTCGCAGGTTCGAATCCTGCCTCGGGCATGGATGTGTGTGATGTCCTTAGGTTCGTTAGGTTTAAGTAGTTCTAAGTTCTAGGGGACTGATAACCACAGATGTTAAGTCCCATAGTGCTCAGAGCCATTTGAACCATTAAACCGGCTCTCAAGTATGAGGTCAAATATTAGTGAAAGCAGACTGTAGTTGCACAATAAGTAAAATTTGGTTATTTGCTATCCTTTCAGGTGCGGCAATTTTAATGGTGAGCAGTGTAGATCCTGCCCTTCTCAGCCACACGGGATAGGATCCTGTGTTTATTTTAATCGCAGCTGGCCGTATACTGCATCCACTGAGGCAAAAGCACCAACAGTTGGCGAAAATTCCAGAGACACGTTTAGTCTACCGCACGGACCACCGTAAACGCCTGAGAGAAGGACGCAGCCAGCGATACGAAAACCAGATAGCATCTGCGCGCCTGCAATACGGCCACCGCTGGCACACCTGGCGCGGTAGACCCGCTCAGCAGGGAGCTCCCACGTGCAGGGGCTCACGCTCGAGCAAATCTTCATTACTTTTCTGTCTGCGTGATCAGTTCCTTCACACTTCACGGCCCTTACCCGCAATAACTTGAGTAACTATTCTCACGGACCTCACGCGAAGGAGGTATAAGGGACAGCCATATGAAAAGCAAACACCCGACACAACGTGGAATGAATCCACTGAAAAGTAATCAACAAACGCGGTAAGACATTTAGCCTACTCGGAGACGAGACTATCCATTCCTGTTTCGTGGAATGTGGTCGATCACTAACTGATCCACAATCGCACACAAACTTCCCCATCCGGCTAAAACTGACATCCGTGCACGTCTTTCTTCAGGTCGCCAAAGATATCAAAACCACACAGCGAAGTACCTGGGCTGTACAAAGGATAAAATTACCAAACATGCAGCAACCAGTCGCAAAATCATGTTTATTTATTCACTTTGCGACTGGTTGCTGCATATTTGGTAATTTTATGGTTAACGGTCGCTGCACGACTTGGGAACCACGTGGAGCCCGCCATTCATGTACAAAGGATGTTGCAGTGTTTCCCAACCAAATCGCTGAACATCCGATTGACAGTGTGAGGGCGGGCATTATCGTACAACAGGGTCATTCCGTCCGGCAGCATTCCTGGACGTTTTGATTTATGTCGTAGAAGAAGGTCATCATGATCTTACCAGAAATTGTGTCCGTTTCCTTAGCTGATCGGCCAGTGCACCTGACGTCCCTGCAGCAGGCATGTGTTCGATTCCTGACCGGATCAGAGATTTTCTCTGCTTCGGGACTGGGTGTTGTGTTGTGCTCACGATCACTTCATCATCGTCGACACGCAAATCACCCAATATGGCGTCATCTGAAAAGCGTTTCAACTAGGAGGTCGAACTTCCCCAGGTGGGCACTCCCCTCCATCTGTGCCATACCACCATCTCACCGAGATTTATATGAACAGCTTTGGAATTCTTTAGCGGGGAATGCTGTCGGGCGCCGGCCGCGGTGGTCTAGCGGTTCTAGGCGCTCAGTCCGGAACCGCGCGACTGCTACTGTCGCAGGTTCGAATCCTGCCTCGGGCATGGATGTGTGTGATGTCCTTAGGTTAGTTAGGTTTAAGTAGTTCTAAGTTCTAGGGGACTGATGACCACAGATGTTGATTCCCATAGTGCTCAGAGCCATTTGAATGCTGTCGGATGGAATCATGCTGTTGCATGAAACTTCGTGGCAGATTTAAGTGTTGTGCCGGACCGAGACTCGACCTCAGGACTGGGCACACAGTTTTAATCTGCCAGGAAGTTTCATATCAGCGCACACTCCGCTGCAGAGTGAAAATTTCATTCTTGATCCTGTTGCACGTTAACGCCCGCCTCCACACGGCCAAACGGATGACAACTAGTCTTCAGTGATTTGTTTGGGAAACACTGCCGCATCCTCTTGTAACCTCCCCCTCACTTATCGACCTTAATGACAGTGAAAAATTAAACCGCGTCTACCTCATGGAAATTTGGGAAAAGCATTCGTCACCGAAGTCAATCTGTCGGTAAAGATGGAGGAAAGAGTTACATCTAGTTCGCAGCTCGTGGTCGTGCGGTAGCGTTCTCGCTTCCCGCGGCCGGGTTCCCGGGTTCGATTCCCGGCGGGGTCAGGGATTTTCTCTGCCTCGTGATGACTGGGTGTTGTGTGATGTCCTTAGGTAACTTAGGTTTAAGTAGTTCCAAGTTCTAGGGGACTTATGACCATAGATGTTAAGTCCCATAGTGCTCAGAGCCATTTGAACCATTTTTGGTTACATCTAAATGAAACGAAAAATGCAAATGAAACTGGTGGAAATTAATTTTGAAAAGGGGTACTGTTAATAAAGAAAGTAAATGTGCGGTCGTTACGTTAACTGTTAACTGGCGTTAATTAGATATTTGAAATTTGGGGAAAATTACGGTCGCCAGTCCTATGGACAACTACTATCATAACTAAAAAAGAAAGGTTATTGCACATATAATTAGCATTAAAAGCGTGGCAACTGAAGGTTGACACATGTTGTGTGAAAACTGAATGTTTCTCAGAAATAATAAGTTTCGCTACACTCTGACTTAATTTAGCAGAAGAATTAATAAACCCGTAAAATTGAAAGTTAATTTAGTGACTGAAATTAATAGTGAGCTTTGTTTCTAAAGCACTACAAAATTCAGTAAAATAAGGTTAGTCTTGGGCTACATCAACAATCATCTGAAAAGCTACTTGAATCTACGCAATTTAGAAATAAGGGATGTAACTTTGAACTTGAATTAAATGATTCTGAACAATTAACAATACTAAAATTTAGTACGTACCAAGCTGAGCTGCAGTCACAGGTAAGCTAAAATATGGTATCAAAACTCGCACTCTTAATTTGTGCCAGTGTAATCTAAATATTGTAGCCAGCTATGAATACCTTAACTGAACTTTGAAATTAAAGCAGTGAAATCGAATGATATTACTTTAATGCTGGCGTTGGAATTTCAACGATACTCGGGTTCATTCCGGAAAAGGAAGGGACCCTGCTTAGTAATGCAATTGGGACAATGAGCAACAAAGGTTCATGCTAAGTTGCTGTAATTTTGTGATGCAACAATTTTAAAAGCTGAGGTCTGCCATACAGTTCTAAAACTTTACGTGCTTCCAATCTTCCTTGTTGGTTGATAGAAGGTTTGAAGCCGTCGATCGAGCAGGCGACGACAGTCACTCACTGTCGGCCGTCGCTGTTGCAGAAGCTGGATGTTGGCGCGCCTTCTTCTCGACACGGTCACCAGGCGAAACGGGCTCTTGATGTGCGCCAGCTAATGCTTCCCGTCCGCGACACCGTGTCAGAAACTATCATAGCGATTCGAGCGCAATTACATGCTGCCAAACCCCGAAAGCGCGGCAACTCGCGGGAGCGTCACACAACACACCAGCTCCACTGCACTACTCCAGCCAGACTCCGCTCTGCCCGCACTCCACGCGGCAGAGTTTACACTACCAAAGATCCTAAACACTTTGCTTCTCCACACGACCTATCGATGTAATCGTTCGATAGCATAGTTTTCCCTAGGCCAGACCCAGCGTAAAAATACAAATAATATTTACAAAAGAAACCAATTATACATCGACAAATAGTAAACCAATTACAATATATAAAGGTACAGAAATGTCATATCTTCAGGTAACAAAATAAGGAAAAAAAATTATAGTACAATAGATGGAAATAGGAGGATTTGCACTCTGTATGGCCTGGATCTTTCACCGTGTGTGATTTTCACGACTTTCGTGACCTGAAGAAAAATACAGGTTGACGTCGGTTTCATTCGGACAAAGAAGTGCAAGAGTGGGTGCGGTTGTGGATCCGTCAATGAGCGACCGCGTTTAAAAGAAAAAGGAAGTGATCGTCTCGTCTCCCAGTGGGACAAATGTCTTAAAGCGTGTTGTGACTACTTTTGACTGGAACCGTTCCATGGTCTCGTTGTGACAGTTGTTCGGTTTCGACTTGACTGCCCCTGATATTTCAGACCCTCTGGCTGCAAGTAGACAACGTGTTTGTGAAAGTATCTCCAGTGAGAGAGTGATTAATGACCATGATGCTATTACGTGGACGAAGGTTACCAAGGGTGAAATGGTAATCAAGATGTTAGTATGTTTGATTAGATTGGTAACTGTCACTAACAACTTACTTAAAAGTGAACTGAGAACATGTAGTTCAGTTTTGGTTAAAACTCGAATAAAACCATTAACAACTATTCACTGCACACTAAAATTTACAGTGAACATCTGTAAATACCATACCTGAATTTCACTTCTTATTATACAGTTTATTGTGCTGATTTCAAATCTCGTTGTAATACGAAAGGTTTTGAAAATAAATTTTATTCGCCATGGAAATCATTCGTCGAATATCGTTTCTTCGTATGAAACATTGTTAATTTCGCTGATAACCTGACTCAAACTGTAATCCTCCTGCAAATCGTCCTTTGCATATAAACATATATTTTCAGTCATTGTTTATGGGATGAATTACGCCGAACTTAGTGAACGCGTATGGGATCTGGCACTAACAAATGGCCAATCTGAACGTCTTACTGTGCTTGTACTGTGTACGGCTATACGCTTTCGGCACAGACATAAAGAACCTGTTTCCTTCTTTGCAATGGATGTCACTATTTGTTATTCCACACACGTTCAAGGACTTGCGGAGTGTTGAAGCGTGCCCGTTGTTTATACGAAGACTATTTGGAAAGTAATTCCAATCGGTTGTGAAATGGAAACCACTGTGAAAATCTTGCGACGAGAGGATATGCAGCAAATGGAGTGGTCTGACCGTTCGCTCGACTTAAATCCCATCGAGGACGCGTAGGATGCATTGAGGAGACGTACTGAAAAGAATGTCCATATGCACCAACGACCGACCATCCAGCAGTCGTCAACTTCGGTGGTAGGATAATGGAACGCCCTGGCAGAAGAACTCCTTACCAACATACGATGTTACGATGTTGCAGTGCCTGTCTTATTTTGAGTCACGATGCCAAGTTCTCTCCACTGCGGCGACTACAGTCGTTATGAAATACAAGAAATGTACTCGTAGTTGCGAATATCGACAACCGTCTGCTGTATAACGGAATGACGAAAATGAAAAATTGTGCCGAACCTCGACTCGAACTGGGATTTCCCTCTTATCACGAGCGGTCGCCTTACCATTTGGCTATCCGAGCACGACTCACGGCCAAACAACAGCTTCCATACGCGTATGTCGTCAACCATGTGTCTACATGCGTGGATGTCCGAAGGATCTTTACCGAGCGAGGCGGCGCAGTGGTCGGCACACTGGACTCGCATTCGGGAGGACGACGGTTCAAACCCATGTCCGGCCATTCTGATGTAGGTTTTCCGTGATTTCCCTAAATCGCTTCAGGCAAATGTCGGGATGGTTCCTCTGAAAGGGCACGGCCGATTTCCTTCCCCATCCTTCCCTAACCCGAGCTTCTGCTCCGTCTCTAATGACCTCTTTGTCGACAGGACGATAAACCCTAATCTCCTCCTTCTCCTCCTCCGAAGGAACTTTGTATCGTATTTACGAATAACAGAGGCACTGTAACATCGCACTTATCCGAAGACACCGGGCCAGCGACTTTCAAGTAAAGTGCCACCCCTGTACGAAAATATACACAATGGATGTGCGAGTACAGGTTGTAGACACATGACTGACGACATATGGAAGTTTGGGTCTAGCCGTCAGCCGTGCTCGGATAGCGAAATGGTAAGACGACCGCTTGCGATAAAAATTTATTCAGGATCTAATCCCAGTCCGGCACAGACGTTCAGTGTTGTCATTCCGCTGTACAACTAATGGTTGTCCATATCCGCGATTGCGCATACATTTATTGCCTTACTAACACTGTGGCCAGCGTGTGAGCACGTTGCACAGCATGCTACAGCCGTCCTTGTTGATCACACACCATGTCCCGTCCAGTGGATCGTCACGAATAGTGGTTACTTCAGTGTAATTATTGTCTTTCAACAGAAGTGTCATTTCTATTCGTCTCTTTAGGTATTTCCTTCATTTCTGTACTATACTGCAGCAGTATTTTTTTTCATAAGGAGCAGTAAAATGAAAACGAGACACATGAAGAAGTCTAAGTAAAGAGCTTATTATTTCAAAATTAATTGCCATAACCGTCAATAAACTTACCCAATTTGAGACAACACGGTCGACGCCTTTATGGGAAAATGTTTGCGGTTGCCTACGGAAGCATGATCTCACCCAGGCGTACACCTCTTCGTCCGAAGCAAATCGACGACCACTTAACGTCTTTCTTCATGGTTCCAGAAATATGGAAATCGCCACAGGAGGGGTCGGTACTGTATGATGGATGTGTAAGGGCTTCCCATCGAAACTTCTGTAGCGTATTCCAAATAGCCATCGCAAAAAGTGTGCTCTCCCACGTGACCATCTATTTGCTTCAGACGAAGAGAAGCACCCCTGAATACAAGCATGCTTCCGTAGGCAACCGTAAACATATTTCCATGAAGGCATTGAGCGTATTGTCTGATAGTTGATAAATGTGTTAACACTTATGGAGATTATTTTCGAAATAATTAAGTGTTTGATTCCTTTTTCCTCCATCTGCCTCGTCTGCATTTGACTGCCCCTTATACACAGTGTCCCAGTAGCGAGGTCAATATTCAGGGATATGAAACGATCATACGAAGCAAAAAAGTGTAGCTCTAAAATGCATACCTTAATAGCTATGAGCACTGTCTCAGTAGAAGAGATGTGTTTCACAGCAGCGAGGATGAACAAGTGCTCGTAGCTGTTAATGTATGCACTTTAGAGTCCACGTTTACTAAACTTTTTTTTCTTATTTTGATCCACGCTACCACCTCTTGCTGCAGAAGAGATTTGTTTCACAGTGTCGGAGATTAAGAAGATGTGCCTTCAATTCAAAGAAATAGTATCGGCAGCAATTGAGAGATTTATACCAAATTAATTAACAAACGACGGAGCTGATCCTCCTTGCGGGACAAAAAAGGTTACAACACTGTTGCAGAAATAACGAAACAAAACTACCAAATTGAAACAGACGCAAAATCCCCAAGATTGGCGATCTTTTACAGAAGCTCAAAATTTAGCGAGATGCCTATAACAGTTTCCAAAACGAAACTTCGTCTCGAAACCTCGTAGAAAATCCAAAGAGATTCTGGTCATATGTGAAGTATCTTAGCGGCAAAAAACAATCAATGCCTTCTCTGCGTGACATCAATGGAGATACTATCGAAGACAGTGCTGCCAAAGCAGCCTTCCGAAATGCCTTCATAAAAGAAGATCAAGTAAATATTCCAGAATTCGAATCGATAACAGCTGCCAACATGAGTAACGTAGAAGTAAATATCCTCGGAGTAGTGAAGCAACTTAAATCACTTAATAAAAGCAAGTCTTCTGGTCCAGACTGTATACCAATTAGATTCCTTTCGGAGTATGCTAATGCATTAGCTCCATACTTATCAGTCATAGACAACCGTTCGCTCGACGAAAGAACCGTACCCAAAGACTGGAAAGTTGCACAGGTCACAATAATATTCAAAAAAAGGTAGTAGGAGTAATCCACTAAATTACAGGCCTATATCGTTAACGTCAATATGCAGCAGGATTTTGAAACATATGTTGTGTTTCAGACATTATGAATTACCTCGAAGAAAACTGTCTATTGACACACAGTCAACATGGGTATAGAAAACATCGTTCCTGCGAAACACAACTAGCTCTTTATTCACATGGTGTAGAATGCTATTGACAAGGGATTTCAGATCGATTCCGTATTTCTGGATTTCCGGAACGCTTTTGACACAGTACAACAAAAGCGGCTTGTAGTGAAATTGCGTGCTTACGGAATATCGTCTCAGTTATGTGACTGTATTTGTGATTTCCTGTCAGAGAGGTCACAGTTCGTAGTACTTGACGGAAAGTCATCTAGTAAAACAGAAGTGATTTCTGGCGTTCTCCAAGGTAGTGTTACAGGCCCTTTGCTGTTGCTTATCTATATATACGATTTGGGATACAATCTGAGGAGCCGTCTTAGGTTGTTTGCAGATGACGAGTCACCAGAAGATCAAAACAAATCGCAAAACGATTTAGAGAAGGTATCTGTATGGTGCGAAAATTGGCAATTGACCCCAAATAACCAAAAATGTGAGATCATTTACTAAAAGGAATTCGTTAAACTTCGGTTACATGATGAATCAGTCTAATCTAATAGCCGTAAAGTTCAACTAAGTACCTAGGTATTTCAATTACGAACAACTTAAACTGGGAGTAACACATAGAAAATGTGGGAAAGGCTAAGCAAAGACTTCGTTTTAATGGCAGGATACTTAGAAAATGTAACAGACCTCCTAAGGGGACTGCCTACACTACGCTTGTCCGTCCTCTTTTAGAACACTGCTGCGCGGTGTGAGATCTTTACCAGATAGGACTGAGTCAAAAAAATTCAAAGAAAGGCAGTACGTTTTGTATTATCACGAAATATGGGAGAGAGTGTCACAAAAATGATACAGGATTTAGGCTGGACATCATTAAAAGAAAGGCGTTTTTCGTTGCGACGGAATCTTCTCACGAAATTCCAATCCCCAACTTTCCCCTCCGAATGCGAAAATATTTTGTTGACACCGTCTTACATAGGGAGAAACGGTCACCACGATAAAATAAGGGAAATCAGAGTTCGTACGGAAAGATATAGATGTTCGTTCTTACCGCGCGCTATACGAGGTTGGAATATTAGAGAATTGTGAAAGTGGTTCGATGAACCGTCTGTCAGGCACTTAAATGTGATTTGCAGGGTATCCATGTAGATGTAGAAGTGGTCATAGCTCTTAAGGTATGTTTTTTAGAGCCTACGTTCACTGTAGATTTCGCTGGAGCGTTCCTGTGATGTATGTGAATTTTGACCGTTCCTTCTGGGACACCCTGGATGTGAGGCCCAAGTTTCATCGAGATAAGCCACTTGTCAGTGACACTTCATGTGAAAACCACTTTTCGTCCCTAAATTTTGCACGCCAGTGTATCTGACGACAGATCTGCAGAAAGTTATCACCTTTGTCCGAGCCTGAGATAATGAAGAAAGACTTTGTGCTTGTTGTTTTGACTGGAAGCTCTCTTTAAAACTTAATGAATACAAAATAATGGATGTAACAGATGAGAAGTTACAAGTTTAGTAGCGAACGTCACGTGATATCGTTGAAATGTTTAGGGTCCAAATTAAGAAAGGATATGAAATGGAACGCAAGAATATATATTTATGCATATTATGGACGGCGAAAGGAATTCTGAGATCTGTGGCTAGCGTCTGGGAAAACGTAAAACTTTTGCAAACGAAATCGCATACAAGAGGATGGTGCAACCAGTTAGATGCAGGATATTGGTGCACTGTTTACTGCTTTTTTCAACTGGCCATGACAGCAGATACTGAAGGAATTCGAAGACAGACTGCTTGGATTGTAACAGGTCGATACAGCCGATACTACAATGCAAAATAGATGCTTGGGGAACGTGCATGAGGCCTTTGGAAGAACGGGTATGTTGATATCGACAGATGCTGTTGGTTTAAGTAAGAGAACTTGTGTACAAGAAAGACTATGCGACAACCCTACTGGCGTCATACTGTAGCTCGAGAAGGGATAGTGAGAATAAGGGAGATTGTATCACATACATAAGCATATAAGCAGTCATTTTGTGTTCTGTACTTCAGTCGGTAAATCGTTTGAAGACATGAAGTCTGGAAATGAGTCCGTTATCATATTGTGGCATTTTATTTTAAAGGCGCGTCTTGATCACAAAACTTTTACATTAAAAGTTCAAGTATCAGTCGGTAAAAACGGAACCCTTACAGGATCACCTTGTAATGTATTACTATCTTTATGACGTTTGTCATCGAGCCATATACGTTATCTCGCATTTCTAGCTGCTTCTCTGACACAAATAATGATAAAAATTCAGAAATTCAGGGTCGCCACCAGCCCAAGCGCTTCCTAATCATTTAGAAAAAACGGAACTGGAAAATTATTAGTTTTATTACTTTAATAATTTAATTATAAGTATGCAAATTTCTTTAAGTAACCAGATAAATAGCACTCCATGTTGTGCATGAAGCAACTTGATTAATTCAGGACTGGAAATTGGAGTAAGTGGGTAAGATCAACACCACAGAATTCATCTTTCACGTAGATTATTTATTGTATGTAAGTATTTGGTTGCACATCCTAACCACATGTAACTGGTGCCTGACTATAGATATTTAAGTAAGAATTACGTGAGAATGTAACAGAGCACAATTTAACAACAGCAAGAAGAAATACAGAAAACAGGGGTGGGAGACAATGATATTATCATCTCCTTTGCATTCATACCATAAAAATATCTCAGTGAGATTCGTATTACGATTCTACACATGCACTATTCTGGACAGAGTTTTAACCAATGCACGAGGTTGTGCGATAATTATTCAACATACTAACTGCGTCTGCTGCTTGTAGACGGCCGAACTAGAGCACGTGGTGCATTCCGAATCAAAATGTTGTGCTGCTTTGTAGAAAGCGCACGAAAGAAGAGATATTCTTGCAGAAATTATAGCTCATTAAACAAGCAAACGGTTATAATAAAGCCTATTGCGGTGCCGTGGTGGACCAGAAGGGTCATTGATTACCAAACACGTGGCACAAAATCGACAAACAAAGACAAAAGAAACTTCCACAAAATATACGATTAAAATCATTAAAAATCATACTAGCTCCGACGCACTATTACACTCACGTACAGTTGAGGTGATACTAACCAGCTTTTCCTAATCAAATTTACTGTTTGAAATTCTACTTCATCGTTGCTCAAAATGAACAAAGTAACTTCCACACTTTTAACTCACCCAAAAATCGTCTATTTAAAACAATATAATTATGGCACATTCTGAAAAATAACTCACTTCACACGCTTTACTTAAGCTGAAGTTCTTAAGTATTTCAACAGTTAAACATAACGAAGTCCTAACTCAACCTGATTCCTATCACCTGAAACCCCCCTTAAGAGCTACGGTCCGTACTCACCAAGCGTTCACAGAGGAGTGGCGCTTTCTCTTTAGAGATTACCTAGCTCCCCGTGCAGCGGAAGCTAGCAGAGGGGTAGCCCTCCGTCACCAACCTCACACACAAAAACAGCCTTCGACTAAGATGGGCAAACCTCTCTGTTCAGGTATTGAAAACCTAAGTTGGTCATCTTGTGCTCTCCTACGAACGAGAAGCAACATCGTCTTCTCCCAGCAGACGATGACCAACTCAGCGATTCCCGCAAAACAAAACCGAAACCTCACGTTAAAACACACATATAATAATCAACAGGCCTTATTTGAGTGCTCAGTCTTTCTGGAAGAGTTCAAGAATTGAGCTAAAAGCAGGTAGTAAAGTGAATAAGCTGTACCGAATTCGACAAGCGTCTTATGAAACTTCACAGAGACGTTTCAACCTCAGTGTCCGTCCTTGTGTGCGTCTGCTAAGTACCGATTTTCTCAGGAACGGGTAGATGTATCAAGTTGAAATTTATGTCAAATACTAAGGTCCACTGTCCGTCGTCGGTGTAGAAAATTTAAGCTTCTAAGTCAGTGCAAGAAAAAGATACGGTTATTTATGTCATATGCTTTGATACTCGCAAATTAACTTATCAAAATCTATAGTTCTACTTAAATAATTAATTACTTTTGAATACATTATGGGCACAACAGTGATCAATGTCTTATAAATAATTACTATTAAAAACAGTCTTGATCACAATTTATTTAACAAGGTGACCGGTTTCAACCACTACTGTGGTCATCTTCAGACCATTGAGTAGGAACCTCTTTCCTTGAAGAATCACTACCATATATTCTTCAAGGAAAGAGGTTCCTACTCAATGGTCTGAAGATGACCACAGTAGTGGTTGAAACCGGTCACCTTGTTAAATAAATTGTGATCAAGACTGTTTTTAATAGTAATTATTAAATAATTAAGTTTATGCGGAAGTAGCAACAGCGCTAGTCCTACTCGCACGTGTCCGACTTTTTTCTTTCGCTAAACACGCCATCGGAACACAATATAAAATTTGTACACTATTAAAAAATCAATTGGCACCTACATTAAGGATATGCAGTGATCGAGACATTAATGATGACGCCGAGAGCAAAGGCTGAAAGTGCCGCGACGATGTATACTGGACTGAAGTGTCAACGTCGTTGTCGTTATAGTGTCTGCTTAGAAAAGCGGTTCCATTTGCCGACCGCACCTAGTGCGAACGATGACCCACACGAACAATGTGGACATGCTACACAAACTGCTCTCGGCGGAACGAAACGCTTACAGACGGATTAAGCTATCGGAAACTCCACACGCGCCGACAGCCGAAGTCGCTGACAGGCGGCCACAGAAAGAAAATTCGACAGTCTGCTGCGCTCGCATTCCTCGCATACCACCGGCAACCCGCGTCACAACCGCCTCGTCATTTGGCAGTGGAAGATGAGACAAACGGTGCTCGGCATATCCAGTGGGGTAGAAAGTAACGGTCTGCTACCGTATACATAAGCACGGCAGACAGAAAATTGGTACAGTCACGAGTCATCACGCGAACATCAAATACATCCTTGCTAGTGGGCTAATGGGCTCAGTTCAGCGACAGCGACGAAGAGGGTCCACAAAATCCTTCAGGTGTGCCATATCCAGCTGAAGTCACTGGTTCATGACCAGATCCCGTTTCTTTTTTATTTCTTTTTTTCTCTTCACCCTCTGTATCTCCGGATAATTCCATGGGACGTATTGGCTCAAATGGCTCTGAGCACTATGGGACTTAACTTCTAAGGTCATCAGTCCCCTAGAACTTAGAACTACTTAAACCTAACTAACCTAAGGACATCACACACATCCATGCCCGAGGCAGGATTCGAACCTGCGACCGTAGCGGTCGCGCGGTTCCAGACTGTAGCGCCTTTAACCGCTTGGCCACCACGCCCGGCATGGGACGTATTCCTTGATGTCCTGACACGTGTCCTATTATCCTATCCCTTCTTGTCAGTGTTTTCCATATGTTCCTTTCTTCGCTCGTTCTGGGAAGAAGTTCCTCAATCGTTACCCTATCAGTCCACCTAATTTTCAATATTCTTCTGTAGCATAAGATATCGAACGCTTCGACTCACTTCTGTTCCATGACAAGTATTCACACCTGCGAATATGAACTACCATCAGATGTGTAAGGGTAGACGACAATAAAAATTTGTACAGCAAACGGGACTCGAACCCGGATTTCCCGTTTATCGCGAGCTGTCGCCTTACTATTTGGCTATCCGAGCAAGACTCACTCATGCATGTATGCATGCCCGAAGGAACTTTGCATCGTAGTTCGGAATAACACCGTCCTGCTGTTATTATACTGTTCTTGAAAAGTCTCAGCTACATTCGTTTCATACTATCTAACTCGTACTTCGTGCTGTCACAATTATTTGTAATTTAGTTTGTCCGCTTTCAGTGGTACTTAATTACTTTAAAGTATCAATTTTTCTAGTAAGTATCTAATCCTATATACCGGGTAATCAAAAAGTCAGTATAAATTTGAAAACTGGATAAATCACGGAATAACGTAGATAGAGAGGTACAAATTGACACACATGCTTGGAATGACATGGGGTTTTATAGGAACCAAAAATATACAAAAGTTCAAAAATGTCCGACAGATGGCGCTTCACTTGATCAGAAAAGCAATAATTAGCATAACAAAGTAAGACAAAGCAAAGATGTTCTTTACAGGAAATACTCAATATGTCCAGCATCATTCCTCAACAGTAGCTTTAGTCGAGGAATAATGTTGTGAACAGCACTGTAAAGCATGTCCGGAGATATGGTGAGGCATTGGCGTAGGATGTTGTCTTTCAGCATCCCTAAGGGTGTCGGTCGATAAAGATACACTTGCGACTTCGGGTAATCCCAAAGCCAATAACCGCACGGACTGAGGTCTGGTGGCAAGAGAGGCCAAGCATGACGAAAGTGGCGGCTGAGCACACGATCATCACCAAACGACCCACGCAAGAGATCTTTCACGCTTCTATCAACATGGGGTGGAGCGCCATCCTGCATAAACATCGCACGTTACAGCAGGTGTTTATCAGCCAGGCTGGGGATGATGCGATTCTGTAACATATCGGCGTACCTCTCACCCGTCAAGGAAGCAGTTACAAAACCAGAATCACGCATTTCCTCGAAGATAAAAGGCCTGATAACACGTTACTCAACCAGTCGTCATCTTCCGCCAACTTTAGAAACGCCCACACCGCAAATGCCCTCCGCTTCACTAAACCGCCAGGTAACAGTTCATGATGCCGATGGATTTTGTACGGATAGCATCGGAGGTACCCCTAAGTGCCAACCACACGGTAGTGTATGGAATGCCGGTGCGACGTGCGACTGCACGAGCGCTGACTTCCCCGTGCATAGACGAACCTGCTACAGTCTCCATTTCTTCCTGAACTGTCTCAGCAGCATTACGCCTTATGCTCGGTCGGCCACTACGGGGACTACCGTCTAAACAACCCGTGGCTTCGAACTTCGAAATCATTCTCGCCACAGCTGCATTTGTCAACGGACCTTTATCCGTTCGAATCCCCTTCCTATGTTGATAGGATCGTAACGCTGAACTAGCACATTCCCCATTCTGCTTCACTAAAAGCGCCTTTTCACGTAACGTCAACATGCTGCGACTGCTGGAGCATCTGATTCTCTCTCTCATTACAACTCCTTTTATACACGATTGTCATGCGCAGTCACTGACGTTTTGCTGTCCACCGCCATCTATCGGACATTTTGTATGTTTTTTTTTTTGTTCTAATAAAACCCCATGTCATTCCAATATGTGTGTCAAATTTTACCTCTCTATCTACATTATTCCGTGGTTTATCACGTTTTCAAATTTATACTGACTTTTTGATCACCCAGTACATTACCTTATTTTGAACTCCCAAATTTCCTTTCTCTTTTTTCATCTGCATGAATGAGTGAGTGTGTATGTTCAATTTGTCTTATATATGGTAGCAGTGCAGCATCTGGCTGTCGGCCGTGGTAGCAGCTGTGTAGCCAACGTAGATTTCTCAGTCAGCCGGCCGATGTGGCCGAGCGGTTCTAGGCGTTTCAGTCCATCGGAACCGCGCTGCTGCTACCGTCGCTGCCTCGGGCATGGATGTGTGTGACCTCATTAGATTAGTTAGGTTTAAGTAGTTCTAAGTCTAGCGGACTGATGACCTCAGATGTTCCCATAGTGCTTAGAGACATTTTAACCATTAGATTTCTTTGTCAAGGCGAAGAGATTTGTACCCTTTCAGTTGTCATTTAGCAGTAGTTAAATTGGTGGTGGAAAGGACTCTTCTGGTCTCTTGCGGCTACGTGGAGAAGTTCGCTACAAGGAGAGCGTGCTCTCGTTACTCGGGACTGGACTTTTTGTGACTGAAGACGGAAGTGTTAAGAGGGACTTGGCGCTAGTGAATGTGTTCATGTGTGATGGCGTGTAGCTACTCCAACTGATGTAAACGTTTGATCTGCTAGTTCATTTTGAAGTTCGGTAGTCGAATTCATGAGTGTATTTTTCAGTATGCAGTAAGTTTTTCCGGTCGTCGATTTGTGTAAGCAGGGAAGTCGTTATTCCAGCACAGGTTTAAAGTTCCAGTTTTAACTGGAACATATGCGTGAACTTTTCTCGTGTGTATATATTTTATTTCTTTTACTTTTAAGTGTGGTGTCACCGCCAGACACCACACTTGCTAGGTGGTAGCCTTTAAATCGGCCGCGGTCCGTTAGCATACGTCGGACCCGCGTGTCGCCACCGTCAGTGATTGCAGACCGAGCGCCGCCACACGGCAGGTCTAGAGAGACGTCCTAGCACTCGCCCCAGTTGTACAGCAGACGTTGCCAGAGATGGATCAATGACAAATACGCTCTCATTTGCCGAGACGATAGTTAGCATAGCCCTCAGCTACGTCATTTGCTACGACCTAGCAAGGCGCCATTACCAGTTTATATTGAGATTGTAATTAATGTATCATCAAGAGCGATGTTCTCCAATTATGGATTAAAGTTAAGTATTCAATCAACTACGTTCTTTTCTTCATAAGATAATTACTTTACCTTGTTCCAGACCTCACGCCAGTCTGCGTGAGTTTAAACGCGTGCATTTCGGCCTCCTCTAGCAACACGGTGTTGGCTCTTCTGCCAACACATCATATGGCGACGAGTGTAAAAACGGTCTTCTTCTTTATTCTTGCTTAAATTACTTGTGTCATGGCTTCGCCACAATCTCCAGATGTACTGTCCGAATTTTATTGCTTGCAGAATCAGCAGACGCAGGCCTTATTGGATGCCCTTGGACAGCTCGTCCAGGGTCAACGTGCAATACAACACGATGCGGCGGCCGCCACTTCACCGCTACCGCCGCCACAACACGCTGTTGCACCACCTTTTCGTCCTTTTGATGCTGCAATGGAAAGCTGGACGGAGTGGTCACGCCAATTTGGATTCCATCTCGCCGCCTACAGAATTCAAGGTATTGAGCGGCAGCCTTTTTTGCTTTCTTGTGTAGGAGTGTCCACCTACCGTGTGATAGTGAAATTGTTTCCCCGACGCGACGTAGCAACTCTGTCCTACGACGAAATTTTGTCTGCATTAGATGCATATTTCAAAGAATCTGTCAATGTCGTTGCAAAAAGGTATACGTTCTTTCGTACAACACGTACGGCCGGTCAAACTAATAGGGAGTGGGTTGCAACTTTGCAAGGCCTTACTCGGGATTGTGCTTTTGAGTGTGAATGTGGACTCCCTTATTCAGATACTACGGTGCGTGATGCGATTGCACAGAACGTTTCTGATGTTCGTATAAGGGAACAGATTTTGAAACTAGTCAATCCCTCCCTTCAACAAGTGATGGACATATTGGATAGGCAAGACACACTTGACTTTGCTCAGGAATCATTTGCAACTTCGGCAGCCGTGTGTCACATTAACCGGCCCGCCGGGCGAGCTGCACGGAACAGTAAACAGCCCTCACGCCGGGACATGTTCAGAGTGTTTGCCAGAAAAAGCTCAGATCGGACACTCACAACCATTCCAGGCCCTTTGCTTCGCGCCGGAATCGAACCAAGAATACTCCGGCTCGTGAACCTTCGCCCATGGATATTCATGCAGTTCATTTCCTCCGCCCAGTGCCGCTCTTTCTAACAGTGACTGTGTTCGTCCCACAAACAGTGTGCGTCGACATCGACGGAAATCCCGTCAAGTCGCAAGTGATTCTGTACCAGTGTCAGTTCACGTTGCACGAGACAGTCGCTCTTGTCGTCAGCAGGACAATAAACTTTTTGTAGATTTGGTCATTAATGGCAACGTGATCCCATTCCAGCTCGATACCGGAGCTGCAGTTTCACTGATCAATAAAGACACGTACAAACAACTGGGCACACTTCCGTTGCGTGCTGCAAATGTTAAGTTAACTAGTTATTCAGGACAAGCTATCCCTGTGTTAGGACAGTGCAGCCTTCTTGCAAAATACAAGGGACAAACAAAACTTGTGTCATTTTACGTTCTTCGTTCTTCTTCTGCAGTTGTTTAACTTGCCTATAGTAAATCAGGTCCTATCAGTGAACCAGACTGTGCCTTCAGACAGTGTTTCTCGTCTATGTGAAGAATTTGCAGACATTTTAGCACCGGGCCTCGGTTGCGCTAAGAACTATAAAGCACATTTGGTACTGCAAGTAAACGCGCAACCGAAAATTTTCAGAGCGCGCAATGTTCCCCACGCATTGCGTGATGAGGTCGCAAGAACATTAAACGATTTGGAATCACAAGGTGTGATTGAACGTGTGCAGGCTTCTCTCTGGGCCTCACCCTTAGTAATTTTGCCACAACCTTCCGGAAAATTGAGACTTTGTGTGGACTTCAAAGTTACAGTGAATCCACAATTAGTGATTGCAACTTATCCTTTACCCCGCCCGGAAGATCGTTTTGACGAACTGTGCCCGGGTAAATATTTTTCGAAGTTCGACCTCGCAGATGCGTACTTGCAAATACCGGTGGATGAAGACTCCCAGCGCGTTTTAGTGATTAACACGCATCTTGGTTTGCACCGATTCAAACGACTGCCATTCGGGTGTGCATCCGCCCCTGCATTGTTTCAGCAATATCTGCAAACTGTTTGTGCCTCGGTCCCTACTGCAGCTAACTATCTGGACGATACTGTGATCTCCAGAAAGACGGAAGAAGAACATTTAGCCAATCTCCGAACATTATTTCACGTCTTGCGACAAAATGGTCTTCGCTTGCGGAAGGACAAATGTGTGTTTTTTGCTTGTGACTTACCTTATCTGGGACATGTAATCAATGCCCAAGGCATACATCCCAGTCCAGAGCACCTCCGTGCCATACAAGACTTGCCTTCGCCGCAGAATTTGAAGCAGCTACAGAGTGTGCTGGAAAAAATAAATTACTACCATAGATATGTGCCACATGCCTCTTCCATTTCAGCTCCGCTTCACCGCTTACGCCGTGAAGGTGTTCCGTTCGTCTGGACGACGGAATGCGAACGCGCCTTTCGCCAGTTGAAATCGGCGTTGCTTTCCAATACTTGCCTTACCCCATTCGATCCCCAGAAACCCCTTTTGTTGATGGTAGATGCATCGAATTTCAGGATCGGTGCTGTGCTTGCGCACAAAGATGGATCGCATGATCGCCCTATTGCCTTTGCGTCCAAATTGCTCTCGTCTGCGCAAAGAAATTATTCACAGATAAAGAAAGAAGCTTTGGCTCTCGTATTTGGTGTTCTAAGTTTCATGATTTCTTGTATGGTCGTCACTTTACCATCATCACCGACCACAAACCCTTGACGTCGCTTTTTCATCCGAACAGGCCTATACCTCCACGTACAGCGCAGAAATTCATTAGCTGGTCTATTTTCCTCTCGCAGTACCGCTACGATATCTTGTATCGGTCCACTGCTAAGCACGGAAACGCCGATGCGTTGTCCCGTTTGCCTGTTGCTGGGGATAGAGCATTCGATTCCTCCTAACTTGCTTGCATGTTCATTGATGCGGAAACCGATGACGTGGTCGAATCGTTTCCGATTGCTATTCGTCGTGTAGCTACAGCCACAGCTGCTGACCCTGTCCTTGCTACCATTTTGCTTTTTGTTGCTACGCAATGGCCCTTGTCAAAGTCACGGATCGAGGATCCGTTGGTTCGCCGATTTTTTGCTCACAAGGAGAGACTTTTTGTACGACGTGGTGTTTTGCTGTTGCGTTCTGATAATGATCAGTCCCGGGTCGTGGTCCCACGTTCGTTACAGTCCTCTGTCTTACGGCTTCTCCACCAAGGACATTGGGGTATAGTGCGAACGAAACAACTTGCTCGTCAGCACTGTACTTGGTTCGGAATCGATGCTGCGATTGCGAATATGTGCTCTTCTTGCATGGCGTGTGCCGCACAACAATCCGCACCACCGCGGAAATTCTTTGCATGGCCGAAAGCCACTTCCCCTTGGCAACGCTTACACATCGATTTTGCTGGTCCATTCTGGAATGCTCGATGGTTGTTTGTGGTAGATTCATTCAGTAATTTGCCTTTTGTTGTCCGGATGTCTTCCACGACGTCTTCTGCCACCATCCAAGCGTTATCCGCTATCTTTTGCATTGAAGGTCTTCCACAGACTATTGTTTCCGACAATGGCCCACAATTCATGTCCGCAGAATTTCAGTCATTCTGCAAGGCCAATGGTATTCAACATCTGACGTTCGCGCCGTTTTCGCCACAGTCAAACGGTGCCGCTGAACGATTGGTCAGGACTTTCAAATCACAGATGTTGAAGTTGAAAGAGTCGCATTCTCGGGAGGACGCGTTATTGCTCTTTTTGTCCTCGTATCGCTCTCAGCCCCGAGATGGTCGCTCGCCGGCTGAGTTGCTCCACGGTCGTCCTCATCGAACCTTGATGTCTTTGCTCCATCCGCCGCATCAGGTTCCTGTGCAGCGGCAGACACCTGCTTTTGTTCCAGGCGACGTTGTATACTATCGCAACTATCGAGATTCACGGCGTTGGCTCGCAGGGCGCATTCTTCGCTGCCTCGGCCGCGCTATGTATCTGGTTTTGGGGGCCTCTGGTGAGGTGCGTCGGCATCTCCATCAGCTGCGCCTCTGTCGTCGCCTGGGTTCTGCCGCTCCCCGTCTGCTTTCAGCGACGGTGCCATCCGGTCAGCGTCCTGGGGACCCATCTACTGGCTCGCCTCATCCCCAGGTGTTACCGACGCTGCCTTCCATTTTGCCCCATGGTGACGCGCCGCCGCCGCCGCCTGTTCTCCCGCCGGCGACGACCGAAGTGGACGCTTCGCTGCAACCTCCGGGTGCCTCCCTGGGTCACGCGCCGCCGATCGCTTCCCGTGACCAGCTGTCCTCCGACATGGAACTCTTGCCCGCTCCGGACCAGATGTCGTCTTCGTCCGCCGGGTGCCCTGACCCGATGGAGGTCGACCCTTCGGCCCCTCCAGTCTGTCTAAGGGCGCATGTTGGCGTGCACCCTGGACTAGGTTTTCAGGCGTTTCCTAGCTCCCCTCGGACCGAATGGCAGGGTGCGGGTGGCACAGCCTCGCCTGTTGTTAGGCTCCCCACCTCGTCGCATACGTCAACATGGGGTCCTCCCCACGGCGGGCGGAAGCCTTATCACACAACCGTTCGCCGATTTGCGGGGGAGGAATGTGGTGTCACCGCCAGACACCACACTTGCTAGGTGGTAGCCTTCAAATCGGCCGCGGTCCGTTAGTATACGTCGGACCCGCGTGTCGCCACTGTCAGTGATTGCAGACCGAGCGCCGCCACACGGCAGGTCTAGAGAGACGTCCTAGCAGTCGCCACAGTTGTACAGCAGACTTTGCCAGAGATGGATCAATGACAAATACGCTCTCATTTGCCGAGACGATAGTTAGCATAGCCTTCAACTACGTCATTTGCTACGACCTAGCAAGGCGCCATTACCAGTTTATATTGAGATTGTAATTAATGTATCATCAAGAGCGATGTTCTCCAATTATGGATTAAAGTTAAGTATTCAATCAACTACGTTCTTTTATTCATAAGATAATTACTTTACCTTGTTCCAGACCTCACTCCAGTCTGCGTGAGTTTAAACGCGTGCATTTCGGCCTCCTCTAGCAACACGGTGTTGGCTCTTCTGCCAACACATCATTATGGTCGTTACAAATTTTAAGTCTGTATAGCTTTTTTGTCACACCACGTGGTGGTGATTTCACTGTGTGCAATTTCCGTACCATCTTGTGTCAGTTTTATTCATAATTCCGAGTGATATTTTATTGTTATTTGTGTCTATACCGTTTACACCTGTGTTCTTGAAGTTTTCACGAATCTTAGTAATTTTACTCTGTTCGTGAATATTCAACGGCATTTCTGGGTGTTTCACACAAGAGTAGCTTAGTTTCATGTACAAGGTGATGCAGATAAATTTCGTTGTCGGAAAGTGTTCCATAGTACTCTTATTCACAATAACTGAATCACAGCGATAGGGATGAACCACTGAGCCTTTGAATTATTGAGAGGGGTAAAATTCGTTTTATCTGTATTATTGTGTGTGTGTGTGTGTGTGTGTGTGTGTGTGTGTGTGTGAATCGTGTATGTTTGTGTGAACCGTTCCCGTGCGCTCCTAAGATTTCCTTTTCATGTATCATCGCAATGTACGTCAGCACTCACAAGGGAACCTCCCCATCGCACCCCCCTCAGATTTACTTATAAGTAAATAGAGAAAGTAAAATTCTCATGCGAGGGGAGACTTGAACCAAGGACCTCTCGTTCCGTAACTGTTCACGCTAACCACGGGACCACGGCGCTTCTGAGCTCACGGTTCCTTAATGTTGCCTATCTTGCACATGGACTACTCAGTTTCTATATTTTCCCTTTTTTCATAGTTGCACATAACTTCTTCCTGTTTTCTCGATTGATCTGTGTTCAGTTTTTCAAGGCCTATCCACTGTACCAACTTATAACTAAATCTGAGGGGGGTGCGATGGGGAGGTTCCCTTGTCAGTATACACTACCGGCCATTAAAATTGTTACACCACGAAGACGACGTGCAACAGACGTGAAATTTAACCGAAAGGGAGAAGATGCTGTGATATGCAAATGATTAGCTTTTCAGAGCATTCACAAAAGGTTGGCGCCGGTGGCGACACCTACAACGTGCTGACATGAGGAAAGTTTCCAACCGATTTCTCATACACAAACAGCAGTTGACAGGCATTGCCTGGTGAAACGTTGTTGTGATGCCTCGTGTAAGGAGGAGAAATGCGTACCATTACGTTTCCGACTTTGATAAAGATCGGATTGTAGCCTATCGCGATTGCGGTTTATCGTATCGCGACATTGCTGCTCGCGTTATTCGAGTTAATTAATTAAATAATAGGCAACGACAGATCATAGCTTAGAATTACTTTCTGGATTTTTAATATGGTGTTTTATTGTAATAAGCTATGTTAAACTGTGATGACTTTTTCTCAGATAAACCCCTCTCCTTTAGTAAGATTATTCTTGATACATACTATCTGGCGTTTCTGAAGCGCAAAAGGCAGGTCTTCTGTTTGTAGACTTTTGTCTGATTGTCTTATTCTCTTTGTTGACGCTTAAGCTTCTGCTTGCTCTAAACTACTTGATGTAACATTTGTGCTTAAATTGTTTCCATATGCTCATTCCACATATTCACTTGGATCTGTTTATTAATATTAACACGTTAGTTATGCTTACGAGTTCAATGGTTAAGTGATTAATTCAGTTCTTATATTAAATTTTCCCAATTTTATTTAAACTGGGTGGTGACCCAACAAAAATTTTATGGCACACAAAACTCACAGTAGTCAGCAGAGTTCCACAATGGCTGATTTCCCCAAGTTTCTGTTTGCAAATCACTTTCCCGAAAACCATCCAGCCATTAATAACCATTTAATCTGATTCGGTTTTTTCCGCTGTCTATGATTCATTAGCGTGCAACACATTACACTTTCCAGATAACCATTCACCAATTAATAACCATTTAATCTGATCCAGTTTTTCCGCCGTCCATGATTCACTAGAGTATAACGATTTGCTCCAAATGTACATTCTCATAAATTTCTTACTCGAATTCAGACCTATGTTCGACAAATTCTTTTGGCGAGGTCCTCTTTGGCTGACTGTCGTGCGGAGGATCCGGGTTCGATTCGTGGTATACCAGGGATTTTTCCGTGGTGGGGGAACTGGAAAGGAGTACACCGAGTCTCGTGACGCCTGCTAAGGAGCTACTTGACCGAGCAGCAGTGGCTCCAGGTCATGAGAACTGACAGTGCCTGTGAGCTGATATGCTGGCACCATACCCTTCCATACTGCATCCGATGAGACCTTGGACAAGAGGATAACATGGTGGTCGGTCGATACAGATGGGCCTGCCAGGGGCTGTGGACGGAGGTTTAGTTTACTCAGCTTTTTATGTCCTCCTTGTTTCGTCCGTCATGGGCTGCTTTGCTTCCAAGGTAGCAGAACTGCTTAGTTTCGTCTACTTAGTGATCACCAGTTCTGATGATATTCTCATTTCTTTTTTTTAAAAAACCTGGGTTACACCTCATTTCATGTTATTCATTTATTATTCTTTTTCATTATCTTTTGCTCTTTTGTATGTCCTACACTCTGACAACTTATCATCGATCTGTTTTATGTTTTACAAGTTTGTGTTTTTTAAAAACCAATACGCAAATGTATTTTAGATATTTCCTTCCCCCGTCGTCTGCTATGTGTTGTACGTACATTTTAAATTTGAATTTCTGCACGATTCACAAACACACAAGAGTTATTTAGTGTTAATATCTCGCAAAACCAGTAAAACTATGTCTTCACGTGACACATGTCACATAGAGGGCGTGTCAAGCCCCGTCACACCGAGGTCTGCTGAACAAGTGCATGTAAACAGCGACCTCAGTCTACGTGATCGCCGTAAGCTTATTGACACCAGTGCTTACTAATTTATGTTATATATTACAGGTATGTTCCTAACAAGTGTTATGTTCATATGCAGATGTAATTGTGATTTTCTGTTTTATACGCTCTGATCGTAATGTGAAAAAATTTTTAACTTCTAGCACTGAAGATGGTCACTAAGTGACCGAAAATCGATTTTGCGATAGTAAACAAAAATATACGACCAATGCTGTCTATCCTTCCAAGTATACCCATTATCTGGTCGTAGTGCACAGGACACTATGGAGTTGCCAATCAATATAACTCTCATTTCTGCTGCTTCTCATTATTTTCGTTTTTCTTTGGTTTGTTCTCAGTCCATAACCTTCACTCATTAGGATGTTAACTCCATTCAACAGATCCTGTAATTCTACAAGGTGCCGTAGAGATAAAAATAGCTGGAACGTTGATTGCTGTTTCACCCGATGATACAAATCACATTAAGATCGGATGATTTAGCGGGTAAATCTTGATGCATAAGTACGCCTGAGTATTCGTTACACGCAGAATATATACGTGCAACTTTGTGATCACGGCTGTGGAGCTTGTGCACATAAAGAAAATTGTCATAGAAACGTCTATCGTAGGATTTTTAACATCAGGCCACCAATCAAAGTTAGAACGGTTTCATATTTAAAGTTGACGGTCAAACTGCGTTAACTTAAACTGAAGCATTTGTCCTTTTCCGTCATCCGTCAGTATTTTCATAACCAATAGGGCAACGCTCTGCAGAAGGGACTTGGAGATCATTTAATGTTATGTACTGTTCCCCAAAGCTGACAAATATTATTACGCCACTTCGACACCAAAAGGCACCATCTGACCAAGCTATGAAGTTCATACATAGTTTTTGGTCCACTTTAGGGAATTTATTTATACCTCAGGGTGAAACTGCAGCCAAAACGGGTCGTAATACTACTGTTCTGGTGCGTCGTATATGAGTTGTAGTAAAACAGTAAAACTGTGAGGAGTGTGGAAAGAGGGGGCTATCACTTGTTACCGTATTAAAATTATCATGAGGATATCATTAAATCGTTTTAAGGTAAGACTGTACAAGACAAGCTGGAAACGCGCTGAACTCCACTGACTTGATGCTTTGGCGTAAAGAGAGTCTTAATGCTACTCCTAAAACTGCCCTTTTTTGGACATATACGTAGCCTGATTCCCACGTTCTTCATTTCTTACATGCAAGACAAGACACATATTTTGTCTTCTTTAATTTTCATCATGTTTTGCTGGATAACAGATCGTGATATGAATGTTGTTTATAGGTTCAATCACAAAGTTCAGTAATTGCTAAACACATTATCTTTTATAACTAGACATGATCATGCTTCCATCATCACTATAGAAAACTTTACAAGAATATTACAAACTAACACAAGATGAATAAAAAGGATACAACCAAGCCTGTCAACTCAAATAATATCAGATTAGTTGTACTGATTCCAATTAAGACGAAGACAATTCGTCAGCTATTTTAATGTGTAGATACCAGGTACAGTAAAATGAAGACAGTGTGATATTTTATCTTGTGAAACGACTCATTTTATTCATTTTTATTCATCTTATGTTTTCTAACAAAATTGTCACATGAATTTTGCCTGACGATAGTAGCATAATTTCTGGAAAGACGTTGTGTGTATAACAACGTGAGTAGCAAAATTCAACATTGTGACTGAAGCTAAGTAACATCCCAAAAATTGAAATAAATGGTTGTAGCTCCGTCATAAGTTGCATTGAGAATAATTTATTTTTTATTTCTTGATGGTGACTAATTTAGGACATCTGTGTCCATTTTCAAACCATCCGTGCTGTAAGTGTGACAAATACAGGCGATAGCCCGTGTACAGAAGCTGCCCCAGCACTAACCACAGCGGTATATCCGGATTCTTGACACTTTGATTCCCCGCTACCACTAAGGCTGGGGGTGAGTAAGAGAAACGGTGGCTTAAAAATGTTCAAAAACAACCACGTGGTTTTTAAACCCTCTTTACAGTTGACCTGGAAAGCTTTTAAAACTGTGAAGTGCCATTTGTCTTGTATTTGTGTTGCTCAGTGTATGAACCAGGTCGTGGGGACCAGCACTGCAGCTATCCAATAATTTTGTCAACGTTTTTATAACCACAGGGCGGAATAACAAAAAAATTTCAACATCCTCTCTGGAGTCAAATGGCGTAAAACAGCAGAGAAGCAGACATACATGTGTGCAATATATGTCACATACTCAAATGTTCAACTTTTGCCCCTAAACCACTAAATCGATTTCAACCACACTTGTTACACATGTTACTTATTGTCTGCAAAGAAATACCGTCAGGTAGAAACCACCAAACTCCCATAGGGGAGGTGGGATGTTATTGGGTGATGGACAGAGAAGTGGGTAGGAATATCTGGACAGTGAAGAGAGGGACGATGAGGAGATGGACAGACAGAGACGGAGGGGAGGTGATGGACAGAGAGAGGGGGAATGGAAAGAGAGAGTGGTAAGAAGATGGTAAAGACGTCGGTAACATCATGTTTCTCAGCTAGTATCAATAAACACCAAAGTAAAATATTCGTTGACTACGAGTATAGATGTTCAAAACTAGTAGAAACAAATAAGTCCATAAAAGTGGCCGGTATCAGTTATTTACGTACTAAAAAAATTAAAATAGGTACCATCGCAGTTCGTGACAAAGACTGCTACAAAACAAAAACTAATTTAAAAACAGTTCATAGCCCTCTCCATTGTTAGGATTCTTTTATCAACATAAGATGTCTATAAGCACGTGTATGATAAAGGATTGATATTGCCATTACTTTTGCTTTTTTGTGTCTACTGTCAAACATGGTCCCCAGCCATAAGCACAGAGGGCGTCTTTAGACAGTGTGTCTGCGGAGTGGTGCCACATAGCCATGAACAGTCGTCACACACGGGGCGCGCATAGCAGGAACCGAATTATGCTTCCGCCACACAACTCACAAATAGTCTGTTCTGTCTCCCGAAGTACGAAGAGGCACCTGCCCCCAACCTCCCCCCTTACTGAAATGTGGAGTATATTCAGTCTTTACAAAATTGTCGTACACCGTAGACGCACATCAATTCTCTGGTATCTAATAAGTTTTTTGTGACACCTAATTCTTGTTTTTGACACGTTTCGGAGCTGAATAACTCGTTCATATCAAAAATAGCAATTCTAGAGTCTTGTTCCCCTACGGATAAATTTCTGCCCATGGCCCATATTTCAAATCTTATCCTTCTCGCTGCGAAGCCTCGCACGTGTGTGAGTGAATTTGCACTGCTGAGCCAAAATATTACGACCACCTTCTTAATAGCTTGTTTTTCCGTCTTTGGAACAAAACACGTCACTGATTCTGTGGTGTCACCGTCAGACACCACACTTGCTAGGTGGTAGCTTTAAATCGGCCGCGGTCCATTAGTACATGTCGGACCCGCGTGTCGCCACTGTCAGGATCGCAGACCGAGCGCCGCCACACGGCAGGTCTCGAGAGACGGACTAGCACTCGCCCCAGTTGTACGGACGACATTGCTAGCGACTACACGTATGAAGCCTTTCTCTCAATTGCCGAGAGACAGTTAGAATAGTCTTCAGCTAAGTCCATGGCTACGACCTAGCAAGGCGCATTAACCATATCTGGAGAGAGTCTCACTTGTATTATCAAGAGAAATGTACCACAATGAATTAAAGTTAAGTATACGAGAAGCTCCGTTCTTTTCTTTATAGCTTTCATCACGTATCCTGTTTCAGACTTAACGCCAGTCGGCGTGTGTGTACGCGTGCCTTTCGGTTACCCGTCACTGTGGACTGGCTGCCTTGTCAGTCCACTACAGATTCTGGGTATCAGGGAATCGACAGTTTGTTGGTAGGCTCTCTGAGGTACGTGGCATTAGATGTTTAGTTATAGGTCATGTAATTCGCTAAAATAATGGGTCTTTGATTTGTGTACCTGGTGATGGCGCCCGATAGCAACCCAGATGCGTTCTATAGGATTTTACACCAAGTGAATTTTGTCGCTCAGACGTGAGTTCACTATAACGCTCCTGAAACCACTGTAGCAGGGTTCTCGCTCCGAGACACGGACAGTTGTACTGCACAAAATGGGAAAGTCATCAAGCATGAGGGGATGCATGTCGTGCA
Organism: Schistocerca nitens; assembly: GCF_023898315.1. Classification (NCBI taxonomy): domain Eukaryota; kingdom Metazoa; phylum Arthropoda; class Insecta; order Orthoptera; family Acrididae; genus Schistocerca; species Schistocerca nitens. Next base: position 405,894,331 of record NC_064622.1, read on the forward strand.
CAGGCGCGCTGCACGTTTCAGCCGCCGTCCGTCTCGTTGACCACCATTTTGGAGATGACCATCGATTTAGTGTAGCAAAAATGTGATTCACCCGAAGAGCCTACACGTTTCCCCTGATCGACGGTCGAATACCGAAGGTCCCGGGCCCACTGCAATCATAATGGACGATCATTGGGTTAACCTGTGAACACGTAGGAGTGATCTGTTGCAGACTCCATGTTCAACAATGCACGATAAACGGTGTGCTCCGAAACAGTTGTGCGTGCACAAGCGTTGTGCTCTTTCGACAGAGACGCCACAGACCACCATCTATCTAACTTCAGAGAGCAGACGAGCCTCCGAACCCACGTACTGTGGTCTGGACGTCCAACCATCTAGCGCCTAGTGGTAGTTTCACTGTGCTTCTACCTCATTCCGTAGACGCTCACTACAGCAGCATGTGAACATTCAACCAGCTTCGTCGTTTACGAGATACTCGTTCACAGGTTCTGCGTAATAATAATCGGCCCTTTGTCAAAGTGGCTTAGCTCAGTGGATTTCCCGATTTGCATCCCATATCTTCGCTAGGGTGATCCCCCGTCCGTGTCTGCTCCGCTTACACACATTTGTTATCGCTTTCGCACCAGGCGGCATCCAACATTGCGATGGCCAGTGGTAGTAATGTTCTGCCTTATTACCGGCCGCTGTAGCCGAGCGGTTCTAGGCGCTTGTCCGGAACTGCGAGACTGCTGCGCTCGCAGGTTCGAATCCTGCCTCGGGCGTGGATCTGCGTGATGTCCTTAGGTTAATTAGGTGTAAGTAGTTCTTAATTCTAGGGGACTGATGACCTCAGATGTTAAGTCCCATAGTTCTTGAGCCATTTGAACCATTTCTGTCTTATCAGTGTAAATCAATCAGAACTAATCGTGATACAGACACACCTTTCAGACACAATGCTCGAAAAAATGTATGTAACAGTTATTAACGCCACGAAAATCCTGGTTCTAGCAGCGAACATTGACGTAGGGAATTTGCCTTTTTACCATACCCGTGGTCTAGGGGTAGCGTCTGATTCATAATCAAAAACGTCTTCGGTCCCGGGTTCGATCCCCGCTACTGCCTAAGTTTTGATAAATAATCAGCATTGGCGGCCGAAGACTTCCGGCATGAGAAGTCAGCCTCATTCTGCCAACGGCCTTGTCAAAGAGGGCGGAGGAGCGGATAGAGGTTCAGGGCACTCTCTTGTCCTAGGGGTGGGAAATTGCCCCTAAAGGCGGAAGAATCAGCAATGATCAACGACATGAGGATGCAGAAGGCAATGGAAACCACTGCATTAAAGACACGTAACGTGTATCCACAGGACATGTGGCCTGTAATTGAAGAAGTGTCATGATGATCTCTCCATCGGCAAAAGATTCCGGAATAGTCCCCCATTCGGATCTCCGGGAGGGGACTGCCAAGGGGGAGGTTACCATGAGAAAAAGATTGAATAATCAACGAAAGGATAACGTTCTACGAGTCGGGGCTTGAACGTGGTAGGGAAACTAGAAAATCTGAAAAGGGAAATGCAAAGGCCCAATCTAGATATAGTAGGGGTCAGTGAAGTGAAGTGGAAGGAAGACAAGGATTTCTGGTCAGATGAGTATCGGGTAATATCAACAGCAGCCAGAAAATGGTATAACAGGTGTAGGATTCGTTATGAATAGGAAGGTAGGGCAGAGGGTGTGTTACTGTGAACAGTTCAGTGACCGGGTTGTTCTAATCAGAATCGAAAGCAGACCAATACCGACAACGATAGTTCAGGTATACATGCCGACGTCGCAAGCTGAAGATGAACAGATAGAGAAAGTGTATGAGGATATTGAAAGGGTAATGCAGTATGTAAAGGGGGACGAAAATCTAATAGTCATGGGCGACTGCAATGCAGTTGTAGGGGAAGGAGTAGAAGAAAATGTTACAGGAGAATATGGGCTTCGGACGAGGAATGAAAGACGAGAAAGACTAATTGAGTTCTGTAACAAGTTTCAGCTAGTAATAGCGAATACCCTGTTCAAGAATCACAAGAGGTGGAGGTATACTTGGAAAAGGCCGGGAGATACGGGAAGATTTCAATTAGATTACATCATGGTCAGACAGAGATTCGGAAATCAGATACTGGATTGTAAGGCGTACCCAGGAGCAGATATAGCCTCAGATCACAATATAGTAGTGATGAAGAGTAGGCTGAAGTTCAAGACATTAGTCAGGAAGAATCAATACGCAAAGAAGTGGGATACGGAAGAACTAAGGAATGACGAAATACGTTTGAAGTTCTCTAACGCTATAGATACAGCAATAAGGAATAGCGCAGTAAGCAGTACAGTTGAAGAGGAAGGGACATCTCTAAAAAGGGCCATCACAGAAGTTGGGAAGGAAAACATAGGTACAAAGAAGGTAGCTGCGAAGAAACCATGGGTAACAGAAGAAATACTTCAGTTGATTGATGAAAGGAGGAAGTACAAACATGTTCCGGGAAAATCAGGAATACAGAAATACAAGTCGCTGAGGAACGAAATAAATAGGAAGTGCAGGGAAGCTAAGACGAAATGGCTGCAGGAAAAATGTGAAGACATCGAAAAAGATATGATTGTCGGAAGGACAGACTCAGCATACAGGAAAGTCAAAACAACCTTTGGTGACATTAAAAGCAACGGTGGTAACATTAAGAGTGCAACGGGAATTCCACTGTTAAATGCAGAGGAGAGAGCAGATAGGTGGAAAGAATACATTGAAAGCCTCTATGAGGGTGAAGATTTGTCTGATGTGATAGAAGAAGAAACAGGAGTCGATTTAGAAGAGATAGGGGATCCAGTATTAGAATCGGAATTTAAAAGAGTTTTGGAGGACTTATGGTCAAATAAGGCAGAAGGGATGGATAACATTCCATCAGAATTTTTAAAATCATTGCGGGAAGTGGCAACAAAACGACTATTCACGTTGGTGTGTAGAATATATGAGTCTGGCGACATACCATCTGACTTTCGGAAAAGCATCATCCACACAATTCCGAAGACGGCAAGAGCTGACAAGTGCGAGAATTACCGTACAATCAGCTTAACAGCTCATGCATCGAAGCTGCTTACAAGAATAATATACAGAAGAATGGAAAAGAAAATTGAGAATGCGCTAGGTGACGATCAGTTTGGCTTTAGGAAAAGTAAAGGGACGAGAGAGGCAACTCTGACGTTACGGCTAATAATGGAAGCAAGGCTAAAGAAAAATCAAGACGCTTTCATAGGATTTGTCGACCTGGAAAAAGCGTTCGACAATATAAAATGGCGTAAGCTGTTCGAGATTCTGAAAAAAGTAGGGGTAAGCTATAGGGAGAGACGGGTCATATACAATATGTACAACAACCAAGATGGAATAATAAGAGTGGTCGATCAAGAACGAAGTGCTCGTATTAAGAAGGGTGTAAGACAAAGCTGTAGCCTTTCGCCCCTACTCTTCAATCTGTACATCGAGGAAGCAATGATGGAAATAAAAGAAAGGTTCAGGAGTGGAATTAAAATACAAGGTGAAAGGATATCAATGATACGATTCGCTGCTGACATTGCTATCCTGAGTGAAAGTGAAGAAGAATTAAATGATCTGCTGAACGGAATGAACAGTCTAATGAGTACACAGTATGGTTTGAGAGTAAATCGGAGAAGAAGGTAATGAGAAGTAGTAGATATGAGAACAGCGAGAAACTTAACATCAGGATTGATGGTCACGAAGTCAATGAAGTTAAGGAATTCTGCTACCTAGGCAGTAAAATAACCAATGACGGACGGAGCAAGGAGGACATCAAAAGCAGACTCGCTATGGCAAAAAAGGCATTTCTGGCCAAGAGAAGTCTACTAATATCAAATACCGGCCTTAATTTGAGGAAGAAATTTCTGAGGATGTACGTCTGGAGTACAGCATTGTATGGTAGTGAAACATGGACTGTGGGAAAACCGGAAGAGAAGAGAATCGAAGCATTTGAGATGTGGTGCTATAGACGATTGTTGAAAATTAGGTGGACTGATAAGGTAAGGAATGAGGAGGTTCTACGCAGAATCGGAGAGGAAAGGAATATGAGGAAAACACTGATAAGGAGAAGGGACAGGATGATAGGACATCTGCTAAGACATGAGGGAATGACTTCCATGGTACTAGAGGGAGCTGTAGAGGGCAAAAACTGTAGAGGAAGACAGAGATTGGAATACGTCAAGCAAATAATTGAGGACGTAGGTTGCAAGTGCTACTCTGAGATGAAGAGGTTAGCACAGGAAAGGAATTCGTGGCGGGCCGCATCAAACCAGTCAGTAGACTGATGACCAAAAAAAAAAAACCATTGACAACTATCAAATGTGACAAAGGAGGCAACATCTACTAGAGTCAAAGACGTGATTGTTGTGAACTCTAAAGTTTATTACAAAACACCTTAGAAAGGACAAGCTTGTAAATAAAATATGAAACTAGGAGAATTACAAGCTTAGAATATTACAACGAGAATCAGAAGAATGAAGTATAAGTTGGCATTGTAACTTGGTGTGGATAAAACTAGCTAAGAATCATGTATCTGTCTTTGTGAAACTATCTCAACCTGCCTACACATCAAGTACACTGACTGTTCGACTGTCCAGAAAGTTGGAGAAACCCGTGCAATAAGAATTCATTGTAACATGAGAAGGGAATCTGATGGTGAATCTGAACTTCTACCTCGTTAAGGTCTTAACATGCTGGATCTACTAATTATGCTCACCACTGTCGATTTGATATGAGTAGAACGGTGACACTGCGCCTGGCTGACATCGAGTACAACGCTAGAACCTCTCTACGAAGACTCAGACACCGGATCCCACTCTGCTAATGGAGTCTGCTGTTCCGGTTAGAGCATAGCCTGCAGTGTACCGAAGTGTTCAGCTCCATGTCCAGAGACAAAGTCGTCTCCTTTTAGTATACAAATAACTGACTGCACCCTTGCTGCGACCAAGACTCTCGACAACTAGTCCTCTTTAAGGTCCTTAACAAAATATACCGCCAAGATGAGGTGAAACGTTAAAAAATCAGTAATTTTGATTTCCTTCCCAGTTTTCTAAAAAACCACGTGCTACCAGTTATGTTCCCTTGACGTCACATCAACTTCACCAGTCATTCCCCTCTGAAACAGCAGTTAGCCTCACATGACAGGCTGTGCGAAAAGCTAAAATAACTGTGTCCAAGGCTAGCTGCCAATTCTGTAGTGTCTACTGGGCCGGTAGTGTGTCAGAACTGTTTTGTTTTTTAAGCCATAAGGTGTTTACCAGTTGAATTCACATTTCTTAACATGGTTCAGATGGATGCTGCCTGAGTTCTGTAGCCCGGAATGAATCCTTTTAGCTCAGCAGTCCAAATTGGATACAACAGCAAACTTCACAATACACTGGGTGCCAGAAGGGCGCTAGCCAGTGTGCCTTTCCCGAGATAACACGAAAGCAGATACACCTGTCGCTTCCCCACTTGCAATTTCCTGATGGCCATGTTTCCTCGCCGCACAGATGACCGCTTTCACTGTACCGTCTGCGACTCGTGTTCTGTATCCCTAACGCTGCGCAGTTCTAAAGCTCGCTCAGATGGTTCAAATGGCTCTAAGCACTATGGGGCTTAACATCTGAGGTAATCAGTCCCCTAGAACTACTTAAACCTAACTAACCTAAGGACATCACACACGTCCATGCCCGAGGCAGGATTCGAGCCTGCTACCGTAGCAGCAGCGCAGTTCCGGACTGAAAAGCTCACTCAGAAAAGTAATGAATATAGCCAGCACCAGGTTAAATTACAGAATATTAAAGAAGAAGAAACTGCATCAGGACATACTATCACTGTAATGTCATTAATCCACCTAAATATTTATTTTGTAAGAGCCTGTTTATTTCTCAGAAATAAGAGTCGAGCCGAACAGCTTGCCGCTTTTCATCCCGTCTGAGATGATGCTGCATCTTCAATTATCTCGCCGTCGGCAGCACTTTAATCCTTAATCTTCGCAGTTTTAAATGAGAAGAACATTCAAAAACTGAGGGTTGCTAGCAAGCAATAGAGACAAACTTGCTGGGAATTACTAGAAGAGGCAGAGAAACAATCACATGGATGAAGAGCAGAACACGTAATTATGAATATCAGGAAAATAAAGTGAAGTTGGGTCTCCCACATATGGATCGTATTCGGAACGTATGAACTATGATGATATTACACTGAAGCGCCAAAGAAGCTGATATAGGTATGCGTGTTCCAATACAGAGACACGTAAACGGGCAGTACGAGGTGTGGCTAGAAAAAAACCGGACTAGTACTGGTGAAACAATAAAACGAATGCAATAAGGCTGAAAGTCGCGTGGCCTGTCACGTGACTCCCGCTCCGCCTACTGCTCGAGTTTCATCTGCCTCCTGCACTCAGTCTGCCCGTGGCGTCTGTTTTAAGTAGTTGACGTTTGTGCGTCGGAAAATGTTGAGTGTACAGAAAGAACAGCGTGTTAACATCAAATTTTGTTTCAAACTAGGAAAATCTGCAAGTGAAACGTTTGTAATGTTACAACAAGTGTACGGCGATGATTGTTTATCGCGAACACGAGTGTTTGATTGGTTTAAACGATTTAAAGATGGCCGCGAAGACACCAGTGATGACACTCGCACTGGCAGACCATTGTCAGCAAAAACTGATGCAAACATTGAAAAAATCGGTAAACTTGTTCGACATGATCGCCGTTTAACAATCAGAGCAGTGTCTGAGTTAACAGGAGTTGACAAGGAAAGTGTCGAACAAGTTTACCGATTTTTTCAATGTTTGCATCAGTTTTTGCTGACAATGGTCTGCCAGTGCGAGTGTCATCACTGGTGTCTTCGCAGCCATCTTTAAATCGTTTAAACCACTCAAACACTTGTGTTCGCGATAAACAATCATCGCCGTACACTTGTTGTAACATTACAAACGTTTCACTTGCAGATTTTCCTAGTTTGAAACAAAATTTGATGTTAACACGCTGTTCTTTCTGTACACTCAACATTTTCCGACGCACAGACAAAACGTCAACTACTTAAAACAGACGCCACGGGCAGACTGAGTGCAGGAGGCAGATGAAACTCGAGCAGTAGGCGGAGCGAGAGTCAGGTGACAGGCCACGCGACTTTCAGCCTTATTGCATTCGTTTTATTGTTTCACCAGTACTAGTCCGGTTTTTTTCTAGCCACACCTCGTATACGGCGCTGCAGTCGGCAACGACTATGTAAGACAAGTGTTGTCTGGCGCAGTTGTTAGATCGGTTACTGCTGCTACAGTGGCAGGTTATCAAGATTTGAGTGAGTTCGAATGTGGTGTCGTAGTCGGCGCACGAGCGATGGGACACAGCATCTCCGAGGCAGCGATGAAATGGGGATTTTCTTGCATGACTATTTCACAGGTGCACCGTGAATTTCAGGAATCCGGTAACACATCAAATCTCCGAAAAAGATCCTGCAAGAACGAGACCAACGACGACTAAAGAGAAACATTCAACGTGACAGAAGTACAACCCTTCCGCAAATTACTGCAGATTTCAATGCTGGGCCATCAACAAGTGTCAGCATGCGAAACATTCAACGAAACATCATCGATATGTACTTTCGGAGCCGAAGACCCAGACCCACTCGTGTACCCTTAATAACTGCACAACACAAAGCTTTACGCCTCGCCTGGGCCCGTCATCAGCGACGTTGGACTGTTGATGACTGGAAACATGTTGGCTGGTCGGACGAGTCTCGTTTCAAATTGTATCGAGCCGATGGAAATGTACTGGAGTGGAGACAGCTTCAAGAATCCATGGACCCTACATGTCAGCAGGGGACTGTTCAAGCAGATAGAGGGTCTGTAATGGTGTGGGGCGTGTGCAGTTGATGTGGGACCAGTGATACGTCTAGATACGATTCTGACAGGTGACGCGTACGTTATCACCTGCATCCATTCATGTCCATTGTGCATTCCGACGGACTTGGGCAATTCCAACAGGACAATGCGACACGCCACACGACCAGAATTGCTACAGAGTGGCTGCAGGAACACTCTCCCGAGTTTAAACACTTCAGCTGGCTATCAAACTCCCCAGATATGAACATTATTGAGCACATCTGGGATAATTTGCAACGCGCTGTTCAGGAGTTATACCTATCCCTCGTACTCTTACGGATTTATGGGCAGTTCCGCAGGATTCATGGTGTCAGTTCCCTCCAGCACTACTTCAGACATTAGTCGGGTCCACTCCACGTCGTGTTGTGGCACTTCTGCATGCTCGAGGAGGTCCTACAGGATATTAGGCAGGTGTACCACTTTCTTTGCCTCTTCAGTGTAAAATGTAAGAGAAACCGGAAATTTGACATGTGCATTATGTATCTGATAATCGGAAAATACTCCAGCTTAGATAGAGATATTATCATCAAAGTGTTCTGTCATCGTAACAACTTACACAAAAAAAAATTTTCTGTGGTTGGCATCACAGCCACGAAGGAATAGATGCTGGTCTCCCCTCACCCTCCCCTCCACCCCTCTCTGCCCTGGCATTTATCTCACCATACAGAATCCCCTATCTTTCATGATATGGCAAATTTATTGCCTTTCCTTTGAACTTTCTGACTGAATAGCCTTTCAGTTGCCATAGTCGTCAGTTAATATAAGGGGCAGACGTGTGTGGCATCTGTTTGTGAATCAAGTAGCTTTTGTTTGTATGTTATCATATTTGAACAGTTTCTGCATCGTAATTTCTGGGGCGGAATTCGGGGACTACTCCGGTTTTTGTCTGTACGAGCGTGGGAGACCCTCTAGACCCCACACTCAGACTGACCCCTGCACCAGAACAAATGTCCTCAATCCTTCCTCACGCATTCGCTCCGCGTTTGGCTCAGCTTTCTCCCCCACCTCTCCCCAATCTGCTTCCCCAGCTGAATGTTCAACGCATTTTTCATGCAGTAGACCCGGGTGCGATTCCCGTCCGGGTCGAAGATTTTCTCCGCTCGGGGACTGGGTGTTGTATTTTCCTCATCATCAATTCATCGTCATCGACACTTGTGTGTCCAGTGTGGCGTCACCTAAAAAGACTTCGAACTTGGCGGCCGAACTTCCCCAGGTGGGGTCTCCCAGCCATCAGTGCCATAGGATCTTTTTCATATACATACACACTCCGTGAATCACAATATGGTGGAGGGTGCCGTGTGCCACTACCCGTCATACCCTTTCCTGTTCCACTCTTGTCTTCACAGTCCTTATGTGAAATGTATGCTGGCGACAGTAGAATCGTTCTACAATCAGCCGCATTATGCGGATCTCTAAATTTTCGCAGCAGTGGTTCGTGAAAACATCGTCGCCTTCCCTCTAGGGATTTTCATTTGGATTCACCGTGTATTTCCATAATACTCGCGTTCTGATCGAACCTACCGCTAATAAATCTAGCAGTCCGCATCTGAATTACTTCGATATCTTCCTTTAATCTAACCTGGTGAGGATCCCAAACACTCGAGCAGTACTCAGAGTGGGTCGCACTATTTGTTCCATGCGCGGTCTCCTTTGTAAATGAGCTACACTTTCCTAGCATTCTCTCAATAAATCGGGAATCGACGAGCTCCATTCCCTTACTCCGCCCACACGCGTGTGTTCCATTTCATATCGCTCTCCAGTGTTACACCCAGATGTTTGTTCGCCGTGATTGTTTCAAGCAGCACACCACTAATATTGTATTCGAATATTAACGATCGTTGTCCTACTCACCAGCCTTTACATTTTTGTACTTTTATAGCAAGCCGCGCGCGGTATCCGAGCGGTCTTAGGCGCCTTGTCACGGTCCGCGCGGCTCCACCCACCCCTCCCTCCCCCCCTCGGAGGTTCGAGTCCTTCCTCGGGCATGGGTGTGTGTGTTGTCCTTAGCGTAAGTTAGTTTAAGTTAAATTAAGTAGTGTGTAGGCTTAGGAACCGATGACCTCAGCAGTTTGGTCCCATAAGACCTTACCAAAAATTTCCAATTTTTTTTTAGAGCAAGTGCGAATCTCGGCACCGAATAGAAACTTATCCTATATCATCCTGCAGTCACTCAAAGTCGACCCTTTTCCGTGCACTACAGCTTCATCAGCAAACAGCTGTAAACGCCTTCTCACTCTAACCATTAGATAGTTTATGTATATAGAGAATAAGAGTGGTCCTATGACATTTCCCTGTGTCGCTCCTTGTCTCTGATGAATGCTCACCGTCGAGTGCAAAGTACTGGGTTCTATTGCCACTCACACATCTGAGAATTTGTTTCGTATGCTCGGACGTTCCTTAACAGTCTACAGTGGGGCACAGTGTCAAACGCTTCCCAGAAATCCAGGAGTATGGAATCTCACAAACTACTCTAAAGGTGGGGCAACCACAGGTAAAATAAAACATGATAGATGGAAATGTAACTTTCATACTATAATATTACAAAAGGTGTTATGAGCAAATTAGAATTAAAATGAATGAAAGTCCACACGACCGCATTAGCTTTGGAAGGACTAAACACCTAATGTGGTCATGTTGATTTATACCAGTGGGACAAGTGGAAAGTTTGCGCCAGTCTGGGATTCGAACCTGAGTCTTCTGCTTATTAGGCAAATACGCTGTCCTTACACCATCCGGACACAGTGATCAGCGCAGCTCCACGGACTACCCTAGCACGCCGCCCATCAGACCCAAATTGTCACTTTCTACCACACACTCATCTGAGAATTACTGGCGGCGTTTCGGCGATTCCTCTAAGAGTTCCAGCTCGGTGTGCGTCTGCAACGAAGGAAGTCATATCCCTAATTATATATGTGGTGTCTGTTCTTTCGAACATGCCCAAAAGAACAGACGCTATACAGGGTGGTCCATTGAAGGTGACCGGGCCAAATATCTCACGAAATAAGCATTAAACGAAAAAACGACAAAGAATGACACTCATATAGCTTGAAGGGGGGAAACCAGATGGCGCTATGGTTGGCCCGCTAGATGGCGTTGCCGTAGGTCAAACGGATATCAACTGCGTTTTTTTAAATAGGAACCCCCATTTTTATTACATATTCGTGTAGTACGTAAAGAAATATGAATGTTTTAGTTGGATCACTTTTTTCACTTTTTGATAGATGACGCAGTAATAGACACAAACGTATAAGTACGTGGTATCACGTAACATTCCGCCAGTGCGGACGGTACTTGCTTCGTGATACATTACCCGTGTTAAAATGGACCGTTTACCAATTGCGGAAAAGGTCGATATTGTGTTGATGTATGGCTATTGTGATCAAAATGCCCAACGGGCGTGTGCTATGTATGCTGCTCGGTATCCTGGACGACGTCATCCAAGTGTCCGGACCGTTCGCCGGATAGTTACGATATTTAATGAAACAGGAAGTGTTCAGCCACATGTGAAACGTCAACTGTGGTGTCACCGCTAGACACCACACTTGCTAGGTGGTAACTTAAATCGGCCGCGGTCCTGTAGTACATGTCGGACCCGCGTGTCGCCACTGTGGGATCGCAAACCTAGCGCCACCACAAGGCAGGTCTCGAGAGACTGAGGAGACCTCGCCCCCAGTTGTACGGACAACATAGCTAGCGATTGGACGTGCTAAGCCTTGCTCTCATTTGCCGAGAGATAGACAGTAGAATAGCCCTCTGCTAAGTTAAATGGCGACCACCTAGCAAGGCGCCATTTGTATCAGTGCCAATAGCTTACGAGTATGCAGGAGAGATGTATTCCAACAAGAGAATAAAGTTAAGTATTAAAAAAGCTACGTATTTTTCTTTAGTGCATTTATAAGTCTCATGTTCCAGACTTCACGCCCGTCTGCGTTAGCCTTGCGTGCCCTAGCGGCTACAGCATTGTGTCTGGGCTGTATGGTCTAGACACAACATCAACCACGACCTGCAACAAATGATGCTGCCCAAGTAGGTGTTTTAGCTGCTGTCGAGGCTAATCCGCATATCAGTAGCAGACAAATTGTGCGAGAATCGGGAATCTCAAAAACGTCTGTGTTGAGAATGTAACATAAACATCGATTGCACTCGTACCATATTTCTATGCACTAGGAATTGCATGGCGACGACTTTGAACGTCGTGTACAGTTCTGCCACTGGGCACAAGAGAAATTACGGGACGATGACAGATTTTTTGCACGCGTTCTATTTAGCGACGAAGTGTCATTCACCAACAGTGGTAACGAAACCGGCATAATATGCACTATTGGCCAACGAAAAATCCACGATGGCTGCGACAACATGAGCGACCTTGGTGGGTTAATGTATGGTGCGGCATTATGGGAGTAAGGATAATTGACCCCCATTTTATCGATGGCAATCTAAATGGTGCAATGTATGCTGATTTCCTACGTAATGTTTTACCGATGTTACTAAAAGATGTTTCACTGCGTGACAGAATGGCGATGTACTTCCAACATGATGGATGTCCGGCACACAGCTCGCGTGCGGTTGAAGCGATATTGAATAGCATATTTGATGACAGGTGGATTGGCGGTCGAAACACCATACCATGGCCCGCACGTTCACTGGATCTGACGTGTCCCGGATTTCTTTCTGTGGGGAAACGTGAAGGATATATGCTATCGTGATCCACCGACAACGCCTGACAACATGCGTCAGCGCATTGTCAATGCATGTGCGAACATTACGGAAGGCGAACTACTCGCTGTTGAGAGAATGTCGTTACATATATTGCCAAATGCAGTAAGGTTGACGGACATCATTTGAGCATTTATTGCTTTAATGTGATATTTACAGGTAATCACGCTGTAACAGGATGCGTTCTCAGAAATGATAAGTTCACAAAGGTACATATATCACATTGGAACAACCGAAATAAAATGTTCAAACGTACCTACGTTCTGTATTTTAATTTAAAAAACCTACCTGTTATCAACTGTTCGTCTAAAATTGTGAGCCATATGTTTGTGACCATTACAGCGGCATCTATCACAAAGCGATAAAAGTGGTCCAAGTAAAACATTCATATTTCTTTACGTACTACACGAATGTGTAATAAAAATGGGGGTTCCTATTTTAAAAGAAACGCAGTTGACATCCGTTTGACCTATGGCAGCGCCATCTAGCGGGCCAACCTTAGCGCCATCTGGTTTCCCCCTTCAAGCTAGACAAGTTTCGTTCTTTGTAGTTTTTTCGTTTGACGCTTATTTTGTGAGATATTTGGCCTGGTCACGATCAATGCTTCCTGTACATATAACTTCCGATCTGCGTTAGTTCTGCCCATACATATATTTCTGTACAGAGTCACTATTACATTTTGTTCTTCTCACAATAATTGCGCTTATTACCTGTTGTAAGCACACAACATGATTTTTGTGAGACGTCGCTTGACAATTCCGAAGCCGGTGGCATTAGCGAATAGGAAATTAAATGAACTAATTTGTTTATTTAGGTTAAATGAGGTACAGTCTCAAGCAGGAAAACGGCTTCTTTGAAGACAGCTATAATTCAGATGCGCCTCCTACAACTGTGTTCATGGTTGTCATTAGAGATGTTCGTGGATGTCATTAGAGAAACAGCCAGAAATGCAGGTGGATGGTGGCTGGTGCCTGATGAGCGATCAGGACGAAGGCAAGCGATCGGATGACTGACTGCTCTACCCAAGAGTGCGACCCGAATCAAGAAAACAAGGTGAGAGTTTAACGCCACCTCGAGACGAAATGAGTAGGAACGGAGCGCAGCCTCGTGTGGGGCAAGGACAGGAAAGAAATTCAGCTATGTCCTTGTAGACTGGAACATCAAGGCACTTGCCTGAAGCGAGTTAGGTTAGCCTTGGAAAACGTAAATATGGACGGCATCTAGCGCCGTAACCAGCACGCCATCTCGCTCAGTGAGTATGAGCCAATCCCTCGACACAACATGTGCCGAGACCGACAAGCCACGTTTGTGACGAGGGCGATGCAGGTGGACTATTCCTCAGGCATCTGCTTGTGTCCGCATGCAGTAACCCTGCGTTTTAGCCCCCAGGGACGTTTACTAGCCTAATTATACAATACCCTAACATTCTTTGTTCCATTAAATTGGCTCAAATAAACCGATTTCAGTGTCAAGTCTCCATTGATCCATGTGGACATGGAACAGCGGCTGGTCAAATATTTAAGAAAGAAACTCGCCAAACAGTCGTGCAATTGAGAAGTTATTTTATTTTATTTTCGTTACCGGTTTCGGCAATTCATTATGCCATTTTCAGGCCCCATATGCACCTCTCAAAAATTATCGATATTGGCATGCTGGGGCCATTAGTCTCTGGATGTCATTAATTTTCAAGTGCTTCCTTTGAAGACTTCACGACGTCCAGAAACATACGGCCCAGTATGCCAATAAGGTTAATTTTTGACAGATGCATATGGGGCCTGAAGATGGCATAATGAAATGCCGAAACTGGCAGCAAAAATAAAATAAAATAACTTCCCAATTGCATGTCTCCTTGGCGAATTGCTTTGTTAAATAATGATTTCAATGTTGTTTCGTAGGTACATTATTTTCATTCTTACGAAAGGGTAAAAAAATCCTACTCCTGATTTTCAAGTAGCATTTAATGATTTCTTGTGAATGATGAAGCTGTTATTAATGTATGCCTTAATATATGTTCTGTGTTCTGTGTTGATTTCAGATCGTGGTTTCGTATTTACGGTCACGCTGAAAATAATTTTATACATTTTACGGACCTATGTTGTGGTGATACTTCATTACACGTACAATAGCTATTGTCCCAATCACAGAAACTCCCCAGCCCAACGAAGGCCACCGGTTCCCTTCATTGCGCCAATGGGACATTCTTTTTAGTATTTACTTTAAAAAAGTACTCCGTTTTCAGGCCACGAGTGGCCTACCGGGACCATCCGACCGCCGTGTCATCCTCATTGAGGATGCGGGTAGGGGGGGGGGGGGGGTGTGGGGTCCGCTCTCCCGGTCGTTATGATGGTATTCTAAACCGAAGCCGCTACTGTTCGGTCGAGTAGCTCCTCAATTGGCATCACGAGGCTGAGTGCACCCCGAAAAATGGCAACAGCGCATGGTGGCCTGGATGGTCACCCATCCAAGTGTCGACCACGCCCGACAGCGCTTAGCTTCGATGATCTCACGGGAACCGGTGTATCCACTGCGGCAAGGCCGTTGCAAATATTTATTTGACGTTATATAATTGTAACGTCTATTTTTGTATATGTGTTTTAAGAAACGCAACAGGTTCGTCAACATCTAGAACGCTGTAAACTGCCAAATTCGACGGTTTTAGACAGCGTTTTCTTTAAGTGACTCATCGATAGCAACCTTACCCTACTTCTTTCGCGTGATAACAAAAAGCAAAATGCCGCACTTGGAGTGCACGGGGAAATACCTGTGTAGAAATGTCGGTGCCTCACGGTGTACAGGACCGCTACATGGGCATTGTGCTGACATCGAGCGTTACTCAGAGCCACTTATCAGCTGTCCAGCCGTACGACTGACAAACGCGGTAAACGGAAAAGCAAACATGTTTCAACCAAGCACTATTTCGTGTCTGCGCCTTCCAGTAGGTGGGCCAAATCATACAGGGAGGCCAAAACTTCGCAACTGATGCAGAATTACGCATGTAAACACCGATCAGTCACTACGTTGGATGCCGCCTGCCGGCGTTAAGGGCACCAGACACGGTACCAAAAGTATGTAAGCGGAGCAGACACGGACGGGGAATCACCCTGGCGAAGATGTGGGCTGCCTAAAGACTGGAAAATTGCTCAAGTCACACCAATACCCAAAAAGGGTAGTAGTAGTAATCCGCTGAATTACACACCTATATCACTAACATCCATTTGCAGCTGGGTTTTGGAACATATACTGTATTCGAACATTATGAAGTACCTCGAAGAAAACGATTTATTGACACATAGTCAGCACGAATTCAGAAAATATCGTTCTTGTGAAACACAACTAGCTCTTTATACTCATGAAGTAATGAGTGCTATCGACAGGGGATGTCAAATTGATTCCATATTTTTTAGATTTCCAGAAGGCTTTCGACACCATTCCTCACAAGCGTCTTCTAACCAAACTGCGTGCCTACGGAGTATCGCCTCAGTTGTGCGACTGGATTCGTGATTTCGTGTCAGAAAGTTCACAGTTCGTAGTAACAGACGGAAAGTTATCGAGTAAAACAGAAGTTATATCCGGCGTTCCCCAAGGAAGTGATATAGGCCCTCTATTGTTCCTGATCTATATTAACGACATAGGAGACAATCTGAGTAGCCGTCTTGGATTGTTTGCAGATGATGCTGTCATTTACCGTCTTGTAAAGTCATCATCACAACGACTTGCAAAATAATTTAGATAAGATATCTGTATGGTGCGAAAAGTGGCAATTGACCCTGAATAAGGAAAAGTGCGATGTCTTTCACGTGAGTACTTAAAGAAATCAGCTAAATTTCGATGACGAGATAAGTCACACAAATCTGAACGCTGTAAATTCAACTAAATACTTAGGTAATTACAAATAACCTAAATTGGAACGCTCATATAGAAAATATTGTGGGTAGAGCAAACCAAAGACTGCGGTTCATTGGCAGATCACTTAGAAGGTGCAACAGGACTACTAAAGAGACTGCTTACACCACGCTTGTCCGCCCTATTCTGGAGTATTGCTATGAGGGGTGGGATCCGCATCAGGTGGGACTGACGGATCACATCGAAAAAGTACAAAGAAGAGCAGCTCGTTTTGTATTATCGTGAAAGAGGGGAGATAGTGTCACAGACATGATACGCGAATTAGAGTAGCAATCATTAAAACAAAGGCGTTTTTCGTTGCAACGGGATCTTCTCATGAAATTTCAATCACCAGTTTTCTCCTCCGATTGTGAAAACATTCTGCTGGCACCCACCTACATAGGAAGAAATGATCATCACGATAAAATAAGTGCTCGTTTTTCCCGCGTGCCGTAGAGAGACAGCTTGAAGGTGGTTCATTGAACCCTCTGCCAGGCACCCACCTACATAGGAAGAAATGATCATCACGATAAAATAAGTGCTCGTTTTTCCCGCGTGCCGTAGAGAGACAGCTTGAAGGTGGTTCATTGAACCCTCTGCCAGGCACTTTATTGTGAATAGCAGAGTAATCACGTAGATGTAGATGTAGATATAAGTGGGAAATCTTTGGAGATAAGCGACTTTGACAAAGGACAAATTTTTATTACGCAGTGCCTGTGAACGAGTATCTCGAAAACGGCGAACCTGGTCGAATGTTCACGTGCTGCTGTCGTGAGCATCTACGGAAAGAGGTAGGATGACAGAAGCTACCACTAGTTGCTAAATGGTTGGATGTCCAAGACTCTTCACAGAACGTGAGGTTAGGAGGCTTGTCTGCTCTGCAAAGTAGGATAGACGGTGATCTGTGGCATCTACGCCGAAATAGCACAGTGCTAGTGCACGCACAAGTGTTTCCGAGTACACCGTTCATTACACATCGTTGAACATGGAGCTCTCGAGCAGATCAGTCCTATGTGTTCTCATATTCACCCTACGACAATGTCAGTTACCATTGCAGTGAGCAGGGAACCATCCAGATTCGTCCGATGATCAATGGAAATGTTTAGACTCATTGGGTGAATCACATTTTTGCTAAACTGGGTCGACGGACGTATCCACAAACGCCGTCATCGAGGTGAACGGCGGCTCGAAACGTGCAGCGCGCCACTGGTGCAGGCTGGTGGCGGCAGAATTATGCTCTGGCAGACATTGTCCCGCGCTTGTATGGTATATTGCATTACTACTTGTTCCATAGATCGTGAATGCGACATTTCGTAGTGATGTGGAACATGTTAGATTAACGTAAGTTTTCTTCATACAATACAATTTTTTTTTCACAGTTACTACTTCATATCTAAAAATTCTTCAATAGATGAAGGAGTTGTCATTTTAAAATTCTTTGAATTTGTTTTTAAATGTTAGTTTGCTATCTGTCAGACTTTTAATGCTATTTCGCAAATGACCAAAGATTTTTGTGGCAGTATAATTCACCCCTTTCTGTGCCAAAGTGAGATTTAATCCAGAATAGCGAATATCATCCTTTCTTCTCGTGTTGTAGCTAAGAACTTCGCTGTCATTTTTTAATTGGGACAGGTTATTAATGATAAATTTCATAAATGAATATATGTATTGCGAAGGTACTGTGAATATCCCGAGTTCCTTAAATAAATGTCTGCAAGTTGATTTTGCATGGGCTCCAGCTATTATTCTGATTACACACTTTTGTGTAATCAATATTTCCTCTCTTAATGACGAATTGCCCCAAAATATGATGCCATGTGAAAGCAGTGAATCAAAATAGGCACATTAGGCTAATTTACTGATACGCTTATCACCAAAATTTGCAATAACCCTAATACCATAAGTAGCTGAACCTAGCCGCTTCAGCAGATCATCAATATGTTTCTTCTGATTCAGTTTCTCATTAATGCACACACCCAGAAATTTTCAATATTTTCCCTTAGCAACATACTTCTGTTCAAAGACTATATTTATCAATGGTGTTATGCCATATATTGTGCAGAATTGTATATACTGTGTTTTCTCAAAACTTAGTGAGAGTCTGTTTGGAGAGAAACACTTAATAATTTCCTGAAAGACATTACTTACAATTTCCTCAGCTGACTGTTATTTGTTGGATGTGATTACTATACTTGTGTCATCAGTAAAGAGAACTAGCTTTGCATCTTCGTGAATGTAGAGTGACAAGTCATTAATGTATATTGAGAACAATAAAAGACCCAAGCCTAAACCCTGTGGGACACCATTCTTGATACCTCCCCATTTAGAGGACTCTGCTGATTTTTGCGGATTATCTGTACTGTTAATTTCAACCTTCTGCATTCTTCCAGTTACATATGAATTAAACCATTTGTGTACTGTTCCACTCGTACTACAACTCTAGAGCTTATCTGGAAGAATTTCATGATTCACACGGTCAAAAACCTTTGAGAAATCACAAAATATCCCAGTGGGTGATGTTCGGTTATTCAGAGCATTTAATATTTGATCAGTGAAAGCATATATACCATTTTCGTTTGAAAATCCTTTCTGAAAACCAGACTGACATTTTCTTAGTAGCCATTTTTACAAACATGTGATGCTACTTTTGAATTCATTACTTTTACAAGAATTTTGGACAAAGGTGTCAGAAGTGAGACTGGGCCTTAGTTGTTAGCATCATGCGTATCCCTTCTTTTATGCAATGGTTTAAGAATATCGTATTTCAGTCTGTCTGGACAAATGCCCTGTTTCGATGAGCTACAACATATGTGGCTGAGAATCCTACTTATCTGTTGCGAACAAGATTTTAGTACTCTGTTGAAAATGCCATGGGAACTTTTACTTTTGAGTGAATTTATTATTTTCCTAATTTCAGTAGCAGAGGTGGATCAAATTTAAATTTTATCAAATTCCATAAATATCGCCTCTTTCATCTAATGCCTTGCATTTTCTAAAGAATAGCTGGATCCAGTTTTCTCTACAACACTTAAAAATAATTATTTAAAATTTTTTCTACTTCTGACTTTTTATTAACAAACTTTACTTTGAGTTTGATAGGAATACAGTCTTCTTGCGCTCTCGGTTGCGCTATTTCCCTTTTAAAATATTCCAAATTGTTTTAATTTTATTATCAGATGTTCTAAACTCAGACATAATTCAGATACTCGTGGACTTTTTAGTAAATTTCTTTATACAGTAGAGTACTTACGTAGTAGTCGAAGATACGCTGACAGCTGAGAACCAAATTCATCCCCTCGTGCTTGATGTCTTCCCCGTCGGCGGTGTCATCTTTCAGCGATATAATTGTACGTGTTTCGGAGTCAGAACAGTGATATTGTGGGTTGAGCATTATAGTGAACTCACATTGATGAGTCGGTGACCAAATTCGCGTGATGTAAATCCTATGGAACCAATCTGGGTAGCTATCGGGTGTCATCACAGCGTACGATAATCAGCGACCCGTTATTTACGCGGATTACGTGACCTGTAATGCCACGTATGTCCATAAACCTACCAACAAACTGTCGGATCCCTGATACGCAGAATCAGTGATGTATTTCGTTCCAAAGACGGAGAAACAAACTATTAAACAGGTAGTGATAATGTGATGGATGGTTTGTGTATACAGTGTGTTACAAAAAGGTACGGCCAAACTTTCAGGAAACATTCCTCACACACAAATAAAGAAAAGATATTATGTGGACATGTGTCCGGAAATGCTTAATTTCCATGTTAGAGCTCATTTTAGTTTCGTCAGTATGTACTGTACTTCCTCGATTCACCGTCAGTTGGCCCAATTGAAGGAAGGTAATGTTGACTTCGGTGCCTGTGTTGACATGCGACTCATTGCTCTACAGTACTAGCATCAAGCACATCAGTACGTAGCATCAACAGGTTAGCGTTCATCACGAACGTGGTTTTGCAGTCAGTGCAATGTTTACAAATGCGGAGTTGGCAGATGCCCATTTGATGTATGGATTAGCACGGGGCAATAGCCGTGGCGCGGTACGTTTGCATCGAGACAGATTTCCAGAACGAAGGTGTCCCGACAGAAAGACGTTCGAAGCAATTGATCGGCGTCTTAGGGAGCACGGAACATTCCAGCCTATGACTCGCGACTGGGGAAGACCTAGAACGACGAGGACACCTGCAATGGACGAGGCAATTCTTCGTGCAGTTGACGATAACCATAATGTCAGCGTCAGAGAAGTTGCCGCTGTACAAGGGAACGTTGACCACGTCACTGTATGAAGAGTGCTACGGGAGAACCAGTTGTTTCCGTACCATGTACAGCGTGTGCAGGCACTATCAGCAGCTGATTGGCATCCACGGGTACACTTCCGCGAATGGTTCATCCAACAACGTGTCAATCCTCATTTCAGTGCAAATGTTCTCTTTACGGATGAGGCTTCATTCCAACGTGATCAAATTGTAAATTTTCACAATCAACATGTGTGGGCTGACGAGAATCCGCACGCAGTTGTGCAATCACGTCATCAACACAGAGTTTCTGTGAACGTTTGGGCAGGCATTGTTGGTGATGTCTTGATTGGGCCCCATGTTCTTCCACCTACGCTCAATGGAGCACGTTATCATGATTTCATACGGGATACTCTACCTGTGCTGCTAGAACATGTGCCTTTGCAACTACGACACAACATGTGGTTCATGCACGATGGAGCTCCTGCACATTTCAGTCGAAGTGTTCATACGCTTCTCAACAATAGATTCGGTGACCGATGGATTGGTAAAGGCGGACCAATTCCATGGCCTCCACGCTCTCCTGACCACAACCCTCTTGACTTTCATTTATGGAGGCATTTGAAAGCTCTTGTCTACGCAACCCCGGTATCAAATGTAGAGACTCTTCGTGCTCGTATTGTGGACGGCTGTGGTACAATACGCCATTCTCCAGGGCTGCATCAGCGCACCAGGGATTCGATGCGACGGAGGGTGGATGCATTTCCTGTAACAAAGTGTTTGAAGTCACGCTGGTACGTTCTGTTGCTGTGTGTTTCCATTCCATGATTAATGTGATTTGAAGAGAAGTAATAAAATGAGCTCTAACATGGAAAGTATGTGTTTCCGGACACATGTCCACATAACATATTTTCTTTCTTTGTGTGTGAGGAATGTTTCATGAAAGTTTGGCCGTACCTTTTTGTAACACCCTGTATACCAGGTATGTCTCCTACAAGTCGTCAGGTGCATTTTCTCTAGTGTTTTGCCAGATATTCGTAATTTCATATTTGCAATGTGCAACTGTAGCCAGCCCAAACAAGTAATGCTCATCATTTTTTTCACGTAACGCCGAGTGTCGACGGAAAGCGAAAGGCTTGTGTCCCTTTAGAAACAGAATAATTCTTATAGCGGAAATTTACGCGTCCATTCAATAGAGTGATCCGACGTAAGTCCAGGGCGATACTCTTTTTGTGTATATGTATTAACGGTTGGAGGCGCTTCAGTACGAAACCGCGTGACTGCTACGGTCGCAGGTTCGAATCGTGCCTCGGGCATGGATGTGTGTGATGTCGTTAGGTTGGTTAGGTTTAAGTAGTTCTAAGTTCTAGGGGACTGGTGACCTCAGATGTTATGTCCCGTAGTGTTCATAGCCATTTGAACCATTTTGATAAAAGTACTATCGCACTAGGTTAATTTCGGACCGCTCTGTCGAACGCGCACGTGAAGTTTCACTTCACACTCATTTGTTTGTAACGGGACATCAGTGCTCACGTGAAAGACGCAATAAGCAGTTTTGTTTAGGCTGACTCCAGCTACTTATTACTAGACGAAATTGCAAACACCCGCCCAAACAACGGAGAAAAAGCGTCTCCCTGTATATCCTCATATTTTATAGCTCGCTACCCGCTAACTGATACTTCTACAGAAAAAATGAACAGGACCTTTTTGTAGGAAATTTCATATAGTTGAATTTAATACTTGGATACGTTTCCTCTGGAGCCCGTAGTTTCGAATTATCCAAGAAGAACGTACAGAAAGTGACCTTCAAACGCACCCACAGTCAGCCTCCACCGGTCAGGATTTCTAGTACGTTTTTCATGGCACTCCCTCCTATTACTGCACAAAAATTTGTTAGTGCATGAATTATTTCCCATATGCGACCTTTTTTGAACCTCATTGACTAGCCTTATTACGCCACAGGCTTAAAAATGGCAAAACTGACGTTTGTATATATTTTGCCCAATAATTTTGTGAATTTTAACAGCATTAAATCAACAATTCTATCGCTCTATTCGTCAGGCCTTCCTACTACGAAACTCCTGTACTTGTAAGGGTTGACTTTGGATCGAACTGTCATCGTAGTTAGTTTTAGCGTAACATGAAAAAAATTCAGCTGCAGTATTCTAACGCAACAGTATATCCACGGCAACAAGGGCAGCATAGCTATGTAGGGTTGAATGAAGATACTTGACTTTCGGGTGATTATCAATTTGTTAAACTGCTATCCTTTGATGTGCGTTTTCTACTGAAAATATGCAAGTGACGTCTTTTTGTTAGACATTTTTGTGAGTTTACTATACAAGGAACAACGCTTTGGCGTATGAGTGCACCAATTTTTTTTTTCACCTATTAGCTGAAAATTATACGGACGGCGGAAGGAAGGAAGGAAGGGATAGTAGGATTTAGCGTGCCGTTGATGACAACAACATCAGTGTCATTTGGAATTCGGAAGGATAGAAAATGAAATCCTTTTCAAAGGATCCGTACCAGCATTTTCGTTAAGCGATTTGAGTTCGACTCTGAACGGCCCATCACTGCCGGACCTTATAGCTGGTAAATGGAAACTAAATATGGATACTAAGATGACATTAGACCCTAAACTGAGTATTTTGAGATAAACGACAAGTGGTAAGAAATTAATGTTTCAACCAGTATGAGATCTACAATGAGCGATTGCGTGTGTGGCACTTGTTTGTTAACTGCTTATGATTTACATATAAAAAACCAGTGTTTGCCATATCGACGTTGGTGGCGCTACCTTGAAAGACAATACACAATCGTCTGTGATGTCTTAATCATGCAGTTTACCACTGTTTCCAGGTCACGGTTTACTCTTGATGGTGGAGTATTACTCGTTACCAGACATGCGTTAAATGTATGGCACAAGAGAACGAACGTATACAGAAACGATTTACGCAACATGCGTCATCCTAACTGACGAAATTTATCGACGAGGATAGAAACGTACAGGAAACAGAGTCGTTCAAGAGAATGAGTAAAGGTTCTAGATAATCAACTGTTTGAACAGTACAGTTTGAGGAAATTGTGTCAATCGTGTGGGTGACGATTCATCAGTTAGCACTTGTCAACTTAACCCATGAAAGTCATCTCTCTAAGAACACAGTATCGAGAGAGCGCAAGCAGTTACATCGCCACCATACACAACGTGTGCAGGCTGTGAGACCAAACTTCAGTTTTGCCCAAAGATTATGTTCCAATGCATGCACTGAGAATGGCGATCGTCACTTTGAACATCTGCCATAACCTTTTTATTATAAAGTGTATGTTAATAAACAAACAAAAATTCATTTCCTGTCATCAGTTCCTTTAAGTATGCATTGGATGGCCCAAGCTAATTTTAAGCTAAAATTTGGGTCACCCTATACAGGGTTATAGGTAACAAAGGGCCGAGAAAACGAGAATCCTCATAAACAGGCCTAATAAACAGAGGTTCAGAAACCAATGGTTTCCCCTCTACAATCCACGCAGATTTTCCTGCAACACAATCTAATCAACTAATTGGATGACGTTCCTTATATTGAAAGGATACATGTGTTGTACATGAGTGATGTTGTACAGACAGACTTTCATGTGGCTGTTTGGGAATACGTAGGGAGACTCTTCGACAGGAAGTATGTCCGTCATGGCTCGCCAGTACCATCGCCCTGCAGGTCCCCCGATTTTAATCGGTTGAATTTTTTTCTTAGAGATATTTAAAAGCTTTGCTATATCCCAGCCCTGTCTATGAACTCTGTGAACGTATTGTGAATGGGGATCAGTGCTTCCGGAACATACCAGGGATTTGTTAACGTGTACGGGCATTGTTGTGGAGACCTGCTAAAGCCATCCTTTACATGAACGTTGATCATGTGGAATATTTGTTGTAATGTGTTTGTCCTGAAGTGCATATCTGCAGTTTGGATCATCGGGGACTCAGTTATGAGATATTCATTAACCTACTCTGTCGTAATAACTCGTATCGAGGAAACCATTGGTATCCGAACCTATGTTTATTGCGTTGCTTGTGTCAGTGTCCTCTGCTCGTCCCCTTCGTCTGTATTTGTATAAACTAAACTCCTTGTATATGTTACACGCACTATGAAGTCACATTTAGATCACCACCACCTAGTACCACGTCTACGAATGACGGTCATTGTGGTTCCAGAGATGATCAGTAGGACACAGATTCGGGGAATTCGGCAACTAGGAAAGCCTAGATAGCGACCTTTCCACTACTTGCATCCATGTTTATCCGTGTAGAAAGAAGTATCTTAAAACTTCCTGGCAGATTAAAACTGTGTGCCAGACCGAGACTCGAACTCGGGACCTTTGCCTTTCACGGGCAAGTGCTCTACCAACTCAGCTACCCAAGCTCGACTCACGCGCCGTCCTCACAGCTTTACTTCTGCCAGTACCTCCTCTCCTACCTTCCAAACTTTACAAAAGCTCTCCTACGAACCTTGCAGAACTAGCACTCCTGAAAGAAAGGATATTGTGGAGACATGGCTTAGCCACAGCCTGGAGGATGTTTCCAGAATGAGAAACTATCTTCTTATCGAGATATCTCATCTTGATGAAAGTAGTCTTCACCTAGTGTTGAATGTGATCTCCTAGGATTGATTTGTAACCAAAGAGGTCTAGAGTTCTGACGTTGGTTTGACGTTGAGAAAATTTGTCCTTCTTTATTTCTATATAGACATGCAAACTACAAGCAGTCCCAGTTCTTTTTATAATCTTCTGACTGCTGGTTGATTTAGTACTATTTACTTTCCGCTGTTGCTGATTAAGGATTTGAAGAGGCTGAACGTCCATGGAATCTGGTACCCCATCTGTCTGCGTATAGAGTCAAACCTAAGCGGAAGTGTCACAACGTTTTCCAGATGTTTGCGTGGCGATTATCTGAGGCTGGACGTTGTTACCAGCGCGGTATTTAACTAGTGGAATGTCAGAAACCACGCAATAATAATCACATCCAGATTATCTGAGTAACCAGCCCTTGTCGTTAATTCGGCCCCGGCCTGCCTCGCCTCCCATTCCCTGAAGCGGCGGGTTAACGTGCTCAGCTGTTCGGACGGATGCGATTTACTTTCGTGTACCCACTCTTCAACCCAGAGGAGCACTTATACGCAAGGTTCTGAATTACGTATTTGTTGCATACATATTCCAGTGTCAGTCTTCTCCTATAATGTTTTGCCCTCTATGCGTCCTTCTAGTAGCACGGACAACTTCATGACTACTTGATATACGTCCTATAAACGTATCCCTTCTTCTAGTAAGAGTTTGCGAGATATTCCTTTCCTCCCCTCCTACAGAGAACCACCTTCTTATCTGAAACATTTCGATTCTCTAATATTCTCCAAAAGTGCTTGATTTACTTATATATGAACATTCCAAAAAAATTCTTAAGGTCTGTGTTTGATAGTACTACTAGTCTTCACGTTGCAAGAAATGTTCTCTTTCCAGGTGCTAATCTGTTTCTTATGCCTTCTTTCGCCTGCAAAGCGCCAGTTTGCTTCATACAAAGCAGAATGACATCACTACGTGGTCCCCAATTCTGATATTATATTTGCTCCTTATCTCATTTCTGTATTCAGACTACTTTTCTTTTGATCTACCATTTTTCTTGATTCCTCTTGGTTTGTATACATATATATATTATCCATTTTGTCTATAGCGTATCACTAGTATTGTAAAGATTACTGTCACCTTGCAGCACTTTTCACTGTCGAATGTTTCTTCTATACCGGCACACCAGTATTATGGAGCAGCAAATGCGAAGATTCGGAGACGGCTAATCGAAATTCTTATCTTCGATTAGAGGGATTTTATTTCAATTACTCTATTATTTTAGTAAGTTTTGGGGTGATCTTTACCTTCACTCGCTTTCTTCCATCTGATTAGTTACGGCTAACTGAGGTTGAGTTTGGTGTTGAATTAACTAAACTATTTCGACATGTTTTGACTTCCACTTTTTGTTCACTGACCAATTCTATGAACAGACGGTTGGACTTGCGGTAGGAAAGCATTTGTCAGCTATTATCGCCAATTTTTTATGGAAGATTTCGATGAATGTGCACTGGAGGCGGTGGGATTGATAGCTGCATAGTTTTTTAAAACGTTCTTATTATGTTCATTTTTTGGTTGTTTGTTCGGAATAAATATTTTGCAATTTATTTTAAATTAACTTCCCTAGAGACTTAGAACTTCCAGTGTAGCTCAGAATTGGACGAAAACGCAATATTAACTCCCTTTCTTGTCTGGTGTGTCGCAGAGGGTGCTTTGTGTAACGCCACCATTTTCCCCTTTGCTTGTTCCAGTTACGAATAGGTCGCAGGAAGAACGACTGCTGGTAAGCCTGCGTGTGAGCTCTAATCACCCTGACTTTTACCTTCACGCTCTTTTGGCGACATATACGAAAGAGGAAGCAAAATACTGGTTGACTCAGATGAAGAGAAACTGAAAGAAACCTGAAAATTACATATCTCTGTTGAAATCTCATCAAAATATTTGAAATCGATTGAAAAATGTCACACACGTAAGACTAAATGGCAGAAAATAGTTATTTAAATAAAAATCAATTTTTAATATACCATGTTTTTCAATTGCACGAAAAAACTTTAAATAATTTCTTCTAGCCCCATACAGATTCCTAACGCCCCATACAGATTCCTAACCCCATACAGATGGTTCTGAAATCTGTGATTATGAATTTTTAATAGCTATGAAACCACTTGTAAGATTTAAAACTGAAAGGTGGGGCGTATGCAATATATATACCAAGAAGGTAAACTACTCAGGCATTCATTATGTATTGCGTGCTTCACATCTTTTTCCTTTTTAAATACTACAGCTCTTTTCATACCTATTAGAAATTCACTATCAGAAATTTTCAGGACTATCTGTATCGGGTTCTTTTATACTTTTTTAAACACGTCGTGTATTACAAATTGAATTTGATTTAAATAATTATTAAATATGTAGACGATATTTTTGTTGTTGGATGTCATCGCAGCGGGAATTTAAACAACTTTTTAGAATATCTGAATTCAGTCCACCTGTGTATTTGCTTCGCTATGGAGGTGAAAAAGGATGATGGCTTTCTCTTCCTGATGTACTCACGAAGAAGTTTGATGGTAAGTAGGGACATGACGTTTATAGGAAGTCTACTCACACTGATTTGTATTCTCACCATCCGACTCATCGTCAAGAGGTACTTTGTACCTCAGAGTAAAGGGCACAACGTCATCTCAGACCCTGAAAATTTGTTAACTGAGTTAGCCCACCTCGAAAACACCTTACGCCAGTGTGGTTTCAGTGAAAGACAGACCCGACGCATGTTGCGCTATCGAGCAACAGTTGGGGGAGCGATATAAATAATGAGTTATCATCTAAGTCTACGACCTTTTTGCCTTACGCAGGTAGTGTTTCTAACAGAATTGGTAATATTTGCCCGAAACACGTTGTGAAGTGCCATTTATGCCATCATCCAGATTAGGGCCCTTATAATGTCTCTAAAGGATGTTCTTGGTTTGCGTAAGGTGGATGTCTGCCGTATCCTTTACAATTGTTGGAAGTCGTGCATTGGTCGGTTCATTGGGATCGTGGAGGAAAGACAGTGACGTGCACTTACAGCTTTTGAGATAGAGTTACTGAGGAAACAGCTGAGATTAAATTAGCAAGTGACCTTATGAATAGAGACGAAGGTTTTTGGTTTAATGCTGCTTGGTATCTTGCTCTCTCCCTGGTCAGACAATAAGAGGACAAAATTTATGCCGGCCGGGGTGGCCGAGAGGTTCTAGGCGCTACAGTCTGGAACCGCGAGACCGCTACGGTCGCAGGCTCGAATCCTGCCTCGGGCAAGGATGTGTGTGATGTCCTTAGGTTAGTTAGGTTTACGTAGTTCTAAGTTCCACGGGACTGATGACCTCATAAGTTAAGTCCCATAGTGCTCAGAGCCATTTGAACCATTTATTTGAACAAAATTTATGTTACTTGTTCATCCGTTACTAATTAATATTCATTATTGGTAATTTCTGACGTTGTTCATCTTTGGTAGTGTGGTGACTGTAGTTGCTTATTGTGTGTGTTATCTTTCTGCATATGCCCTATAATGGTTTTTGGTCGCTATACCTCACCTACCCAAAATTCCCTTTCACAGCTGTTCTCTTTTTTCATTTCCGCCAAGAAAATTGCGGGGTATTCACCTTACGAAATGCTGGCGGTTGTCAAAGACGTCTATCAGCTTCACTCCCGTAAGATGTTGAAACATAATATGTTTGTTCGCATCAGCATCTTTCGTAGTTTCTGTATATGAATTATTATTGTTCTTTTCCATCTAAAGCGCATTGCAAGTTTTTCAACAAAAATATTTCGCTTTTATTTACAAATCACCATCAGTGGTCATTCTGGAAATATGATACATATAATGTACTTCTAAATTAAGCTACATCTAGATTACAAAAGTTTTACTCATAAATTTAGTGTAAAAATGAGTTAGAGACTCGCAAAAAGTAAAGAGCATCTTTTAAGAAAATTATATCTGTGACTACTGTGCGATCAATCCTTGAGAAAACATCCTTGAAAGATAAGGTAGCCCTTGTGGCGTAGTCTCTTCTTTATGTACGTGTGATAATATCTGATAACTTTGTATTAACAATGATGACACTGGCTCATATCATACATGAACATGTGAGGATTTAACCACGTTCGCTCATCCGGTATGCGCGAAAAAACCTCGCGACAAACCAGAGAATCAGCGTATCAATTGTCCCAGCCACTCTTAGCCCGCATGCTAAGACAATTACGTGTACCTGCTGAGTGTGGAACTGGACACCCTCGTCTGCACACGGCGAGCTTCTTGAGACTCAGCGTCTGCATGTCACTCTCCACGAGATCTCCGTGTACCAACCCACATTGCGCTGTAAACTCACCGACCAGACGAATAGGAACCCTGAGCCACTTCCCACCAGACAATCTAATGCCAGAAAGAGTCCATGTGGGTAGCAATTTTCCTCACCACTGCTGCGAGATCCGAGTTTGTTGCATATGTGGGTATGATATCTCGATGGCCCCACGCCACTCTCGTTCACAGCTATTTATTGTGTTTACTCGTCCCTGTCCCATAAAATTTACTTTGGGTAGACTAAGAATAATGAGGAGTCCCGGTACAAGCCCTATTCCTACGCCTCACGTATAGTCTGTAAATTCTGTGAGTATCATCAGAGGCTATAAATTTCGGACAATGTCTCCATCACTAGTATGCGAAATATGCACTGGACCACAGCCTAATGCTCGTAAACCAAAATTCGCTATATCTATACTCTGCAAGCCACGGCGAAGTGAATGACAGATACTTCGCACTCTACGAAGGGACTTCAACAAACATTCATTTCACCATGTCTTCTTTTTATTCTTGGCCAGTCCTAAAGTTTTCTCTGCTGCTTCAGTTATTTGCATCTGGAGCTCACGCCAATCACCTTCTTTACTTGTCTCAATTTCTTCTCTAAATTTTTCTATATTTTCTTTTGTAATATTTGCTGTTGTGGTGTTGTATCTGATCACTTTCTTGGTCGCCTTTTTTATTTTAGATGGGAGAAATTTTATTTTAATCTTAGAGAGATAATGATCCGAATCGAATTCCCCATTTCTGACTATTTTACCATTCATAATTTTCGTCATATATCTTTTAGATATGGCTACGTGATCCAGATGAAATTCTCCTAGGTTTGGATTTGGATGTCTCCGAGTTTTGGCTTTTCTTGGTAGTTTCCGGAAATGTGTGGACATGAGTTTTAACTGGAACATTTTACACATATTAATCAATCTTTCATCATTTCTGTTTGTTCTTGAGTGTGCTGGATATTCACCTACAACAGTCCTAAATTTCTTTTCCCTCCCAATTTGCGCATTGAAGTCACCGAAAAGTATTTTAAGGTTCTTTTAAGGTATGATAGAAATTTCAGATTCTAACAGATCCCAGAATTGATTTATTTTCTCCTGATTCCTTTAGTTGTCAGCATTTATTGGTGCATGAGAGTTTGTGAGGCTGTAACTTTTATTCTTGCACTTTATTATTAACATGGATATTCTTTCTGAATTCGATCTAAATTCTGTTACACTGTCTACGATTTTTTTGTTTACATAAAATGCTGTTTGAAACATCTGTATGTTTTCCATTATTCTCACTACTGGTTTCCCTTTATAGATTCTACAATGTTGTCTATCAACTACATTCTCATCTACGAATCGTCTTTCCTGGACTGCTATAATTTATATATCGTTCTTTTGCAGAAATGATTCTAATTCTTTTTGTTTCCCAATTTTCAGAAGAGAATATACATTTAATGTTCCAAAGTAGTACTTATTCTTGAACTGAAACTTGGAAGGCTTTTCAATGTATTTCATTTCATCTTCACCGCAAATGTTGGGACACCCCAGGATCCTAGGTCCCAATGCATTACATGATGTAATGGTGGATTCCTCATCAGAGTTACCACCTGTGGTAAAGCATCCATTGAGCGAACTTTGCATTTTGCGAGTTGAAGCTGTAAATTTTAAAGACTAGGGAATCCAAAGTCATCCCTGAATTCCAAAAGTAAGACCAGGTTAGTAGCCTGGAATATTACTTACGCAGCCGCCACTAACATGTAGAACAGATGCTGTCAGGGTGCCACCACTAACATACGGAACCGTCGTGCCCTCTGTCAATTTTGGCCTTGGACAAGAGACTGCCTCTTCTGCCAGCTCCGAAGTCCATCTTCTCTACCTTCGCTGCCATTGAGGTCTTCACCATATCCCTGGCAAGGGGCCCTCACGAAGTAGTATCACCCGGGCCAAGTGAACTAAGGTTTTTAACGAGGTGTTATTCCTCCTCCTCGTCCTCCTCCATTCTCAACCAGGCTTGGGACCGGCTATGGCGGACTTAATAATTATAATTATTATAATTATAATTATAGTTATAATAATGAAAGGTGGCATGCCTTTACAATCCACACAGTGACTTGCCCCCTCTCATATTTATATCTTACTCTGAGTAATTCGATTTGGGGAAGTATAGCCGAGTATAGTCATTACAAGGCTAGTATTGAGAACTCAAAAGATATGAATATTTCCCTCTGTAACTGCATGCGGTGAAAAGTTGCTATTCCTTCACATGCGGACTTCCCACTAGGCGTCTCTTTTCACGTGGGTGGTCCGGTGACAGGCGGGTTTTGCTGATCTTGAAAGGGTTATGCTGACGGGTGTGAGGGATCCGAGTGGATGCTGTCCAGACGCCGACATTGACAAAAGAGCGGTGGCGACACGCCCATAGAGGCCTGTAGGAGCGGCTGGGGTTAGAGATTCTCTTACTTCGCAGAAACTTACTGAAAACCCTTTCTGACGGACTACGAGTGAGGCGTGGGAATGACTTGTGTTCCCAGGCAGTCTTGGCGCGCAAATTCCCGCGTTTTCTGCAAAATCATAACTGTGATTGGCTGGCTCAGAGAATAGCTCCGTGATGTAGCAAAATCAGCGCAGAAATTGGCTCCAAGTATCTCCATTGGTGGAATAGTAGTGCTTCGGCAATAGAGTGGAATTTTCCGCAGGTTTTCGAGTTGCTGATTGGCACGTTTAACCACGGCCACTGTCGTGGGGGCGGTAATGTTCTGTGTTCGACTTGTACGGGTGCTCTTGAGAGAGTCGGCTCTCGCCTTTCAGTAGGAGTAGGTTACAAGACTGAGCTCGCGCTGCTCTGGACAGCCTGCCTACTGTTGGCTGTCTAATACACTTTCATTTAATTGTAACTGTTTGACGAAGTTGCTGAAGTTTCGACTTCAACGTAACTTTCCAAGTACAGTTAGCAATTGAGCGTTCTGCGTACAAGGGGCCTATGTTGTCTGTCTTGAGCAGTTTTGGCTAAAGTTGACTGTATCGGAGTTACTGTGTGGCTTCACTTGTTAAAATCAATCACTGTACCATCAGTGATTGTGTGGCGAGCTTTCTTCGTCTTCCTCAGAGGCGCATTTGTATTGCTAGGAAGTCTTTAGTCTGGAACTATCAGACCAGGGTAATTTGTTTCGGGCTATACTCGTGACATAATCATCACGACGACGGGACGTCGAAGTAACCAGCCATCGCCTCCAGTACGCCAGATTGTGTCCTTGCAGTTAAGAAGACAGCTTGGTAATGGATTTGAGCACTATGGGACTTAACTTCTGAGGTCATCAGTCCCCTAGAACTTAGAACTACTTAAACCTAACTAACCTAAGGACATCACACACATCCATGCCCGAGGCAGGATTGGAACCTGCGACCGTAGCGGTCGCGCGGTTCCAGACTGTAGCGCCTAGAACCTCTCGGCCACTCCGGCCGGCGGTAATGTATGTCCGCAGCACCGGCAGATTAGGGAATTTTGCTATGCGGTAATCAGAGCTCAGCACACCGCGCATGTTCCCATCTTTTGTAATGTGTTCATTGTCTGAGTTCTCACTACTGTAGGAGCAATTAATTTTGGGTTGGCTGGGTGTTTCTCTTAAGTTTGAGTTGCAAGGAATTGGCTCGACATACCACTTGGTCACAAATGTCACAAGCTAGTTTATGGACAACTTCACCTTCACAGCATTTATTTGAGTATCCCATTTGATGTACTGTAAATGTTTTATGTGTTTTGTTTATTATTTTGAGTTTAGTCATAATTAATCTAATTGTTATTTTGGACAGAACTTTCATTCTGTAGATCGATAGAGCAACCCTTTCATTTCTCACTACGTTAATGAAACTTCCCTTTATCAAATTAATTTCTATCAAATTAAATTATTGCGGGTGCCAAACTCTTTTCTACTCCACTTGCAGGGTCTATTCCAGTCAGTTTGCGTTTCTTCTTAATCCATGTGCAACAGCAAAAGTCGGAGTGAGAAAAGGGGGGGGAGCATCATTTGCAAATGAAGATTCTAGAAAAATTTAATGTTAAATACACTGATAGCCTCGCACCTCGCAATAATTTTTATTATTTATATAATTATAATAATAATTATTATTATGACAATAATAACAATTATGATGTGGCAGATATAAAAAGAATTGAAATCTGTACAAAACACATGTTCTGAAAACATATGTTATCTGATACAGCGAGTTCTGGGGCAAGGATATTTAGGGAGACTGCACCAGCTAAGAAAAATGAGGGAGATCTGGTTGGAGAGAAAGGTGTACAAGGGTAACGAGTGCATACAGGGACAATGGAAATTATTGGTTCAAATGGCTCTGAGCACTATGGGACTTAACTTCTGAGGTCATCAGTCCCCTAGAACTTAGAACTACTTAAACCTAACTAACCTAAGGACATCCAACACATCCATGCCCGAGGCAGGATTCGAACCTGCGACCGTAGCGATCGCGCGGTTCCAGACTGTAGCGCCTAGAACCGCTCGGCCACTCCGGCCGGCTGGAAATTATTACTATTGCTTCAGTAGATACGTCATTACTGTCTTTTGAAGCTCCAGATATTATTCAGTTCCCTAATATAATGCGGGAGATTATTCCGGAGTCGGGTTCCTGCTACTGAGAAGGACTTCGAGAAATTGTCTGAACGATGGAGTTGGGCAGAAAGAATTTTTCTCCCATGTGAACGAGTGTTTCTGTCTTGTTGTTCAGACAAGACCGATGAGATCGAGGAGAGATATGAGGGCGTGGAAATCTCTGGGCTTGTCTGCCCACAGCCAAGTTAGCTGTACATATGATGCTGAGATATGTTCAAATATTCGAACATCACGTATATAACAAACAGTCATTCGTAACCAGTTCCAAGGGCCGTGAGCTTTCCTGGCGTTCCTGTAGGTATATAAAAACAGGCCGGTACTTGAATGCGACAATGTATTAAAATTCCAAAGAAATCACTGAAGAACTTATATACATGGCGCTAGAATAGATATGTAAAAACACGGGCGTATTGGAATGCAACGTTGTGTCAAAATTTTAAAGCAATCGGCAATCGGTGAAAAACTTTCAGAGATAAAAGATTTTGAACAAACGAACAACTTTATCCACATAAAATAAAGGTGTAAACTTTCGTTTGCTCAAAATCTTAAATCTCCTAAAGCTTTTCAGCGATTGCTTTCAAATTTTTACACAATGTTGCATGCGAATACGAGCGTGAGTTTATATACTTATTTTAATATATACAATATATAGATAAATATGTACTATATAAAGAGAGAAAGTTATTACCAAAAATCTCGAAAAGTGCTTGACCGATATGCACTCATGCTCAGAAAAAAAGAGAACATCTTGGACGACTAGAGGTAGGGTGTTCATATCCACAGGACATGTTCTGCAGAAATGAGTAGCATTTCAGGCAACTCGGTTCAGCATGTGCCCTGTTGCCTAGTAGACTCAAGATCCGTCATAGCCCTGATAACTTGTTCCACGCGTGATGCGATCGAGGCGTGTAAAACGGGAATAGCGCCCTGTGGTATAGCCGTCCATGCTGCATTCACCTGGTTCCAAAGTTCATCTGTTGTGGTTGGCAGTGGAGCACAGCACTGCGTCCGTCGTTTCACCGTATCGCGCACATTTTCGATTGGCGACAGCTCCGATGATCTGGCGGTCCAGGGCAAAAAGCTGACATCCCGTGACACTAAGAAGGCATGTGTTAACGCAGCAACATTGTAGTCGTGCATTGTCTTATGAAAAATGGCATCTGGGGTGTTGTGCAGAAAGGTTACGGCCACGGGTCATTCACGTATGTCACACTGGTCGTAGTTCCCTGGACACGCACCAATTGTGATTTGTAGTTGTACCAACAGCACCCCACATCATAAGATCTTGAGTTGGCACTGTATTTCTTGTGCGAATGCAGTCACTGTGATGGTGCTCCCCCTGTCTGGGGCGAACCAAAATGCGGCCATCATTTTCAAACAAAACTCGGATTCGTCCTAAAATACTATCTGCTACCATTCCTGTCCCCAGCCTCGTTGCCGGCCGGAGTGGCCGTGTGGTTCTAGGCGCTACAGTCTGGAACCGAGCGACCGCTACGGTCGCAGGTTCGAATCGTTCCTCGGGCATAGAAGTGTGTGATTAGTTAGGTTTTAGTAGTTCTAAGTTCTAGTGGACTTATGATCTCAGAATTTAAGTCCCATAGTGCTCAGAGCCAAAGAGCCCAGCTACGTCGTTCCATACGCCATTGCTGTCTAGCATATTTCTGCACATTCGTCAAAGGTAGGCGGAGAAATGGACGACGCGCACATAACCCATGCCGTAATAAACGGCTGTCATCCCTGATAGAGTACGATGTGTTACCTTGTTCCACTGTTGCGCCAGAGCCGAAGAGGGGTCAGATTTGTCCACCAAAGCCATTCGGATGAGGTGTCGACCTTCTCGGAAGGTGTTCTGTGTGGGGCGACCTAACCCATCAAGACGTGTTGTATGACCTTCCGTTAATCATTCGGCACACACCCTATAAACTACCGAAACACGTCATCCCACACAAGCAGTAATCTTCCGAATCGACGTATCACATTCTGTTCAAATGGCTCTGAGCACTATGGGACAACAGCTGAGGTCATCAGTCCCCTAGAACTTAGAACTACTTAACTAATCTAAGGACATCACACACATCCATGCCCTAGGCAGGATTCGAACCTGCGACCGTAGCGGTCGCGCGGTTCCAGATTGAAGTGCCTAGAACCGCTCAGCCACTCCGGCCGGCTCACATTCTGTCATGCCAATAATGCGCCCTCTTTCAAACGCACTGTTTTGACGGTACGGTTCATGCATACGTCTGCGAAGTATCCTGCACGTCTGCTAAATCACACTGATCCATCACCTTCCGTTTATAGAGACAACAAGAGCCGTAGGCACATTTTACCGATAGGTGGTGTCGCGCCGCGATATTGATGTTGATCTTGAATCCGCGGGCCAACATGTTTCAAATGCTAATCATATGTGCAGAACATACTAATGTACATGCCCTGTGAACATTAACGTCCTATCTCTAATCGTTCAAGGTGTTCTGTTTTTTATGAACATGAGTGTACTTCAAATATTTACACAGTTCTTTGATGAGCATTCGTAATGACATAGGCTATATATATTTAATATATAATGAGAGGGATAAATAGAAGATGGAAAGAGGTATGGGAGGAAATGTTACACAGAAAGCGGAAAGGAAGAGAGAGACTGAGGGGAAGGGGGGGAGGGGGGCGGGAGGAGACGGAGAGAGAGGAGTCTGAGGAGAAAAGGGTGGGACAGAGCAGAGGAGAAGATGGACAGAGAAAGGCCGGAAGAGGTAATGGACAGAGAGAAGGGGAGAGAGAGGGGAAAGATAAGATGGAGAAAGAGGGACAGAGAGATAGAGGGAGGTGATGGAACGAGACAGAGACAGATTAGAAACGTTTGCTTTCTCTTTTCCATCTATAAATACTGAGTCACAGCAACTCGAGACCGGTAACAGCTAGTTTCTAATATTTATTCTGCCTCTTATCGTCGAAAGCCTTTCGCAACTACGAAAGTCATTCATTGCTTTGCTCTTACATCCATAATTAAACATAAGATCGACATTATCCCCGTGATCTCTTAACATACTGTATATGAAAGCAACCTTAATTTCATCTTATTTTCTTCCTTTTTTTTTTTTTCAAGCCTTTTATTATCGCTAGGTGTGAGACTGAAGCTGTAACAATTCTCATACACAAACCTGGGAGGACTGCGCGTCACGTCCCCGGTTGGTCATCCAAATCTAGCATTTCCGTGCCTTCCTTAAATCGGTTGCAACAAATGCTAGGGTGTATGAAGATGGTATCTGTTCTTTCGGACATGTCCGCTAGAACAGATATCGTCGGTGACCATGCAGCTCTTTTAGAATGAAATGATGAATAAATCAAGACCATAAGCAGTCGACAGGCGTTGACACACATCAACGGGGAAAGTTGAAAATGTGTACCCCGACCGGGACTCCAACCCGGGATCTCCTGCTTACATGGTAGACGCTCTATCCATCTGAGCCACCGAGGGCACAGAGGATAGTGCGACTGCAGGGATTTATCCCTTGCACCCTCCTCGTGAGACCCACATTCCCAACTTAATGTCCACACACTACATTCGTAGTGCCCCTGCCCATTACAGTCATTACTCGCGGCAGACAATCTTGCCGGGTCCCGGGGCACACATTTTCAACTGTCCTCATTGACGTATATCAACGCCTGCCGATAGCTTAGGGTCTTGATTCAACTATCATTAAATGCTAGGGTGGTTCTTTCGAAAAGAACAAAGCCAAATTCTTTCCCTACCCTTCGCCAACCCGAACTTCTTCCGCTCAGTCTACAGTGACTTATCCGTCGACGGGGCGTTACATTTCTAATTTTCCTTCCTTACAACCGGTGCTTTGGCAAAGAGTTCACAGCTTCCAACGGTGATCAAGCACATCATCTCCACTGAAGATAGCTTCCACGTTAGTACGTGTCCAACAGTCACATTCATCTTAGGAGCTTCACGTGTTGTCAGTTGTGGTGTCGACATCTTTCCGTGGTTTACAATGTTCTAAATGCTATGAGAAACATTCCCGTTACCAATTATGTGCTCGAGATAACACTGAAGTCAACAGAAGTTGCATAATACCCATGAGAAACTCGTTAGGAAGTTGTTAAGAATTTGTTTTCGCTCGAGGTAATTCAAGAAGCAAAGGCAATACGCACTAGCAAGGTGACGACTGCTAAACACTATACCAGAGTGTACAGCTTCAGACACCGTCGTCACTTGTATAAGTTATAGTGTGTGGCGGTACTGGTCAATAGCATGAAAGGACTGCATCGATTGATTGAGCTGAGCTACCAATAATAAATCTTGTACATTTATTAGACTGCAACTTTGAAAAAATGCTCCTTAGAGCGCCCTTTTTTTGTGAACAAACAATCTTCACACAAAAAAACGGCGATCACAAGCAAAATGATTCTACCTCTTAAGAATTTTTAGGAGATTAGTAAGCGTTTGAACACTATGCGTACCTAACCTTTTTTTTTTTTAATATGGCTTGAAGCCAGTAAAACTAACATGGCAGAATTTTCAAAATTTTCAAAATCAAGCGTTTAATGGGTTCCCCTTTATAATGAATTTAGTTGGTTCCGGGTTAGGATCCTGGACATTGGTGTTTCCCTGAAACATTCACCTGGTTCCAAGTGGCGTGATTAAACAGGATTTTCTGAAACTATCCGTTCAAAATAATACAGGAGGTAGGGAACATCAAAACAATCATGTTTAGTTATGGTAGATATGGTCCCTGACGGCAATTACTTATGCTAGGGCGATTTACACAGAAATTAGTTTAGCATACTAATTACATCAGTGGCATTCACAGGAACTGCTCGAATGAGCAACCATTGGCCTGTATGCACGCAGTACGGCATCGGACCGGCCTCTAGGCTCGCAGTATATCGTCAGACCATTGACAGATTCCTGGCATGTCCGCAGTGGTACCAGCAACCATGGAAGTTCTAGCGACGAGATCTTGTTCTGTTTCCACAATGGTTTCCTACACCAGCTACTTCATATGCCCCCAGACGAAGAAATCGAGGCTCGTGTGTGTGTGTGTGTTGGGGTTTATGGGCGCTCAACATCGAGGTCATCAGCGCCCTGACACACATGAAAAGGAACGAATGTGGAGAGACCTAATAAAACTGAAAAAACACACTCAAAGAAAGCAGAAAAAGAGGGAAAATACTACAGAAGAATGTAAAACCTAAGGAAAGGGAAAACATAGCAACAAGAATGACACAGGAAATTGTCATTGGCTGGCCACTTACATAAAATATGGGCGAGCTTGTCACACAGTGAGCAAATTAAAATCCTCTCCCTAAAATCTTTGTAAAAACATTTGACATGGCACAGAACTGTAAAACTTTAACCACATTCGTCCGAGTGTTGCCTAAAAGAGTTGGCAGGTCCGCTGGCAAGTCAGCCGCGGCCCGCTGGTCAGAAAATAAAACGCAATCCAGTAAAACGTGGCGCACAGTGACCTGGACGCCGCAAGCACCACACAATGGAGGGTCTACTCGCCGGAGCAGGAAGCCATGCGTCATAGGGCTGTGGCCTATCCGAAGCCGAGTGAGTAGAACCTCGTCCCGTCGATGGGGCTGAAAGGAAATACACCACACACGCGTTGTGGGCTTGACTAGACGGAGCTTATTGTCAGTCACTTCCAGCCACTCATCCTCCCACCGACACATGACTCGGGAGCTCAACAGCGAGGTGAGTGCGTGCAAGGGGATAGCACACTGAGTTACGTGTGGATCAAGACACGCCTCCTTGGCTGCGAGATCTGCCCTTTCATTCCCAGCAATGCCGACATGCCCCGGAACCCAGCAGAAAGCTACAACCTTCCCCAGTCGTTGTAGTCGGAGGAGGGCATCCTGGATGGTCTGGACTACTTTATCTGCCGGATACAAATGGTGCAATGATTGAAGGGCACTGAGTGAATCGGAACAGACAAGAAATTTAGGAGAGGAAGAACGTCTCATCTGCTCCAGCGCCCGCAAGATCGCAGACAATTCTGCATCAAAGACAGTAAAAGTCTGAGGCAGTCGGACCTTGAGGACACGATCCGGAAAAACAACTGAGCAACCAACGGAATCCCCTTGTTTCGACCCATCCGTAAAAACAGCTACATAGTCGTGGTGCTCAGTTAAAAGAGCAGAAAATGCTGCATTAAAAACGGTGGCGGGAGTGCAATCTCTCTTGTACTGCAATAAATCGAAAATCACACGTGGCCTCTTCAGTAACCAGGGTGGCAGGCGGTTAAAACCCAGGATTTGGGGTTGTACAGACTCCACACCGAGGGACTCAAGCACACGTTGCACTCGTATCCCAAATGGCAACGTAGCCCGGGGACGGCGGGAAAAAAGGCGGTCCAGAGGTGGATGGGCAACAAGACGGTGAGAAGGCGAGCTGGGAGCTGCAAGAAACTTACAAGCTTGGCGCACCAGCAGGAGTTGCCGCCGGATGGTAAGTGGCGGTTCACCAGCCTCAGCACAGAGGCTGGGTACGGGACTGGTCCGATAAGCACCCGTGGCCAGTCGAATCCCAGCATGGTGAACAGCGTCAAGGATCCGCAAATAAGACGGCCTGGCTGACCCATATACGGTGCACCCATAGTCCAGCCGTGAGCGCACAAAAGCCCGATAAAACTGAAGGAGACGCGCCCTGTCCGCTCCCCAAGACCTGTGGCTGAGGCACTTGAGGATGTTCAGTGCCTTCAGCGTTCTGGCTTTCAAGTCGCGTAGGTGTGGCAACCATGACAACTTGGAGTCAAAAATTAGGCCCAGAAACCGCACTGTGTCTCCAAAATGTAGGACAGTATCCCCCATATGCAAGGCAGGCAACGTAAAAAGACGACGAGGACGATTAAAATGAACACAAACACACTTATCGGCAGAAAACCTAAAACCCGTCTTTGCAGCCCACTCCTCTAACCGCCGCACTGTTAGTTGCAATTGACGGCTCGCGGATGCAACACTAGAGGAGGAACAGAAAACAGCAAAGTCGTCCACAAACAAGGAGCACTGTACTGGACTCCTCACTGTAGACGTTATACTGTTGATTGCTATGGCAAAGAGAGTAACGCTTAAAACACTGCCCTGGGGGACACCGTTCTCTTGCTCAAAGCGATCAGACAGTGTGTTACCAACGCGGGTCCGAAAAAACCGCTGAGACAGGAAAGATCGAATGAAAATGGGGAGGCGGCCACGAAAGCCCCATTGATGCAGTTGTGCAAGAATACAGTGTCTCCAAGTAGTATCATAGGCCTTACTGATATCAAAGAAGATACCGATACAGTGATGCCGACGGAGGAAAGCCTGCTGAATAGCCGCCTCGAGGAGGGTCAGGTTGTCGACTGTGGACCGAAATTTGCGGAATCCACACTGAAAGGGGCTAAGGAGCTGCCTGGTCTCTAGCAGCCAGACCAGACGACGGTTAACCATCCGTTCCAGGGTCTTTCCGACACAGCTTGTCAAGGCGATACTACGATAACTACTGGGACATGTGCGCTCCTTTCCTCGTTTGAGGAGAGGGATGAGGATTGCCTCCCTCCACGAAGTGGGGAGCACTCCTGTCTGCCATATGAGATTAAAACAGTCGAGGAGAATTTCCTTTGACGCCGCCGGCAGATGGCGAAGCATGGAGTACCGGATGCGGTCGTAACCTGGTGCAGTGTCAGAAGTCGCAGTAAGTGCCGATTCAAGTTCCCACATGGAGAAAGGG
Source organism: Schistocerca nitens (assembly GCF_023898315.1). Classification (NCBI taxonomy): domain Eukaryota; kingdom Metazoa; phylum Arthropoda; class Insecta; order Orthoptera; family Acrididae; genus Schistocerca; species Schistocerca nitens. The sequence continues at coordinate 405,936,344 of NC_064622.1, forward strand.
GAGTTGTAGGCCTCAGAACTGTTCGACCGAAAGTCCAACTTCGCTCGTTCGACAGTCGCACGGTAGCGACGAAATGCTGGATCCTGGGTTGCAGTGGCAGTACTTTGTGCAAAATGCTCTGCCAGCGTCTGAGCAATGGCTCTGGGTGTTGTTTGGAGGCATCCCTGGTTCAGGACTGCAGCTATTGGTAGACGGCTGCGTTTACCGGAAATCCTCCGGATGGCTTCCCATACTTTTGTGGAACAAGTGAAACGGTTGATGGAGTCCAGGAACTCCTGCCATGACCTTTTCTTGCTCTCTTTAATGATACGGCGTGCCCTGGCTCTCGCGATGCGAAAGGCGGTAAGATTGACTGCTGTTGGGCGGCATTTAAATCGGCGAAGAGCCGCACGCCTGTCCCGGATGGCTGAACGGCACTCTTCCGTCCACCAAGGCACAATGCGCCGCTTAGGAGGGCCAGAAGACTGTGGTATGGACAGGTCAGCAGCATGATGGATCACAAGTGTGATGTGATCCACCCATTCCTGTACGCTGTTGTGGCGTTCAAAGACAGCCAATCGAGTGAACAGAGGCCAGTTAGCCCTGCCAATCATCCACGATGGCGGCCTCTGCTCCAGCAATACACCATCCAGGAGATGAAGGCGGATGGGGAAGTGATCGCTGGAATGAAGGTCGTCAATGACCTCCCAGTGAACAGAGTCGGTGAGGGAGGGAGAGCAGAAAGATAGGTCAATGGCTGAGAAGGACCCAGTAGCGGCAGAGAAATGAGTTGGAGTACCTGTGTTGAGGATGCACAACACTTGAGATGTTAGGAGGCTCTCCAAAATTCGACCTCGAGTGCAAAGAGGAGCCCCACAGCACATGATGGGCATTGAAGTCTCCCAGGAGGAGAAAGGGGCGGGGGAGTTGGTCGATAAGATCGGTGAGAGCGGCTAAGGTCATTGCATCCAGAGGGGGTAAATAAAGGGAGCAAACAGTAAGCCTTCGACGGGAATGAATTGCAACTGCAACTGCTTGCAGGTCAGTTTCCAGGGGGAGAGCAGAGGAGTGATGGTCATTATTGACAAACACGGCGACTCCGCCTTTGGCTCTGTCTCCAGTCAGGTCATCTTTGCGATACAACGTATAGCCCCTGAGTACAGGAGCATCAGACGGTTTTAGATGTGTTTCCTGTAAACACAAGCACAGGGGGCGGTGCCGTGCTAGGAGGTGCAGTTCCTCCACATGTGCCCGGAATCCATTCATGTTCCACTGTATAATGGGAGCCATCGATCAGGGTGGGAGGACCTTCAGTCTCACTTTCTGTCTGGGAGGAGAGCCCACAACAGGTGGAGGCTCAGTTTTGGGGCGAGATGATTGCCCCAGCCTGACATCAACCTCCATCGCCTCTGAAGAGGAATCGAGAGAGACGTCAGAAAGAATGACATCAACATCAGCAGACTGTAGAACTTCAGTCTCCTTTAGCGGTCGAGTCTTCACCTTTGGTTTGGGCTTCGATTTTCTGGCCTGAGGTGGCAGTGGAGCCAAAACCTCAGAAGCAGTAGGGGGTGTAGCAGCGCTGGGCATTGCACATGACTGGACTTGCGAAGGGGCAGGAAGTTCCATGACGTCAGCTACCACGGCCTGGTCAGAAGGCCGGGGAGGAGCAGCAGGCTTCACAGGAACAGCAGCAGCACAGGTACATTGACAAACGCAGGTGCTAGTGCTGACAGTAGCAACCTCCGTTTGTGTAGCGGCATCAGTTTTCAAGACTGGCTGTTTCAGAACGGAAGAAAAGGAAGCAGCGAACGTGGGCGGCTGCAGGGACTTGTAAATTTTCTTTGCCTCACCGTACGGGATGCGTTTGGTGGTTTTAAGTTCCTGGATCTTCCGTTCTTCAAGGAAAACTCTACATTCCCTACTCCACACAGGGTGATCCCCAGAGCAGTTGACACACTTGGGACGAGAGGAGCAACCAACTCCCTCATGGGCGGCTTTACCACAGTTCCCGCAAGTGGCTTCCCCTTTACAGCCGAGAGTAGTGTGTCCAAAGCGTTGGCATTTAAAACACCGCATGGGGTTGGGGTAATAAGGCCGTACACTGAGACGTAGGAAACCTGCCTTCACATGCTCGGGCAATTTGGTGCTGTTAAACGTAAGGATGAACGAGTCAGATTGCAGGAGAGCACCATCCACTCGTTTCATAACGTGTTGCACGTCGACAATTCCTTCCCGGGACCATTCAGCCTTCAGTTCGTCTAGGGGAATATCAACGAGATCTCGGCAAGTCACAACACCCTTGCTGTAGTTCAAGGTGTTGTGAAATTCAGTCTCAATCGCAAACTCCCCAAGAAATTGCGCCTTCTGAAGATTCTGGACTTGCTGGAAGCTAGATGTTTCAACCAACAAGGTGCCATTTCGCAAGCGCTTTACAGATTTTAATGTACCACCGATACCTTCTAAGCCTTTCTGGATGTAAAATGGCGAAACTTTGTCGAAACTCCCATCTTTTCTTTTAATTATAAGAAACACATTCTGCGAAGCAGCATGCATTCTGTTACTACTACTTGAATCAGGAGGACTGGCTACACGAGCCCTCTTGTGAGATTGGGTGTTAGAACCTACCAGCGGCCCACCCTTTCCGCTGGGAGGAGAAGAAGAAAACTTCGAGGGTTCCATCTCGGTCCCACGAGCAGCTAGGGGTCCACCTAGACAGAGCCCCGCGTGCCTAGGTAAGCCTTATACAACTGAGGTGCGGCAGGCTCCCCAGAGGTTGCCCGCTAACGACTGTTCCACCTCAACAGCCATGCATCTCATCGGCGCGCAGCACACCTTGAGATTGAGGGGTTTTTTAGAGAGGTTTATTCCGTCCTCGCGATCAGGGCGGTCAAGCCAAGATCCCCATTCCCTGAGACACACAACGTTCCACCGCCGCGCCACACGGTGGTCGCTGAAGTATGCTCAGAGCTTACGGTGACGGGGAACCGGCGGCGCGTACCAGTCCCCAGCTCAGGAACCCCGGGGTCGCCAAGCCCGTACCCAGCAAATGAATGCTGAGCCCCTGGGGGGACGAGGCTCGTGAGGTCAGATGAGCCGCGTGGCCAGGTCACAGGACCACCTCATCCTATCCATCGATTCCCGGAGATGGCTCTCAGATGGCTCCTCACAGCAATGTCGTGCTGGAAGTATGTTGTTTATCTAACGTACAGAAGTGGATATTTACCATCCAGCAGTTCTGGCAACACATGTTTCACGAGGATGGGATGTCTCCGTCAGTTGCGGCGGAATGAAAGACTGTATGATCCAATCAACCTATCACAGATAATGCCGCCCCACATATTAACACCGGATCGCTCTTGGTGAGCACAAGTCGACTATATCGTAGCTTCACTTGTGCACAAATATGCGAATATCTGAATGCCAGTGAACATTCGCAGCCAGCGACACTGACTCATCTTACGTCAGCACCACTAACAAAATGTTCCCCAGCATTACAAACTGGCTTCAGAGACTGTAACAACAACTGTACATATAATAATTTTTTCTTCTGATTTTCGATAAATTAGTGTAAGCAATGTTTTGATTTCATTTCTTTTTCTTTTCGTGTCATTATGTTAAAGGAATTGTAAGCAACTTTCGATGTGAATATTAATATTTATGTCAAATTTCAAGCAATGTTATAACAGAATTGAAGTGTAACCCATATTGAATCTATTGTAATATGTTTAAAATTGTAATTGTGCCCCTGGTCCATACGTAGGCAATGTATTAGGATATGTGGAATGCAAAACCTTTGGTGAATACCCTGTCTGTAGGGGAGCGGTAAAAGGTTGATGGCAGGCGAGCGCGGGAAAATGCACACGGGCGCGGCACGGCATAACGGGCTCAGCAATACAGTCGGAGTTGGGCATCGGTCTGAGAAACACGCTCTGGATCGAGGAGGCTCTCCTGGAAAACGTGATTTCATTGAGCCTCGGATGTGCCGTTTCCGACGACTATACAGCATGGCTATATTCTATAGGCACTAAATTGAAAAGGATTGCGACGCTAAGAAGAAGCAAAGTGCCGATACACCAAGAGCCATAGCTGTGATTGTATGTGTGCTGTGCGCCTCGCCATCTCGCCGCCCGCCAACCGCCGCATCGACACGAACAGGTTGAATCTTTAGAATTGTATTCGTGTGGACCAGTGTTAATTTTGTTCCTGACTGTTCAATAACAACTTAACTTTTACCAGAATTGTCCTATCAATTAATTATCCTCGTCACTAACCTAGACAGGGTCCTTTCCACATGTTGTGCAATCCGAGTATCCCGAAATGGAGATTTAAAGTTTATGTTAATAAGAATTACCTGCAGACTTATCTATGCTAGAAAGATGTCTCAGGAGATTTATTGTTAATGAAAATATAAGCAAAGAACAAATGTCTGACAAAGTTGGAAGATAATTTTGGAAGTGGTTTAGTAATGAAGCTTAGTTAAGTTGAGACAAAAATAATGGTAGTTAAATAAGGAAGTAATAAGACAAAAAGAGTAGTAACTCATATATGGTAAATCTTGAATGCTTAATGTTTCCAATAGTCAAAGAATTTCAATACAGTGACAATTACAGTTTCAGGGTCCCCCCTCCACTCTTCTCTTTTCTATTCATTTAAATTCTGAAGTGTACTGAACTGATTTGACCAGCAAAGTTAAAGTCAATATAAAACCTAAATTTATCAGTGTTTTACCCTTTATTAAAATTGACATTGTATGTGTGTTTCAAAAGTGCTATTTCTATGGTAACCTATGCCCGATTTCAGTCAGATCAATAGACAAAACGCAGTTTGTAGTAATAGTGTAATGTTGTGTATTTATGGCTTGTCCAAATTAGTACAGAAAAGGAAAATCTTAGTTCAGTAGATTTTTCTGGTTCTAAAATTTACCATATAATGCAGTATTACTACGTGTTGTTATGCTTGTACGTACATCCTCTTGTACAAGGAAAAAACTCACTTAATGCCTAATTAGGCTGGCGACCGTATTATTAACAATTGGTAGCATCTGCTGTGTATGTTTCTTGCCCGTCCTAACGTGTAGTTGCACTTTAGACTTGCTTGACGTATCATTGTTGTTACTGAGTGGGCGTAAGTCTGATTGTGCCTCCATTCGGGTACACGCGGTCAACATATTTACTAAAATCCTTTCTTATAAGGTGAATCCCGTCAACTTACCATAGTACAGGCTTTAAAGAGTTAACGTACGCCCGAGCGAACCACATTACAAGACCATATGTTCGTTGTGGAAATATACTTGTTCTGATGTTTTCTACCTCCTGTATTAATTTCAACGATAATAATTTTATCTAAACCATCAATCACCTCGTGTGCAAATAATTTACACGAAAATTAGCTATTACCCAACTGGCTACCTGAAACAGTTCAGTGTTGGAGGAAAGCCCCGACAATATGTATAGTACATCAAAATAGTGCTCATTGGCCACTGCGAATACTTTCATGAAAAACTTTAAAATAATTAAAACAACGTATTCTACAGATTGCTCCTAATCACATGTAATGAAAACTTGATTTAGTGCGCAATGTAATCTGACTAGTACTAGGCAGTACATCCCACAAAAGGTAACAAGGTTCCAGTGGAGAACACTGTTCAGTCACAGTGGCCAAGCAAGCGAAGAAATAGCAAAACACCAGCTTACAGCCGTCTTCTAGGCACAGGCAAACCACCATAACATGCGAGTCTCCAAAAACCAGAGTACACAGCCAGTACCGCACGCTCAGCACTGGTGAACAATACGACCAAATGCCCCAAGTGTAAACGGTACCTTATGGAATCGCGGTCCGCCTCCGCTGCGAGCGGGCCCGCCTCGATCATCACAGGCGACAAGCCAGCATTCCGCTTGCAGTCGGGTCCCATTTCCAGTCGCACATCATTTCACTTCCAGTACCACACGCAAATACAAGGAAGGAAAACGACTACCTCTATGATTCCATATGAGCCCTAATCTCTCTGATCTTATCTTCGTGATCTTTATGCGATGTGTACGTTGGCGGCAGTGGAATCGTTCTGCAGTCAGCCTCAAACGGCGGTTCTCTAAATTTTCTCAATAGTGCTCCTCGAAAAGAACGTCGCCTTTCCTCCAGTGATTCCCATATTTCGAGTTCCCGGAGCATCTCCGTAATACTCGAGTGTTGTTCGAACCTACCGGTAATAAATCTAGCAATCCGCCTCTCAACTACTTCGATATCTTCCTTCAAACCGACCTGGTGCGAATCCAGAACACTCCAACAATACTCAAGAATGACTCGTACTAGTGTCCTATATGCGGTCTCCTTTACAGATAAACCACACATCCTCAAATTCATCCAATAAAGCAAAGTCGACCATTCGTCTTCCCTACTAAAATCCTTACATACTCAGTGTATTTCATACTGCTTTTCAGCGTTACGCCTAGATATTAAAATGACGTGACTGTGTCAAGCAGCACACTACTAATTCTGTATTTTAATATTGCAGGTTTGTTTTTCCTACTTGCCTGCATTAACTTAAATTTTTCTACGGGGTGTTCAAAAAGTCTCTCCACAGTGCCGAATGCTGGTCAGCCGCGCGTGGCGTATGATTGTTCGCCTGCATGGGTTACTTCCCTTTAAGTGGATTCTCCCAACATTCCACTGTTTCGTTTATCTCAGCCAGCGTCAATAGTATCGTTGGTGTGTGTCGTTACGTGTTGACGTTGAAACATCCCCTTAGAAAAATTATGAAATATGAAACATCCCCTTAGAAAAATTATGAATGACAGTGCTGGAAAAACTCTTACGTTATTTGATTTTCAAACAGCTGAGCAAAACTCAACGTACTCAAACTGTTTTCTCTTTACTTATTCTGACACACAATATTTTTAGCGCAACGCAATCTGACTTTCAAAAATCCCTACAAAAGAATGGCCGTGACTAACAATAACCTTTACCTTTCATGAATCACTTACCTCACAAAAATCTTCGTTACTCGAACTACTGCAATACAGCGAGCGCCAATACTGCCTGCTAAATAAAAGATTCCCACTACTGAAGGCACTTAACCACTAATAGGCATAGTTAGCAAATGAAAGATTTTCATAGAGAACAAACAATGTATTTACTTTAATAATGTTCAATATATATATATGAGATCCATCTTTACAAATTTCCTTTTTCTCGCGGTCACACGTCCAGATCGTCCGCTTTTAGCAACCTGTCAAAACACTGTCATCTCTCTCTCCACACCCACCACTGATGGCGGCTCACCTCCAACGCTACGTGCTGTTCACGTCCAACTGCCCAACACTACAATACCGAAAATTCCAACAATGCCAACCAATCACAGACTGCACACATCACAGTCAGTGATATTCATACAGAGCGCTACGTGACGTTACCAACATAAAAACCTAAACTGCCTACTTAGAACGTGAACGTTTAAGTTTAGTTCCTCTGTTCGTCGGTTTCGTTTCTGTCACTGTTAAAATGATAACCATTGAAGAACGTGTGTTTTTAGTCGAACAAGTGTTCAAAGCTGGCGGTAAATACACAGTTTCAGTTCGTCAAACATTTAATTCGGTTTTCCCGGAGACAACACTCCCACATCGCGATACTGTGCGAAATTTGATTAACAAATTTCAAAGTACGGGTTCCGTGACTGATGCACCGAGAAGTGGTCGTCCTAGCATTTTGTCTGAGGATAAACTACTCGATGTTTCCGATAAAATGTCCATGAGTCCGAACAATTCAGTAAGAAAACTCGCCCAGGAAACCGATGTTAAGAGTCGGAATGGCCCACACAACTGTACGGAAAAAAATTAGAACTTTTCCCATACAAAGTGACAGTCGTGCAGGAACTGAAGAATGCTGATCATGGCAAGAGACTGCATTATTGCCAATGGTTCAAAAATTTCGTTCAACAAATTGGAAGAGGTATTCTTAATGAAACGTTTTTCACTGATTAGGTGTGGTTTATCCGGGTACATGAACTCACAAAATTCTCCTATATGGAGTTCTGCGAATCCATTGTGTATTCATGAGGATCCACTTCATTCTGTGAAAATAGGAGTTTGGATTGCAATTTCTAGACGTCGGATTGTGGGTCTTATATTTTTCAACGAAACAGTAAACGCACAACGATACTGCAGTGATATTCTGTATCCATTCATAGGAGAACTTGTGTTAAGTGAAAAACTGAACGGTTATTTTCAACAAGATGGTGCAACCGCGCATACAGCTCGCGTTTCAATGTCATTGCTTGCTGATGTTTTTGGTGATCGCATAATTTCAGAGGGACTTTGGCCTTCACGATCGCCTGACTTTTTCTTCTGGGGTGCAGCGAAAGCAACTGTCTATAAAAACCGTCCAAAATCCATCGATGAATTGAAAACTGCAATATCCACTTACATTGCTTTTGTTACGGAAGAAATGTTACAGCTTGTGTTTGGAAACATGATTAGACGAATTGAATTGCGTATTCAACAACAGGGGGAACACTTTCAACATTTAATGTGACAATTGGTAAGTAAAAATGAATATTCAATAAATTAATAACTTGTATTTCACTGAGTTTCATTTCGGTATATTCACTGCGGCATACGGCACGCGCGGTTAACAATCGTACGGCACTGCGGAGAGACTTTTTTGAAGACCCCGTACGTTTAGAGCCAGCTGCCATTCATCACACCAACTAGAAATTTGTGTGAGTCATCTTGAATGCTCCCACCGCCACTCAACGACGACACCTTCCCACACACTAAAGCATCATCAGCAAACAACCGTAAATTGCTGCTGACTCTGTCCGCAAAATCGTTTATGTGTATAAAAACAACAGCGGTCTGTCGCACTTCGCTGGGGCGCTCCTGACGATACCCTTCTCTGATGAAGGGGACAAAGCACTGCGTCCTGTTACTTAAGAAGTCATAGAGTCACACACATATCAGGGAACCTATTCCGTATGCTCGTACCTTCGTTAACAGTCTGCAATGAGGCGGGGAGTCAAATGGCTTTCGGAAATATTGGAAAGTGGAAGCCGCCTGTTGTCCTTCGTCCATAGTTCGCAGGATATTGTGTGTGGAAAGGACGAGCCGAGATTCGCACGAGCGATACTTTCTAAAACCATCATGATTTGTGGACAGAAGCTTTTCCCTTTCAAGGAAATTTACTATATTCGAACTGAGAATATGTTCAAGGATTCTTCAGCAAACCGATGTTGAGGACATTGGCCTTTAATTTTGCGGGTCCATTCTTTTTTCCTTGTTACATACAGGAGTCACCTGTGCTTTTTTGCCTTCGCTTGGGACTTGGCGCTGGACGAGAGATTCACCGTAAATGCAAGCTAGCTAAGGGAACAATGCCGTAGTCTCTACACCAGAGATCCTCATTACTATGTACTCCATAAGGAAGTCTGTGTGATGGTCAAACGACAGTATGCTTGTATGTTTCTCCTACGTGAAATGTGGCACTTAAGAGACCAACCGGCACACTTTACCCACAGCCACGGCCCATTGTCTGAGCGTGAGAAGGGGAAACTGCAAATCCGTCTCATTTAAATGGCAATGCAGTCGCACTGGATATGTCGCCCTTTTATGTTTCATATTACCCAGCAACATAGACCACAAACAAAACAACTTTTCAGTATTATTTAATTATTTTTGGTGAGCTGAAGACATAATTTTCATCTGGTAAAAACTGTCAGCGTGCAGACAGACGCATACAATTTCGCAGACCTCCGCACTCAGGTTGCCACGTAGTGGTAAAGGTCTTTTACGCACAAATATTGATCGAGATATCGTAGCACATATGCAACCTCATCAAGCAGACATGGGAACTACCTGAGGAATACAATGTAGACATCCTGGACATTACAGATCAATAAGTTACATTTGCACATGCACAGGGGGCTTTCAACTGAAAAGGCAAACGGTCTCAAGAACATATGTAAGATTTGCAGCGTCCTCAGAGCGTTTAGAAAACTATCCTTATAATTATTTCAAGGCCACAATTAATTCCTCAAGCCTACCGTTTTCTTTGGCGTCGATTGACTGTGTTTGTCAGAATTCGTCCCTTCTACTACCTTATTTTCTTTTTAAATACATCCCAATAAAATCAGAAATAAGTTGTTTCATACCCTGCAGTGTCTTATTGTGGGTAGTGTCCACTTAAAATGCGAGGTTTGCAATACATTTCGGATGTTCTAATTTTAGGTCCTGCAGTTCTTTTTTGTTCATAAATTCAACAACAGCAGGTTTCAAATGGAAAAATTGTTCCACGCATGGTCCTCGACTTAACCAACGTACTCTGCAGTAATATATGAAGTCCCTATACTCTTAGTTCATTTGCATAGAAAACTGATACAACTAGCATAGAATAATACGTGCGAATTCAGAAATTTTACTGTTCGTACCACGAGTTTCTTTAAGTGCTCCATGCCTGCAAATTGAGCACAAAGTGCTTCTTGATATGAAGAATCATGAATCCCATCAGGTGACTATTGTAAGTTATTGCTTTTTCATTGTCAACTACATCTTTAAAGTCTTTCCGAGTGGTACTGTAACGTCGTTTCATAGCAAATTTGCAGTACAGATTGGTTATGCGACTGCATAATAGTTGTTGATTATTCTCATCCCTCTCTTCTGTCATTCCCATTCACTTTGAAAGCTTGTGATAATAGACCGCTAGCTGCCTCCTTTTGTGCAAACAGCCACTGGACCAGTGAACATCCGTCATACCACGAACAAATTGCGAAGGGTAAATGACGTTGACACCACGATTCTGCCAAACTGAAGAAAGTTGTACCGACGGAAAAATGCCACATCGCAATATTAAATGAAATGTCGTGCTGCACTGGGTAATTCCGAGAGGAACCGAGCAAACACGAGACAGGCCAAGCCTCAGCCCGCACGCGGCCTGCGCAGCTGGCATGCGTGTGGTTCAAAAATGGTTCAAATGGCTCTGAGCAACATGGGACTTAACTTCTGAGGTCATCAGTCCCCTAGAACTTAGAACTACTTAAACCTAACTAACCTAAGGACATCACACACATCCATCCCAGAGGCAGGATTCGAAACTGCAACCGTAGCGGTCGCGCTGGCTACAGACTGTAGCGCCTAGAACCGCTCGGCCACTCCGGCCGGCCATGCGTGTGGTTTGGCACCCCTGGCTGGCGGTGCAATACATACAAACACAGATAACTCTTGTCTGAAACCCTTTTTCGCTACGTGAAGCAAAACTTAGTTTTCTTATTATAGAGGAGAAAATACTTGAAAGTCATTAATAGAACGAATATGAACGATGTCTACTATGTCTCTATTGATTAAATGTGTCTGCAATGTCTGTACAGTGTTTTTGAAATCCTACTGGCAGCCCTGTACAGGCCCTTACACAAGCCGCAACTTATTGGCCGACCCAGCGATTTCGTGGCTGCATACATACGCCCCGACTGACTGCACGCAGGGATTACAGAGCCGCCCTGTTGTGATTTTGCTTATCTTACATTCGTTGAGTTTATGCTCTAAAATATCCCTCTTGGTTTTATACAGAAAAAAAATGGGTTTGCCTTGCGCTGTTTTAGAGGTAACAAAGCCAAAAAATCCGAAAGAAAGCTGTGGGCAAAGAAGTGGTTAATGCAAAGAAAGGCCTTTACCTACGTTCTGCCACTCAAGCAGGTGTGACCCAATGATCTTCGTAGTTATATAAGAAGGGATTCCAAACTGCTCAAGTCAACTTCCAGCACCTACCCCTCCCACATGATGAACTTCTCCCTGACATCTACCCCTCCTACCAACTCTAACCCCACCTTCCTCCTGCCCCATGGCACCCTCTCCTCCCCCTCTCTTCTCCTGAACAGCTTTCCCCCTCCTACACCCCCTCCCTCTCCCATGCTCCCCTTCAGTGCATCCTGTCCTGCCATGTCTTCCCTCTTCATCTCCCACCCTGTCTGTCCCCTGCCTCTCGGTGCGCCCCCTGCCCCCCCCCCCCCTTTTTCCTCTTCCTCCCACCCCCTATCCCTCCTCTATGACCTCCAGTCCCTCGGAAGGTCCCTACCAGTGGTTTTTTATTCTTTGTGTTTTCTCGTTTCCAGTGGTTTTGTTTTTTAAGTGTCTCGATTTGTGTGAATTTTATACTGTGGCCAACTTTCACCTTGTGTTTGACTCCAGTGATTTTAAGTACACAACGATTTGCCAGCTGTGTTCTTTTAACTTTATGTCGACTTTTTAATTGTCCCCCAATGTCCTTGTATTAGTGTATATGTTAATTCCCATCATCTCCTTTTACTGTATTTTTATGTCCCCCATTTTTTATGTAAGAGTTTCCCTTGTATTTTAGTTAAAGCCATTTGTCTGAAGAGTGGTGGACTGTGCTGCTATCAGCCCTCCCCTGCCCATATGGGGCAAGGGAGTGAAATTAGAATATAGAAAAAAACTGCTCAAGATTGTCAAACCATTCTTAACGAAAAAGAATAATGTCATGAGACATGCTGCAAGCTGCGAGGAGAGGCTGTTAGCTACATCATTACTTCTAGCCACTGGAAGAAGTTAAAAGAGGACCTCAAATTCAGAGCTGATCAGTCCTCACCTCTATTAATTAAAATGATTCCTGAAACCCTCAAAGTGATCTATAGTTGACTGAGGAAATACATCATTGTAAGGAAAAAATAAAACAATAGAGGTTCACGTAAACGTTTTTAATTTATTATTTATGTATGTAGTATAAAACATGACTTGTAATGTAAAGAAACTCATTTCAGATTCTAAGAAGAAATATTGTACATAGTGGTGGCGCACATCATCTAATAAATACAACAATAGATAAATAACATCTTTAACGATCGTTAAAACTGTAAAAAAAGTCCCACACTTGTTCCTTCATAGCAGAGGTGTTGGATATAGGATAGACTCTTATGAACACTTATCACAATAAAGCAAGTATGTTTCACGAATTAACGTCCGTTGAATGCAGATGTTTCGGTTTCTATTTTTCATTTCCGATAATCATCGAAAATATAACGTAATAACAGATGTACAAAAGATTGTCGGACTCCTATATGTCACACGAAACCATTAGGGGTTCGTTAAAAAAGTGAAAAAGTGCTTCATTTCTTGCACCTATATTGCTATACTCTCACATGACGTGTCCCACAAATATCTGCAGTCATTAAATTTCTCCAGAAACTCTGTTTGCTCCCTCAGCCTGGCAAGTACCTTGGAACAGCATTTAATCTGATGCACAGTGACCAAAGACACGAACTTTCGTCAGGCGGTTGACACGACAGCGCAACGCACGGCACAATTTGTTGCGTGGAGTGGTGGGGGAAGGAGAGCGTCGGCTGTCTGATGGTCCTACCCGCCTGACATCCTTACAAGGGAAGATCGTCAGTCCGTCAGTCAAAACGCCCACACATGTCCAGTTTATAGCTTTGTCGAAAGGGTTCGTGCGAGTGTAAGGGCCTTACGGCGCTGCTGTTAAAGTGAAGCTCTCTGGCGGCTAATTTCGCGACCTGCGGCGTGCAACAGCAGAGACCTGGTCTTCTCTCGATGATGATGATGTGCTCAAATGCGCGGTCATCAGCTCCCGTACAAAGTCCCAATTTTTGAACACTCCAATTTTTACACAGTCCAATCTAGCCACTGTCACGAATGATGATGTTGATGATGATGATGATGAAATTATGAAGACAAAACAAACACCCAGCCCCCGGACAGAGAAAATCCCCGACCCGCCCGGGCGGGAGTATCCGAGAGGTCTAGGGGCGCTGCCGTCATGTACTGTGCGGCTGGTCCCGGTGGAGGTTCGAGTCCTACCTCAGGCATGGGTATGTGTGTTTGTCCTTAGGATAATTTAGGTTAAGTAGTCTGTAAGCTTAGGGACTGATGGCTCTGAGCGCTATGGGACTTAACTTCTGACGTCATCAGTCCCCTAGAACTTATAACTACTTAAACCTAACTAACCTAAGGACTCCACACACATCCATGACCGACGCAGAATTCGAACCTGCGACCGTAGCGGTCGCGTGGTTCCAGACTGTAGCGCCGGCTTAGGGACTGATGACCTTTGCAGTTAAGTCCTATAAGATTTCACACACATCTGAACATTTGCCGGCCTGTGTGGCCGAGCGGTTTTAGGCGCTTCAGTCTGGAAACGCGCGACCGCTACGGTCGCAGGTTCGAATCCTGCCTCTGGCATGGATGTGTGTGTTGTACTTAGGTTAGTTAGGTTCAAGTAGTTCTGTTTTAGGGGACTGATGACCTCAGATGTTAAGTCCCAAAGTGCTCAGAGCCATTTGAACCATTTTTTCGACCCGGCCGGTATGGTGGACGTAGCGCAGTGCGGAACTAGCTAGCAGTACGGGCCGCATATTGCGGTTGTAGCGATGCCGTTTCCTCGTATCGCCGAGGCGTGAACTCATGTATTCAGGCGGGCTTTCCGTCGTGCTGTCTTAGACAATATAGTAGAGTTGCGTACTATTTAATATTCTTCCGTGTAGCTGAAGTGCTTAAAGTATTTTCTCCTGCTGTTTCATCGTGGTTACTCATTCGTCGAATGTTGGATGCATAGGCCTGAATTTGACTTTCTGCGGTGTTGCTTCTTGTGATGGCCGGCATGCTGACGTCCCCGTGGTTTGCCATCAATGTAGCGTGTGTGTGTGTGTGTGTGTGTGTGTGTGTGTGTGTGTGTGTGTGTTCCTAATCTAAGATGAACTACGTTATCTGAAATTCATTGGCTCCACCTTCAACAAACAGACGCGTGGTTAGTGATTGGGAGTACGCGTTGTGTGTTTGGTGTGCGAACCACGTGTAGGAATAGTTCTCAATTTTGTGTCGGTCTCATGTTTTGCACTAGTAAGCGAGTGTGTGACCGCGATGGTTTGGCCCCACGTCTAGTGAAACAGTTTCGATCGCTTGGCAAGCCTTCTGGCGTGACGTGTCATTAGTAATGGGGTATTTACGTCTGCCACGTTTGCGAAACGTTTGGGTTTAGCCCTCGGAAGTTTATTCCAGATGCTCTGTGCCGTCAGATGTACGTAGAGATCTGAGTTGCGCTATCCGACTGAAATCCTACACAGTAGATTCCCGCTATTCCGAACTCCGCTATTCCGAAAATTCTACTATCCCGAACAGAGTTCAGAAAAAATACCGCTTTTCTTTACCTTCAAACAGGAGAAATTAAAAAGCGTTCGTGAAAAAACGTACATTTATCATTACAGAAAGAAGTTAAATAAAGACGAACAAAGAGCGTAAATTTGATGAAAACGCCTGAAACCATGTAGGAATGAAAGCTGGTTACTCTCAGTGCAATACATCAGTACGTCTCGACTCCATTTATACAGTTCTGAAGAAACATTTTTAAATAGTGCTAAAACACAAAAAAAATAACCAATTTACACACACTTAAGAAGTAAAGTCAATTATTTTTTTCTGACGTCGAGCAGTTGAGTTGACTTGAGGATGCAATGTTCCATCTTCGTCGCATGAACATAACATTATTTGGTGTTGATGAATCGTTCAGTTCGGCGTAGCGTAAGACGAGGTCAAGAGGATTTGGCGCGTCTGTGTGTGATACGAGTTCAGTGTGAGCGTTCACGATCTCCTCGTTTTCCTCCAAGTCTATCTGAGCTGATGAGCCTTACACCACTGCTACGAAGTCTTCGTCTCAGGGATAATCCTGGTGGCCATTGTCGTCAACACCAGTCTACTCCTCAACACAGCTTTCTCCTGTGTCTTCACAAACAGGGATTTTCTTAACTAGTGGAAGGAGGTCACAGTCTTTCACTGGTGTGAAATGTTGTTTCAACAAATTTCAATGTAGGCCACAGATTTTTCCACGATTTGTGTAATGCGCCTTTAGTGGTGTAACCCGATGCTTCAGCCAACCACTAAATCGTGTCTTTTATTGTAATTTTCTTAAGTTTTTGCACAGTTGTGGTTTCATTTTCTTCAAGTAAGGTGCGAAGCAGCATTTCCCTGTAATTTTCTTTTATGGCCTGCAACACTCCTCGTCCGTGGGCTGAAGAATTGAAGTTGCATTCGGCGGTAGAAAAATTGCTTTGATACCTTCACAAGCAAGTTTCGTTTCTTCTGGGTGGGACGGAGCATTGTCTATAAGCAGCAGAGCAGGATTGAGCAATCAATTTCCTCTACTCAACCATTTCTTGAACAAGTCGTGCTCCAGCCAAGCCTTTATTTGATTCTTATAAAACACAGGAAGAGAGTTGACGTTAATGTTTTTGAACGCTCGTGGTTTCGCCGATTTGCCTCTTACCGTCAGCGGAAGTTTGTTGCAGAAGTGTTGCTGCAAGTTAAAACAGTTAGACGTTGTTTGTTCGTTTTAAACACTGGGGCAGATTTGTGTTCTTGCGAAGCAAGGCTTTTGGTGGGCAAAACCTTAAAATTCAGTCCGATTTCATGCGCATTGTAAACTTGATACGGTGACCAATTTTGAGAAGAAACTAGGTCCTTAAATTCTTTTAGGTAATTAGCAGCTGCTTCATTGTCAGCTGACAGCTTCCCCCCAGCAATCGTAAAGTATCTAGTTCCGTGTCTTTTCTTCCAACGATCCAAATAACAACAGCTAGCTGAAAATGATGGATCATCATCCATAAGTTTTGTTCAGTTGAAGCACCCTTTCTTTTACCAAAGGACCAGAAATGGAGATTCCTTTCTGTGTTTCTTGAGTGAGCCACAAGAATAAGAGCTCGTCAAGCTTTTCGTATGAAGACGTAGTCGTTTTTTGCCGCTTTTCAATAATCCCCATTTCTGGTCCTTTGGTAAAAGAAAGGGTGCTTCAACCGAACAAAACTTATGGAAAACTTATGGATGGTGACCCATTATTTCACTTGAAGCAGCTGAAACTGCTCAATTTTAACGGCATATATAGCTCAATTTTAACGTGATGAGCAGTTTCGTTCTGCTTTAAGTGAAATAACTCTTGAAAAGCGACTATATATCGAGTAACTAACTGTTGCTTTTCCGACACCATGTTCGAGTGATGATTTAATAGCACCTTCTTCCCAGTCCAGTCTTGTTAACACTCCAGGTTTTTGTTTTAAAGTACAGGAAGGACGACTTCATTTACTTGCCATATTTAATAGTTGACGTCAAGAACTATGGACATAAATAAAAACGGCACAGTGACGCAGTAAAGTAACTCAACACTGACGGAACAAAGCTTAACAATAAATTTGCAACAACCTGTTTTGAACGCAGGAGGGATAGGGATAGGTAGGGCGCCTGCGCTATGAGTTGTCGAAGGTCATTATCAAACTTCCCACCACTTAATTTACGCCTTAACAACTCAATGCGTTCATATTATTCATGAAATCCGCCTATTCCAAAAGTCAATACGTTGATATTATTCATGAAATCCGCCTATTGCGAATTGCCGCTAAAGCGAACAGTATTCTGTCCCAATTATTTCCTAACAGCGGAGCTCCACTGTATTCGACTTCCGTATCTGTGGTAGCAGTATTCACGTAGTGAGTGCGCTCATGTGTTGCGAAATCGGCATAGTGTTGGATCCGATGCGGTGTACGCCTAGAAATGAAAGTGTTTCTCAATTCTGTCTCTCCGCTGTCACAATGCCTGGTAACTTATTTTGAAATACGTATGAACGCATTGGCTAGCCTGGGTCATATTTGTCAGCATCAGGCTAGTCTTTCGTTTCCTGGGGCAGGTACCGATAAGCTGTTGTCACAGTGAGTTTATAGTCAATTCGCTTGACGTATGTGTTCTTAATCCACCATGAAGCCAAGTTCGGGAATCGGTTGTAGCTCCATTGTGAGTGGTTCCTGTGGTGTCACCGCCAGACACCACACTTGCTAGGTGGTAGCCTTTAAATCGGCCGCGGTCTGGTAGTATACGTCGGACCCGCGTGTCGCCACTATCAGTGATTGCAGACCGAGCGCCGCCACACGACAGGTCTAGAGAGACGTCCTAGCACTCGCCCCAGTTGTACAGCCGACTTTGCTAGCGATGGTTCACTGACAAATTACGCTCTCATTTGCCGAGACGATAGCATAGCCTTCAGCTACGTCATTTGCTACGACCTAGCAAGACGCCATTATCAATTGCTATTTATCTTGTGATGCATGTACCGTCAGACCGATGTTCACCAATTATGGATTAAAGTTAAGTATTCCAGAAGCTACGTACTTTTTTTACTAGACTCAACTCCTTTAACTGTTCCAGACCTCACGCCAGCCTGCGTGAGCTTAAACGCGTGCCTTTCGGCTACCTCATAGTGGCTTGGCTGTCTTGCCAAGTCACAACAGTTCCACTGTTTCGTGTAATTGGTGATTAGGTACACGTGTCGTGAGTTTGTTGGTAGTTCAGTTACGTGAAAGATTAGTGGTTTACCGTTTGTCTGCCTGGAGTCTTGTATTACCTGTGGTTTTGAGATGCACGTGGCATCTGTTTGAAATATGATCCGTATCTCTGTGATACGATACGAGTAGCGAGTTTATTGACGAGGAAAGAGGTCTAGCATGTTAGTTGACAGGAACTACAGGAGTGTCTCGTGTTTTGTGTCGAAGCTTGAGCATCTAATTTAAGACCTGAGATACTACAGTGCGTCAGATGATCACTCTGTGGTAGTGTTCCATCGCACGATGTTTGTGATAGCCGGGTCCCACAGAGTATTAAATTTAATTGGTTGCGTTTTATTAATTTATCACGATCTTATTGAGTATTCAATTGTTGGACAAACATGGGCACCCTTAGCTGGGTCGTCGCCTTGTGTTGATCTGTCCGCATTGAGTATTCTCGTTCTGATTTTGATATTACTTGTGTGTTGAACACACGTCCGCGCATTTAAGTCAGCAAAATGATCAGCGTGTGGCTAGAGGATTGCCGTTGTATGTTTTTTACGTGTTTCTAAGGAACGAGGTACTGGGTGATTGTGTTGTACGAATTTGATATACTTGTCTGTGCTGTATATAAAATTTTACATACGTATGCATGTTTATTAAGTTGCGCCCCCGCGTTGCGATAGGAACAACGGACGTGTCCGTTATCGTTGTCGTTCATTTTTCTCAGTAGCTCTCTTAAGCTCCCATCTGCAAAGTCCTACATCGAGAACTGTTCTAATTCTTTAGTGATAAATTAATCTAGAGCGCCAGTTACTACTAAAGCCACTGCCGTATGCTGGGATTTACTGTTAGTGTCGATCTGGCTAGTGCCTGTTCATTTATAGAGGGGTTAATTATACGCTCTATACCGAAAACCTAGTTTAAGCTACGGACAGTGGCAATTACTTCAGTAGAATTTTACCATAAGTGGCTACTGGTATAGTTTTAAATGACGTTCAGCTCAGTAAAGTTAATAAGCGAACGCTCTAACGTGGCCTCGTTTAGAGCGCGGCCGCTATGTCTACCAACATACAGTAACCTTTATTACTAACTGGTCACGTGGAAAAAAAATGTGACTCGTCCATTGTGAATGCTACTTTTGGAACCACTGTGCACGTTGCTATCAGCTGTAATGTTTATTTAATACCATTTTGATTTTTAGGATAGTTCAAAATTGTTCAAATGGCTCTAAGCACTTGGGGACTTAGCATCTGAGGTCATCACTCCCCTAAACTTAGAACTACTTAAACCTAACTAACCTAAGGACATCACACACATCCATGCCCGAGGCAGGATTCGAACCTGCGACCGTAGCAGCAGCGCGGTTCCGGACTGAAGAGGCCTAGAACCGCTCTTCCACAGCGGCCAATTTTTTAGGATAGTGCTCAACTGAATGTTTTGATGCGATTTAAATGTAGTAACCCAGTTGGGTTTTTGCCTGATGCGAGATCAAGTTGTTACTTAGATCTGTTTGAGAGTAAGAGTACATTCGTTTGCCGTTCGTCTTATAATATCAGTAGTTGAATGCGCAGCGTCGTTGCTACCGGCGTAGCTAGCGCTGGTGGGGCGGGTTCTCACATCTGTCGTCTACTTCACTCCAGCGACGCCGGCTGTTACAACTTGGTGTCGGACCTAAGGTTTTATTTTAATGAAATTTGTTTAAAAAATTGAATAATATGAAAAATGTGAGCCCAATCTCCCAGAGTCGAAAACAACCCAGCGCTCCACTCTCCATCTACGTTCGTGGCCTTTCAGTAGCCAGTCTGCATAGATACATTTTGAAGTAACAGCTGAAAAACGCCAACAGGAAAAGTCCTGAAATCAATAGCGTATTAGGAGGAATAATGCCTCAACAACACTCTATGGAAATCACAGGGAAGTGTACGAGGTGTGGCTAGAAAAAAACCGGACTAGTACTGGTGAAACAATAAAACGAATGCAATAAGGCTGAAAGTCGCGTGGCCTGCCACGTGACTCTCGCTCCGCCAACTGCTCGAGTTTCATCTGCCTCCTGCACTCAGTCTGCCCGTGGCGTCTGTTTTAAGTAGTTGACGTTTTGTCTGTGCGTCGGAAAATGTTGAGTGTACAGAAAGAACAGCGTGTTAATATCAAATTTTGTTTCAAACTAGGAAAATTTGCAAGTGAAACGTTTGTAATGTTACAACAAGTGTACGGCGATGATTGTTTATCGCGAACACAAGTGTTTGAGTGGTTTAAACGATTTAAAGATGGCCGCGAAGACACCAGTGATGACACTCGCACTGGCAGACCATTGTCAGCTAAAACTGATGCAAACATTGAAAAAATCGGTAAACTTGTTCGACAAGATCGCCGTTTAACAATCAGAGCAGTGTCTGAGTTAACAGGAGTTGACAAGGAAAGTGTTAGGCAGATTCTTCATGAAAGTTTCGACATGAACAAAGTGTGTTCAAAAATGGTTCCAAAGTGTCTCACAATTGAACAGAAGGAACGCCGAAGAATGATTTGTTCTGACATCCTGGAAAACATTGAAAGTGATCCCACCTTCTTACAAAATGTTATTACTTGCGATGAATCGTGGTTTTTTACTTACGATCCCGAAACTAAACGCCAATCGATGCATTGGAAAACTCCTGGTTCTCCACGACAAAAAAAAGCACGAATGTCAAAATCGAAATTCAAGGCAATGATGATTGTTTTTTTTTTTGACATCAAAGAGATTGTGCACATTGATTGGGTACCAGAGGGACAAACAGTGAATCAGCATTACTACATTAGCGTCCTGGCTACACTACGTGAGCGAGTACGGAGAAAACGGAACGATTTGTGGAGAAAAAAGTCATGGATCCTTCACCAAGACAATGCCCCAGCTCACAGTGCGTTGTCAGTGAAGACGTTTTTGGCAAAACACAACATTCCCATCTTAGATCATCCACCCTACTCACCTGATTTGGCCCCCTGTGACTTTTTTCTTTTCCCTAAAGTCAAGTCAGCTTTGAAAGGAACTAGATTTGAGACTGTTGAAGCAGTAAAAGAAAAAGCGACGGAAGTAATGTATGGACTTACCGAAAATGATCTGCAGCATTGCTATGAACAGTGGAAAATTCGTATGGAGCGGTGTAGAGACCGAGGAGGAGAGTACATTGAAGGAGACAACATGAAATTGTAAATAATTCTAAATAAATGTCTTTTCCAGCATCAGTCCGGTTTTTATCTAGCCGCACCTCGTAAATACGAATAAAAATGAAAATGAAACTAAACTCCGTCCGAACAGGCTATGAAGGTCCAACGGCGACCGCTGTGTCATCCTCAGCCCACAGGCGTCACTGGATGCGGATATGAAGGGGCACATGGTCAGCACACCGCTCTTCCGGCCGTTGACAACTGTCGTGACCGGAGCCGCTACTTTCCTATCAAGTAGATCCTCAATTGGCCTCACAAGGGCTGAGTGCACCCCGGTTGCCAACAGCGCTCGGTGGACTGGAGGGTCACCCATCCAAGTGGTAGCCCAACCCGACAGCTCGTCCGACGGGAACCGGTGTTCAATATGGTTCAAATGGCTCTAAGCACTATGGGACTTAACATCTGAGGTCATCAGTCCTCTAGACTTAGAACTACTTAAACCTAACTAAGGACACCACACACGTCCATGCCAGAGGCAGGATTCGAACTTGCGACTGTAGCAGCAGCGTGGTTCCGGACTGAAGCGCCTAGAACCGCTCGGTCACAGCGGTCGGCGGAACTGGTGCTACCATTACGGCAAGGCCATTGATAAATGCAAACCATACAGATTAAAATATTTTGGAAAAAATGTCATATCGTAAAAATAGAACATAAAAACAGATGTTTCTTACTACTTCCAACATACCCGAAACGTTAATTGCATATCTTACTCTGAGCTTCAGTTGCATTGCATGATGTCTCGCTCGCGTTCTGTGTGAGAAACCTCGCTCTCTTATAGATATGAGGCATGTGAAGTATACCTCCGAAGGATGGCTAAGAAACTTTGATTGGAAGATCCTGCACTGCCACTTAAAAAAGTCCGTCAGCCTCGCTTTGACGCGCAAGACAACGTTAAAAATGTCTCAACTCCAAAGTCAATTCTTAATGCGGTGTGGTCTAACGGCATTCAGCAATATTCCAACATCTGGCCACTTGTCTAGGAAACGTACTCCACAAACAGCCAGCCCAACGCTTCCGTCCTCAACCTACGCTGATAACCTCCATAAATACGAAACGGGATAACAGGTCATAATCAGTGAGTAAAAAGTCTCACGAAAACATCACATTACAATGATGAAATCTTCCAGTGTTATCAACCGAGCCGTGACGTTGTTCTGACGCAACGTTTCGACAAATTTACCACTCGTCGTATTCATTCGACAACAGGACACCACGACTTGGCTGATAACCCGAGAAAGCTTGCATTCCCATATCACGCTTAAATTTTCCACAGGAACAAATGTAATTTACTAACCGTCACTTTTATTAACCCTCTAAATACCGATTGGCGGCAGAGAGCGTCGCAACCGTAGTGTTCGCGGAAGTACGTGTTAGTCCTTAGTTCCCTCACTTTCAGATTATAGCAGTTCCCAGGATCGCCCGTCCCGAGAGCATTACACGTGTCTGCCTCCTGTTTTCTTGTATAGTCAGTGAGAAACTACCCGTGAAACTGAAAACATGGCACAGACAGCACTCCATACCACCGGCAATCAATCATGCACGTCTTTACTTTGTTGTATCTCCATTTGCTTTCCGCGTTGTTTGTGCTAACCGTCGCTGCATATTGCGATAAGTACAGTGCACATAATTACTTCTTTGCTCCCTTTCGCTTTCCAAGGAATAGAGACTATATACATGAAGTTATACCTCACATACATCGTGGGCTGTCTGAGGTCGAATGAGAAGGGGTAGACCCTCCATACGATTTCATCGATGAAAATGGAGGGGAGGAAGAAAATGTGGACGTGGGTTGCCAACAGTAGCAACTCAGAAGGATGCGTGGACGAACATTCCAATCCATTAGATGATTTCAGCCCAATGATTACCGCTTTTACGTCGGAAAATATGGGGAAACACTTCGGATAAGCAATTCCTTGCCGCTAGCGAGTAAAACGAAATCAAAAACATTACTAAAGTATTGCCAGGTCAGACTCGCGCGGGTAGAAATACACTCCTGGAAATTGAAATAAGAACACCGTGAATTCATTGTCCCAGGAAGGGGAAACTTTATTGACACATTCCTGGGGTCAGATACATCACCTGAACACACTGACAGAACCACAGGCACATAGACACAGGCAACAGAGCATGCACAATGTCGGCACTAGTACAGTGTATATCCACCTTTCGCAGCAATGCAGGCTGCTATTCTCCCATGGAGACGATCGTAGAGATGCTGGATGTAGTCCTGTGGAACGGCTTGCCATGCCATTTCCACCTGGCGCCTCAGTTGGACCAGCGTTCGTGCTGGACGTGCAGACCGCGTGAGACGACGCTTCATCCAGTCCCAAACATGCTCAATGGGGGACAGATCCGGAGATCTTGCTGGCCAGGGTAGTTGACTTACACCTTCTAGAGCACGTTGGGTGGCACGGGATACATGCGGACGTGCATTGTCCTGTTGGAACAGCAAGTTCCCTTGCCGGTCTAGGAATGGTAGAACGATGGGTTCGATGACGGTTTGGATGTACCGTGCACTATTCAGTGTCCCCTCGACGATCACCAGTGGTGTACGGCCAGTGTAGGAGATCGCTCCCCACACCATGATGCCGGGTGTTGGCCCTGTGTGCCTCGGTC
This sequence comes from Schistocerca nitens, assembly GCF_023898315.1. Lineage (NCBI taxonomy): Eukaryota > Metazoa > Arthropoda > Insecta > Orthoptera > Acrididae > Schistocerca > Schistocerca nitens. The sequence continues at coordinate 405,960,456 of NC_064622.1, forward strand.
GTATGCAGTCCTGATTGTGGCGCTCACCTGCACGGCGCCAAACACGCATACGACCATCATTGGCACCAAGGCAGAAGCGACTCTCATCACTGAAGACGACACGTCTCCATTCGTCCCTCCATTCACGCCTGTCGCGACACCACTGGAGGCGGGCTGCACGATGTTGGGGCGTGAGCGGAAGACGGCCTAACGGTGTGCAGGACCGTAGCCCAGCTTCATGGAGACGGTTGCGAATGGTCCTCGCCGATACCCCAGGAGCAACAGTGTCCCTAATTTGCTGGGAAGTGGCGGTGCGGTCCCCTACGGCACTGCGTAGGATCCTACGGTCTTGGCGTGCATCCGTGCGTCGCTGCGGTCCGGTCCCAGGTCGATGGGCACGTGCACCTTCCGCCGACCACTGGCGACAACATCGATGTACTGTGGAGACCTCACGCCCCACGTGTTGAGCAATTCGGCGGTACGTCCACCCGGCCTCCCGCATGCCCACTATACGCCCTCGCTCAGAGTCCGTCAACTGCACATACGGTTCACGTCCACGCTGTCGCGGCATGCTACCAGAGTTAAAGACTGCGATGGAGCTCCGTATGCCACGGCAAACTGGCTGACACTGACGGCGGCGGTGCACAAATGCTGCGCAGCTAGCGTCATTCGACGGCCAACACCGCGGGTCTTGGTGTGTCCGCTGTGCCGTGCGTGTGATCATTGCTTGTACAGCCCTCTCGCAGTGTCCGGAGCAAGTATGGTGGGTCTGACACACCGGTGTCAATGTGTTCTTTTTTCCATTTCCAGGAGTGTATTTCCTTGGAATTGGACGCTTTTATGAGATTCATTTCTACGAATATGACTGACAAAATTGTAGGTAACACAAATCTAAATGTTTCAGAACGGAGATGTACAATTCTGTATACGAGGAGAAGAGATTATATGTTTACTTCTGCCGGCCGGTGTGGCCGAGCGATTCTACGAGCTTCAGTCCTGAACCGCGCTGCTGCTACGGTCTCAGATTCGAATCCTGCCTCGGGCATGGATGTGTGTGATGTCCTTAGGTTAGTTAGGTTTAAGTAGTTCTGAGTCGATGGGACTGATGACCTCAGATGTTAAGTCCCATACTGCTTAGAGCCTTTTGAATCATTTGTTTACTTCTTCGGAAATTTCGATTGAGCGTTGCCTTTCATAATAATATGTGCGAAAATATTGTTAGCCTTGCCTAAACCTTCAAAAAAAGAATTCAGGGAATTCTTTCAGCAAGCTAGCTACACTGTCTTATGCATTGAATGCAGTCATTGACAACACATTATCCTGAATTTGAAAGCCAAACAAATCAAACCAATCAAGGCCAAATATGTTCTCATAATCACGTGATTGTAGCACAGTCAAAGTCACAGTTCGCGTATGCGAGTGGTACGTGACAGGCCAAGTACCTTTTCCGAGAATGGGAATGTCTTGTGCATTATAAGCCATCTGTTGCGTGCTAGTTTCAGACAGGGGTGGGAAGCGTAACAGTTCATATGTGTTATGATTCAGCAATGTATCAGAGGCACCCGTGTCCAGCTGATATTTCACAAAGGTGCAATTGAACAAAAAGTTTGTTGAACTGGTATAGCACTGAAGTAACTGTTGTGTCTAGTTCATACTGTCTAGACACAATGAGGTAGCTAGGTGCACGCTAAACTAACGCAGTCGGGCTTGAAGTACTGGAACAGGAGACTTATTAATGCACTAAAGAAAAGTACGTAGATGCGTTTAATACTTATCTTTATTCTCTTGTTGGAATATATCTCTCTTGAATATTAGTAAGTTATAAGCACTGATACAAATGGCGCCTTGCTAGGTAGTAGCTATGGACTAAGCTGAAGGCTATTCTATCTGTCTCTCGGCAAATGAGAGGAAAGCTTCGTACGTCTGGTCGCAAGCTATGTCGTCCGTACAACTGGGCGAGGTCTAGTCCGTGTCTTGTGACCTGCCATGTGGTGGCGCTAGGATTGCGATTACACAGTGGCGACACGCGGGTCCGACATGTACTACGGGACCGCGGCCGATTTAAGTTACCACCTAGCAAGTGTGGTGTCTAGCGGTGACACCACAGAAACTATTTGCTTCCTTGTTTTGCTAATGCCTGCAGCAGGCTTTGAATACACTGCCCTGATTACATGGGCCTTGTCACTAGATTTTTATGAGTGGGCAGAATTATTATGTTGCAAACATACGGATTGTACGTGACCTTTCTTGCCACAAACGTAACACTGTGCTTGTCTGAAGGGGCAGTCTTGCCGCTTGCGTCGTGAATAGCACCGAGGGCCTAATTTAATTCTACTCACTGATGTAGCCACCTGTTCAGAGAACTGTTCATGCAGCTTGGCCCACACGTGCTGTTGCTGCCTACTGGGCCAGTCGTGAGGAAGGGACGACCCAACCTGACACATTGGTGGCTGCTCAAATTTATCAGCCGCTATGGCACCTAAATCATACTGATCGAGAATTAGCACAACGTGATGAAATGATGGATCTTACAGTTTCAAAATCTGTTCTCTAAGGTTGACATCAGTTACATTGTACATGATCGCATCGTGGAACATAACATCTGAATATAAAGCACCACAAGCACATTTGAATCTGCATTTCCTCGTCATACCCTGCAAATCTGTTACCCACTCGTGATTGTTCTGACCTTTTCTTGCAACGAAATAATTGGTACGTAGCTGCCATCGCATTCACTTGTTGGTTATTGTAATTACTTAGAGAACTACAACGTGATCTAGGAAAGTAAGCTCGGAGTGGCATTAGGGAACATCTCTGAATGAGGTGAAAGACTGCACTTCCTACCACTGATGAAAAGTAACGGTTTGTCAGTACCCGATACTTTGTGAGCAATTATGTGTGCTTCATACTGTTGCAACCACTCGAGCCATTCCTCTACTTTTTCGTTAAACTGGCGAGAAGGCGGTATGACACTTTTAGCTACAGTTGTTGCACGTTGGTCAGGTGTTGTTGTTGTTGTTGGGGGGAGGAGACCAGACAGCGAGGTCATCGGTCTCGTCGGATTAGGGAAGGACGGGAAAGGAAGTCAGCCGTACCCTTTCAAAGGAACCATCCCGGTATTTGCCTGGAGCGATTTAGGGAAATCACAGAAAACATGAATCAGGATGGCCGAACACGGGATTGAACCGTCGTCCTCCCGAATGCGAGTCCAGTGTGCTAACCACTGCGCCACCTCGCTCGGTTTGGTCGGGTGGTCGCGCCTAGTTTGGTTCTTAGTTGGCCAGTAACTGCTGTACTGTGTTTAGAAGGGTTGCAATCTGATGCATCTGAAACTGAAACGTCTGTGTTAGCTGCGTTGCATCTATCGCTTGCAGCGGAGGCTCCTGAGCAGCAGGTGGGAGAGGTGGGTTGCTCATTTTGGAATAGCCAAATGCAATAAGCAGATAATGCAAGCAATAAAAATAAGCACACAAGCAAAGAAAATTTCTACAACGCCCACCTGAAAACACTGAACAGAAAAAACACTATAAGGGACAATGTTAAAACATATAATCACACCCCTGCAAAGAAAAGGCAAGATAGAATTAAGGTGCCAGCAAAACACAACAGCCCACGACAAAAGAAAACAGATACGATCTGTGGCATCTGGTGGCTCTGGGTTCGAAGCGTTAACAGGTTGTTGCCATGTTATTGCTCCTATATCGTCAGCACCATTTTATTCGTCCATCTCGTCGCCATGTTGTTGTGCCTAGGAAGCCTGCATACTCGGTTCGCTAGACAAGCAATCAAACAACTCGTATTAATGAGTTTTATTACAACAAAAGAAGTAGAAATACTTTGATCTGAGTAGTCCTTTATACATCCACAAGTGCAATTACACGGATGTGTCGCAAGCAAAGAGCGACACACAATACAATCAGTCTTCTTCAGAATAGACAAACACAAGTAACACTTCTGGTCTTCGCGACTGCTTCTAACAAAGTCTGTCAACTGAACTGCAGTGGCTGCTGATCTCTTACTTATCTACGTACAGATTGCTAATGAAGGGGTTACGATGTGTTGTCCACGAAGTGGCTGCGAAAATCCTGTGAGATGGATGCTCTCTGAGCTACATGGAAAGTTGATAATTTACTGCACCAACACTGCTATGATAAAATCACAGGAAAGTATATAATTATACAAGAAAGCCCGTTAAATTCTATATTTGTGGGTTTCCATTAGCCAGTAAAGCTAAAACGCCACGTAGGTATCATTGTCATCTGACAACTCCTGCATTGCAGCACACAGTTCTTGCAAGCTGAACTACGAACTACCACGACGCATACCCATTTTCTTTCATACTTTGAGTGGGTACGACGCTCATTTTATAGTTGATCACTTGGTTGATTTTAGTTTGTGCAATAATAAGGTTACTATCCTACCTGAGCGAATCACCAAGAACATTCCACTGCATATCCGGGCCTCACTAAGTTTTATGCATGCATAATTTAAGAAAATTGCTGAAACCGTGTGTCAGGAGCGCATAATCTCACTTGAGCTGTACATCCCAATGATGATGATCACTTTCAGTTCATGGCAAAGAAATGGGTCTTTCCATACAAATATCTGGATTCGATGGAGAAACTTAAGGAAACTATATTGCCTGAAATAACAGCATTTTCCAGTAAACTTACACGCAGTGCCATAATGAATGCAGAATATGGGTATGTGGTGAGTATTTTCCAGGAGCTCAGCATCTCCAATTTAGGTGGTTAAACACAATTTTATATGAATGCTGATCCATGCTTACTTGCAGACTTTTCGAGAAATCCCAGAATGTATGTATTTAAACATATACATGGAATCCTGCATTCTATTATACCTCACCAGAGCTTTCATGGGACGCAATGTTGAAAAGCACAGAAGTCAACATCAAACTTTTAGCACTTGATTCTCGGGTGGCATTGCCAAAGAGTACAAGGGCACACCAATGCAAAAAATAGATGAATGAGTGAAAAGTTCAACAGAACATCTAGTCATTCATGCTACATTGTATTCTTGTATGAAAACATTTTATATGGACATGCCATACAACAATCTCTGGCTATTGAGGTGGTTGTTTAATGACAAAATCACCATGTTAGATGATTTCTCATATGTGGCAGCGGATCCCAGTGTAGGACATGTCTGGGGCGCTAATCTGTATTGACCACACCTAACGTTACTTAACTTTAGTGATCTGATGAGAACCCAAGCTCTCAATGATGCAAGACCATTGGCCACCAACATAATGAAAACATCCCTCCAGAGGAAGAAATTCAGCGGATTGAATGGTCTGCATTATCCGTTGACATGAACCTGATTAAGCATGTTTGGGACCAGTTGAAACTTGCAGTGAATTGTCTCAGGAATCTTCCTCATCCATTTCAGGTTGTCAAAAGATCCACTAACGAAAAGTGGGTCAGACTTTAGCATCTCAAGGAAGTTCTGATCAAGGTAGTGGGTAGGTCCGGCTAAAATGACATACCATTTTGTGTTTAGGCAATAAATCGTGATGTTAAATAAAATTTATATCTGGACCATCCCTCATTCACTTGTATTTTTCTTTATATTTGTGCCATGTTTTTAAATTAATATAAACCTACGTATTTGATATTCTTGTATACAATATGTCATTTTAGACGGATATCAGGGTAAAATGACATAGGAGTAAGAATAAGTAAGAAATTCAGATAAACATTAGATATTTGATATATTAATAGATTTGTACTTAACAAATAGACTATTCCTGAAGCAATTCTTAAATAGTATCAGTTAAGGTTTCGCAGTTCAGTCGTATAAAAAGTGAAGATTGAAAGTAGAATTGCGAATGTTAATTCATTAAACAAAAAAATTACTTTCGTTTTTGAATAAAAAATTCTCAGCAATCCTATCTATTTGCAGACGTCACAAATATAGTTTTTCTGTTCTGTGGCATACTCCAGCACATTCAGTGTGTACCCACAAGCTACAATGCTGACACTGTAACCAGTTTTCTCCAGGTTTTGAATGCGAGTATTGTTCTAAGCAGTAAAAACAGTGACAAACTTCGGAACCATCACTGTTGTCGCCAAAAGGTCTTTTTCGAACAATATTTCTATTCCTAAATTAAGTTTCCTCTTTGCTTTTCTAGCTGTTTAAAACGGAAGCTGTCTCACCACCTTCATCCTTCATAGTCATACCAAACTTGTGAGACTCCAATAGTTTCAAGTATTGTACCAGTTCACGCTCCAATGAAATGTTAAAAGTTGGCTGGAATGTACGCAATCCTTCCTCAACACTACTGAAGATTTTGTTCGTATTCCTAGTTCGTCTTCTAAGCTTAGCCTGGAGAATTTCGAATTCCTTCAACGGCCGCAGCCATCCCATCTCGCCTCTGGTAACAGCATTAGCATCTATAGCCTGCAGCAGCTACACAGCATCCCAAGACTGTCTTGATGATTTCCTTAGTTTATTGCTTGCTTTTGAAAGGGGACATTGACATACTTGTAGCCTACGTAAATTCATTGCATTGGCTTATCATTGTACATTTATCAATTTATGTTTAATGTTTCGTTTAATCTATTTTATTATAGAGTAACCTACTGTTGTTGTTGAATACTACGTCATTTTACCCTGATGCGCAGCATGTCATTGTAGCCTGAAACACCTTCTTTGATTCATTCGGGAAACGTTAAACTACTGCTTGCTCTAGCAGAACCTTCTGCCTCTCAAAACACAGCTAAAAGTATGTTTTACTCGATACCTTGCAACTTCGTCACACCTACAATATTAATAAATGAATTTATGTGAATAAAAGTAAAAAGTTGGGGGCTCACCTATAAGTTTTTCGTTCACAGTACCAAGACGGAAGCTGGCAGCTCGTCGTCATATACGTAAGAACAGGGTTGTCAATAGACCTTTCTGTACAGCTTAGAGTAGGTGGCGCCACTCAGCGAGTTTTGTCCATAGTCTTGATATGTCATTTTACCTGAGCGTGTCATTTTAGCCTGACTTCCCCTACCAGATGAAGTACAGCAACTCGGTACTGAAAGTTAGCCAGCAACCGATTTTGATTTCACAGATGTGAAATTATGTACATTTTCGAAAAGAGTATCATTTTGGTCATTGGTGTTTTCGATTTTGCTGAAATACTTTTTCGTTGCACATGTCGCATTCTTTCAATCTTCACTCCCCTTGAATTTAATGGAATACATGTCCGCAGATATTCAGTTTGTGCTTAATGTGTTAGGAGTAGTTTATTCGAGTTATTCTTATTCACGTGCAAAGATGACGCTGAGACAAGTAAATTAATATGAGCGACAGGCAGTTCGGCTTCAGGCCGGGGCGGTCGGCATCTGATGCTATCGCTCTGGCGGCTGAGGTCTGTGGCTAAACCCCGCATAAGTACGTCGTCGGCATCATGGTGGTGACCTTCGCTCTTCTCCTGTCTGCGGGAGAAAGAGTGTCCAGGGCCGCTATATGGGTGTCTGAGGAGCTATTGTAAGGACCGGGAGGTATGGCTATCATCCCCTAGCGGGAGAATTGGGAAAGTAATTACCAAGGAGTATCCCCAAGGCCTTGTTCTGGGACCCCTTTTCTGGGACATCCATATGGAACCATTGCTAGACATACAGCAAAGTGAAGAAGTGCTAGAGGTGATAGCCTACGCTGATGACCTCCTCCTGCTGGTCGGCGGTCGCAGCCGAGAAGACATCGAACCAAAGATCGAAAAGGCCATAGAGAAACTGCACCAATGGTGCCTAAATACAAAGATGAGCATATCTCCGAGTAAAGCTACATACTTACTGCTAAAAGGTCAGCTAATCAGGAATCCCACTGTTAGAATCGATGGCTCGCCAGTTCTTCGGCGACGGGAGACGCGATACTTGGGAGTCATAATTGACGAGAGATGGAACTTCGGGAAACACATAGCAACCGTAACCCAGAGAGCTCTCCAACTACTAAACAATCTCATCTCCATTGGACATAAAAGATTTCATCTCCCTCCTCATCTCATAAAACTTTATCATAATAGTATTCTAACCTCAGTAGTGGGTTACGGTTCGGGAGTCTGGACGCACAGGCTCACGCGGGTCGTGCCCGCCATGACAGTGAGAACAATCCAAAGAAGCATGATTCTGAGATCGGTAGGGGCCTACAGGACATCACCAGGGGAGCTCTGTTAGTCATAATGGGGCTCTGCCCGCTAGATATCAAGATACGCGAGCAAGCGGCATGGTACTGGGCCAAAAAGGGGAACAGGGAGAAAATAATAGAGATCATGGGTGTGAGGGTAAAGGATAAGAGAGAAATACGAAACAGAGGGGAGGAACTTTGGCAGAGAGTTTGGGAGGAAGAAGAAACGGGGAGAAGAACCTTCCAGTTCTTACCTGACGTAAAAGAGCGTGGGGACATGAAATACTTTGAACCTACACGAGGACTCATTCTTTTTCTCACTGGTCATGGACCCTATCCGACATATCTATGTCGGTTTGGGAAAAGAGCAACGCCCGAGTGTGACTGTGGCGCGGCGGAAGGAACTCCCGACCATGTGTTTTTCGAGTGCCCTCTCTTCAATGATGTCGCGACAACATTCTGAGACAGACTTCCGAACAATGACACATACCATCTACTTAGACAAGAAGACACTTTTCATACTTTGAATGCTCTGGCAGATGTATCACGGAAAGTGTTAACAGAATACCTGAGGCACCAAGAATAGGTACCAATTCATAGACCAACCGATTAAGACCTGATCCTATTCCCATACCGCCTGTGCGTGGAATGGCCGACTTCCATCAGTTGGAAACCGCCACGTACGGGATTAGGGGGGTGGGGGGGGGGGGGGGGTCAATTACCACCGATTGTGACTAAAAGCACCGAAGTTAGTATTTAGTAGGACTTAGATTAGGACATGAATTTAGGAAACTGCAGCGAATACTAACCTTGGCCAGCCCAGTGCCAGAGGCATGCTCCTCGGGGTTAGCTCGTGGAGCCTGGCTATTCTAAGTAGGTTTGTATTTTACTGGCGCACCCGTGACGCTGCAGTTAGTAGTCATTTCTAGGTTAGATAATTAAATAAAGTACGTTAAACTAAACTGCCCATTGTTGTAGAAAACTAACATACTGTAGTAGTTTAAACTGTAGTTCACTAACATAACTGTAATATCAAGCTGCATTATAACCCAATTCTATGTATCAATTAATGGGCCACTAATCATGTTAGGAGATGGGTTAATATGTATAATTAGTATTGTTGTGGAAATTAATATGAGACACATAGGGCCACAAATGTCAGGAAACACCCCAAAGTGGATAAGAAATGTGGAACATGTGATGTCACCAGATGATGGGCCCCGTCACACGTGCAGTGGTTGGGTTTGGTTGTGAAGGAACGACTGAACGATGCAATGCTCGCATTCGAGCAAACAGTTCAGCTTTCGAACACCTTTTGTAAATGTGGCCTGTTATAAACATGGAAGTCACAAAATTATTTTCCTCGCTGTTATCAAGCAAGAGCTGTTCTTATTTTGTGCTTCTTTCCTTTTGTCCCTTTTTATTTTGTTTACAGACATTATTTGGTAAAGGAAACGTAGTTCATTTATCGGTAACGACGCAATTCAGAATCTTATACTGAATTACTCGTGACACAATACGGTGGGTTTTTGTTCTACTGTGCTCTGAAATAAACCAGAGGAGATCACGAGACTGTTCAATAAAATAATAAATCTTATCTCAGTGTAAACGCATAGTTGTCAAACTCGATGAAAAAAAAACGGCCTGCCAGATGCAAGACTCGAATCCGGAGCCCCACGCACTGAAGTCACCCGCGTAAGCCTAGAGCCACCCTGACCATAATACGTAACTAGTGTTGGAATGATCAGTTGTGGCATACAGACAGGCTCAACTGCTGCAAGTGTGGCGAGGTACGACATCTGATGACGTCATATGCTCAATACGTCTCGTCCAATTCTGGGGAGTATTTCCCGACATCTGGGACCCCCTGTGCGTTATATTAAATGACTCATCGTCACATCGACTACGTCACTTTGGAGGTCTTTAAACGTTGATAAGAATCACCCTGTATACTATGAGTCAGAGCTATTCTACCACAACTCCTTAAGGCACTCCAGTTGACGGCGCAACATGACGCACTGTTTTTTGTCATTCGAAATTCCAAACTTCTTTATGGACACTGATTCTGTGATAAGATGATAAATAAAATCTAAATCTGTGAAAACAAACTGACTGATGAACGATATTCATAATTTTTATTATATCACAACTATTATCAAACTTCTGTTATCTTTAAGCTGACAGATGTGTACATAATACACTCCTGGAAATTGAAATAAGAACACCGTGAATTCATTGTCCCAGGAAGGGGAAACTTTATTGACGCATTCCTGGTGTCAGATACATCACACGATCACACTGACAGAACCACAGGCACATAGACACAGGCAACAGAGCATGCACAATGTCGGCACTAGTACAGTGTATATCCACCTTTCGCAGCAATGCAGGCTGCTATTCTCCCATGGAGACGATCGTAGAGATGCTGGATGTAGTCCTGTGGAACGGCTTGCCATGCCATTTCCACCTGGCGCCTCAGTTGGACCAGCGTTAGTGCTAGACGTGCAGACCGTGTGAGACGACGCTTCATCCAGTCCCAAACATGCTCAATGGGGGACAGATCCGGAGATCTTGCTGGCCAGGGTAGTTGACTTACACCTTCTAGAGCACGTTGGGTGGCACGGGATACATGCGGACGTGCATTGTCCTGTTGGAACAGCAAGTTCCCTTGCCGGTCTAGGAATGGCAGAACGATGGGTTCGATGACGATTTGGATGTACCGTGCACTATTCAGTGTCCCCTCGACGATCACCAGTGGTGTACGGCCAGTGTAGGAGATCGCTCCCCACACCATGATGCCGGGTGTTGGCCCTGTGTGCCTCGGTCGTATGCAGTCCTGATTGTGGCGCTCACCTGCACGGCGCCAAACACGCATACGACCATCATTGGCAACAAGGCAGAAGCGACTCTCATCGCTGAAGACGACACGTCTCCATTCGTCCCTCCATTCACGCCTGTCGCGACACCACTGGAGGCGGGCTGCACGATGTTGGGGCGTGAGCGGAAGACGGCCTAACGGTGTGCGGGACCGTAGCCCAGCTTCATGGAGACGGTTGCGAATGGTCCTCGCCGATACCCCAGGAGCAACAGTGTCCCTAATTTGCTGGGAAGTGGCGGTGCGGTCCCTTACGGCACTGCGTAGGATCCTACGGTCTTGGCGTGCATCCGTGCGTCGCTGCGGTCCGGTCCCAGGTCGACGGGCACGTGCACCTTCCGCCGACCACTGGCGACAACATCGATGTACTGTGGAGACCTCACGCCCCACGTGTTGAGCAATTCGGCGGTACGTCCACCCGGCCTCCCGCATGCCCACTATACGCCCTCGCTCAAAGTCCGTCAACTGCACATACGGTTCACGTCCACGCTGTCGCGGCATGCTACCAGTGTTAAAGACTGCGATGGAGCTCCGTATGCCACGGCAAACTGGCTGACACTGACGGCGGCGGTGCACAAATGCTGCGCAGCTAGCGCCATTCGACGGCCAACACCGCGGGTCCTGGTGTGTCCGCTGTGCCGTGCGTGTGATCATTGCTTGTACAGCCCTCTCGCAGTGTCCGGAGCAAGTATGGTGGGTCTGACACACCGGTGTCAATGTGTTCTTTTTTCCATTTCCAGGAGTGTATTATCAAACTTCTGTTATCTTTAAGCTGACAGATGTGTACATAATATTATCGACGGCAGTACTGTTAATGACATACGAACTGCACCTATGACTCAATCTGTGGCCTTAGCCCATTCGTTTATTGGTAGATTCCATGATGATTAATTAGTTTGATTCTAATTAGTTGACGAGTACTGATGTGCCACTGTGGGACTGAATGATGCCAGCTGGCATTGTGGACACATGACACATTGAGAAGAGAATATAAATGGAGCAGAAATGAATTTTAAAATCATTCTATTGATGTACAGAACACAAATGGGGAAATCCACTGGCATAACCGACCAACGTCAGATTCTTATAGCCCAGCACCAGGAATGGAAATCTAGAAAACGGCGAAGCTGGTTGACTACTTGTGTGCAAGTGTCTTGAGCATCCATAGGACAGTGAACCCACTAGTAGGCAAGTGGTGTCCTCACTTCATCAAACAACGTGGAGATTGGAAGTTTACCCGCTCTATAACGCAAGATATGTGCCATTGGCAGTTCTGACAACATAGTAGAATGTTAGTGCAGACACAAATGTTTTGGAACACACTGTTCAGAGCACGTCATTGAACATGGGGTTCTGCAGCACATGACTTTGTAAGGTGGCAGAATAAATAAAGGTCAATTTCGAACATTACATAAGAGTTTTATACATCGTAACTGGAAGGTGAATATGACACCTAACATACTTCGGCGGTAATGAGCAGACTTGCCTACAAGCATGTAATGCAAAAAGGATGACAATCGATGGTATTAACACACTGTTCCCATATAATGTATATCAATGAGCAGAAGGTGAAACAAGCAGCGAGAGTAAACTTTTTGTGTGGAAGCAAGTGTGGGCAGAAGCAGAGGCCGCACCACGGGAGGCACCATGCAATGCTCTTAGGGAGCATCCCATGGCGGGAGTCAGCGACCGGAGAGGTGACGCATACTGGAGAGCAAGTAATGGGCCACCAGAAGTAGGACAGAAAGAAGCTTTAGAAAACTGCGTTTCGGAATTCCAAGTGGATATGAACAAAACCAGTGACGCAGTTGATCACAGGAACAACAAATGGTACACATGTGAAGTATGCATGTAACTTTTAGGCGACTGGAGTGGGCACAAAACGTCCGATTGGCGGCAACGAACAAGGAAGCAGCAAAGTGCCGAGATTTCCACGCAGTTCAATGGTAGGGCCCTTGCGATTGGCAGAAAGAGTTTCCACAAAATAAGAGGTACGCTCCTATTGGTCGAAAAAAGCCATGACATGGAGAACGAAAGAACCCAGGTGGGGAGACAGGCTGCGAGAAAGACGAGAGCGAAATTTTGAAGGACTTTTCTCTGCATTGGCAGAATGGGGCGCATAACGCTCCGTACGTTGCAGAGAAGAAATTTGAGTGAGCACTGCCTTCACTGCGGCTAGATATTAGCTGCAGTGAGGTTGAGCTCCAACTGTGGAGAAACGTACCAGCCAGTTAGTTAATTGTTCTTGCGAGGACAGAGAGGGAATTTTAATATGCATGCTGCTTCAGCCATGCGCGTGCATATCGCCATATTCCAAGATTAGGGATGAGTACATGTTTTCTCGCATAATCAGAAACATAGGGAGAGTTTCTGCTGAAAAAATCAGCAAAGGCTTAATTAGGTTTTATAGGAATATCAGTGGGCAAGAGCAGCCATGCAGATGACAGCTCATCGCAGCTAAGGTAAATACCGCAAGCAGAGCCGAAACTTGTTGGTTCACCAGCTTGCGTCCACTGTAAACTAGAGTGACCTTGGATAATCTTTTGCTCAACTCGTCACATAACTAACCATCCTTGATTGTCATCCTAGATAGTACCGAAATTAGAACTGGAATCAGACGATTTATCATAGTACTGCCCAACATCATGACATAGTCGTAGGAATAATTTTGTAAAGAAACTTCTAGAAAAGATTTACCATTGCTGTGTTTAGGATTATTTCACTTCCTGAGAACGAGATGCGTTCGTTTGACAACTGTCGTAACATTGTCACATAGCAAACTGTGTAAAAGCGTGTATTTCTGTGACAAGATTACAACATTAAACCAAAAAATCTCTACAGCTTACACAGTTATTGTTCTGGCCTAAAAACCTTACAACTTTTGTGTTATCATGTCGAACAACGATATTCTTAAATATAGTTACAGTGGACACAGGGCATCAAGATTGGTCCGTGGATCGATCGATAGAAAGTGTCTCCTGGTCCATGAATCGCGTTTCTTGCTACATCAGGTTGATGGACATGCCCACAGAGCTATTTTTGCTACAAAAGCAGTGCATTATTCGAACCAGGTACCGGTCAATATGACTTTGCTGTGGTATGTGCGTAATTGGTTCAAATGGTTCAAATGGCTCTGAGCACTGTGGGTCTTAACTGCTGAGGTCATCAGTCCCCTAGAACTTAGAACTACTTAAACCTAACTAACCTAAGGACATCACGCACATCCATGCCCGGGGCAGGATTCGAACCTGCGACCGTAGCCGTCGCGCGGTTCCAGACTGTAGCGCCTAGAACCTGTCGGCCACCCTGGTCGGTCTGTGCGTAATTGTAACAGTACCATTTCATGATGATTTCTTATTATACCTCAGTTATACCTCACAAGGAATGTACAACTATGTTATTTTGATTTTCGTTCCAAAGATTGGTCTGATGCCTCTCTCCACACTAATCCATCTTATGCAACTGTCTCTATATACCTTCTACAGTGTACATCCTTTTGAACTTGCTTACTGTATTCATGGCTCGGTCTCCCTCCATAATTATTGCCCCTGACACATTCCTTCATTATTGACGATTTTTTGATGTCATATGAAACGATCCCCTCTTTTACACAAGTTGTGACATAAATTTTCTATTTCCTCAAATCGATCTGTATCTTGTCATTAGTTATTTGATCTAGCGATCTAATCCTCAACATTCTTCATCTGCAACACATTTCAAATGCTTCTTTCTATTCTTGTCTGAACAGTTTAATGCTAGCTTCCATGCGAGACTATATTCCAGACAAATACTTTTCAAAAAGACTTCTTAACGCTTCCATTTATAGATTATGTAAACAAATTTCTCTTTGTCATAAATGCTTTATAACTATTGTTCCTTCACGAGGAAACAGATTTGTACTAGTCATACAGTGTTCGGTTCAATGCTACGTAGCAGGTTATCCCCAAAGTGTCGAGCGACGTACTCGATTATGTTACATGCTTGTCTCCATGGCCTATGTAGTTAACAATTTAACGCTTCATAATAACAACAGACAGTATTTAATACTACCTGTGATTCCCCAGCTAATTTATTTCTTCTCTCCCTTCCTTTTGTTGCAGTGAGGGGCCTGTCATTTTCTGCAGCCTTGAAGAGCTTCTCCTAGCTAGCTCGCGACAAGGTGGTACACCTAAAGGGACCAGGGAAAGTCATAAGTTTATTGTCAGCTGAAAGCTATCCTTCAGAATAACTAGGGAAAGCATAATTTAGTTGATTCCAAGCGCACATATCGGGACGCCCAGATAGCCATCTACCTGCCACACAACAGTGTTGTTCAAGGCGCTAGGAGGAATCCCTTTAGGAAACAGAAAATCTAAGCTGCGTGTAGCCTTCAGAAACGGTACAGCAAGACACACAGGAGCGTGTTGTTGTAATACATGAGAAAGTAGCAAATCCGGTTAAGGAATTCGAAGCTGTTAACAAAAGAATGTCCTACAGAATACTCAGAAAGGGAGTGATAGACATCACACTTATAAGTGTTGAGGAGGGGGAGGAAGAGCAGGAGAAGGAAGAGATTAGTGTTTCATGTACCGTCGACAGCAAGGTCATTAGAGACGGAGCACAAGCTTGGATTAGAGAAGGATGGGGAAGCAAGTCAGCCGTACCATTTCAAAGGAATAATCAGGGCATATGTCTGAAGTGGTGTAGGGAAATCTTGTAACATCTAAGTCAGAAACTTCCGGACACAGTTTCAAACCATTGTCCTTCCGAGTGTGAGCCCAGTGTACTAATCACTGTGCCACCTCACTCGTTCTTATCAGCGTCCACGCCTCAACTGTAGATAAAACAGATGAGGGAAAGTACGAGTTCTATGACTAATTAGAACAAACAATTGAGACTACACCAACTAGAAATATCAAGATATTTCTGGGAGATTTTAATGGAAAAGCAGGAAAAGGAGAATTCCATGTACCACGCATATTTGCATGATGAAACTGATCAGAATGGTCTGAGGATGATCGAGTTAGCCATCTCAAAGAGCCAGGAAGAAAGTTCCATTTACTTCTAATACAAGAGAATACGTAAGTTAACCTGGTGGATGGAAAAACAATCAACCAGATGGATCACATCTTGGTAGACCAGCGCTATAGCCACAGAGTCATGGACGTCAGGTCGCATAGAGGATCCGACTGAGCATCAGACCACGTCTTCGTTATGTGTAGACTTAAAACGTTGCTCATCTTCGTGCATAAGACAAACCAGACACTGGAACCTGCTTTGAATGCTGGTAAACTGCGGGAAAGTGCAATTAAACAACAATATACTACAGAAACCGAAAATCGTTTTTAGTACCTAGAAAAACCGAAAGCAAGTGAGAACATTGAGGAAAAGTGGAAAGAAAAAAATATTCAAATGTGTGTGAGATCTTATGGGACTTAACTGCTAAGGTCGTCAGTCCCTAAGCTTACACACTACTTAACCTAAATTATCCTAAGGACAAACACACACACCCATGTCCGAGGTAGGACTCGAGCCTCCGCCGGGACCAGCCGCACAGTACATGACTGCAGCGCCTTAGAAAAGTGGAAATAAATAAAGTCCATGGTATTAAGTGTAGCAGAGGATATGCTGGAGGAAAGAAGAAAATGACTAAGAGGAAATGGTTCAATGAGACTTGCCAGAAGGCCACAGCAACGAGAAAAAAGATGAGGGAGAAGGGGCTGGTTGACAGGGAGAATGAGGGGAAAAGGAAACATTTATTCGACATCATAAGGGAGACAAAGCGAATCCTGAGAACAGAGGAGAGAATATATCTAACTAATCTATTAGAACAATCTGGAGCAGAGAGCCACAACAATAATTCAAGACAATTTCTCCAATGCCTCAAAAATCGAAAACGTGGATTTTAGAGCCCCCATTTTGTTATCGTTCGATAAGACGTTTTCACGGTGCGACTTCAGTATTTCATTATAATTTTCTCGTGCTTACTGGGAGCTTCCCTTCTCTGTATGTAACTGAGGATAGGACTTGCAGCGTCTTAGGGCTATGCTAACCATTTCTAGCGCCACTGCACAACAGGTTAGAAAAAAAATCGACTTGCACTCCGTGAGTCACGTACAGACTTAATTAGGTATGTAGATAATAATTTCGTACGGCTCAGTGACCTGTTGCAAGTTTTTCTATTGCACCCCAGAACAGTCTAACATGGAATTCGAACCACGTGTTCTTTCTAGTGATTCCTTACATTGTTGAGAGGTGACGGCTAGGTTAAAACAAAGACTGAAAAGTCCTCCGTCCGACCGAGATTCCATTCCGCAACCTCCCGGCTTCGAGGCACACGCTTTACTGTTAGACCACCAGGACCGACATGTATATAGATAGTTCATTTTTAGGTTTCGATGAGTGAGTTTGCAATTATCAAAATATTGACGTATATAGCCGTATCTTTTGGTTGTATTGACTTAGAAGCTTAAACTATTTACACCTGCAAGGGATTGTTGACTTTAGTACCTGACATAAATTTCATTTGATACCTCTGCATGTTCCTGAGAAAATGGATCTTAACAGTTGGGCAGGCAGACTAACAGACAAACAAACACATGGACAGCAGAGTGACCCTACAAAGGTTCCGTTTTTACCGAAGGAGGTAGAGAATCCTAAAAATGACGATCCTCGAACACAATTCGGGCGTACTTGTACTCCGTCCATTTTAGCCTGCTGCGATAACGCCTATGTTTGACGAATTACGTTCTGGAATGGCTTTTAAAAAGCTTGTAAAACTTTGATCACCCATTTTACCGGTTCCTGAGCTCCATAACTGTAGATTAGTTTACATTAAGACATATAACAACCACCCATTTTATGTATTTTTATGTATGACAATAGGCATAATTTTCTTAAAGTGCTCATGTCCGTCATCAACGTGGCGGATACTGCGCTGTTTTTGTGCGCATGATTCAAAGAGAAAGTGTTTGCACCACGCTTACAAATGCGGAAATTTGAGCAAAAGCAAACGAAATAGGGAGGTAGCTGCCGCATCCAAATTGAAGTCGATGTTTTTAACTATGTGCTAACTGAAGACTGAAATATGAGTTGCACGAATCGGTGAGGGGTGAAAGCCCGAAAGGCGTATTGGTATAAACAAAAATACACATCAAAGGGGTTCGTTTCTGTATTTCGTGAAGTAATTAAGGAATTGAGAGTACAAGTGGTACAAGTGCTTGTGATGCAAACGAAGTAAATGACTGCCGAAGTTAAGCGGCTGTTTATAAATTATATGAGTTACTATCTAAACATTAGAAACATTT
The DNA here is from genome assembly GCF_023898315.1 of Schistocerca nitens. Lineage (NCBI taxonomy): Eukaryota > Metazoa > Arthropoda > Insecta > Orthoptera > Acrididae > Schistocerca > Schistocerca nitens. The sequence continues at coordinate 405,978,732 of NC_064622.1, forward strand.
TTTTCTGTTGTTCGTTAGTCCGTGTCTGCATATAGATAGGGTTCGAGATTGTAGTGCTTCTGTATTATTTTTTATAATATATTAAAAGTACTTATACTACTTACATCTTAAGACTTTTTAGAGTAAAACAGGTACAAATACAAAAACACTTTCATCTTACGCTGAAGATTTTTCTTTTTTTATATACAACGCACATGATACTCAAAGCACAATACATATTCGTTATGAAACAAGAATCTGTGCGCAATTAAAACAAAGTTAATACAAGCTGAAAAATTACATTTGAATTGCAAATAAAATAAAAATACCAAAACGAAAGTGTTTTGGTGTTGTTACAACACGTGCGAGAGTTTATTCACTGTCACCTCCTATAATCCTCCAACAGTCAGGGCCTTAATACAGAATCATAACCATTTCCTCCGTGGTCCCTCTTGAAGAATAGCTGTCGAGGGCAACACTCGCCAGGCTGTCCCATTGTGTTGTACATTCTTCAGCCATTCTTGTCCCCTTCTTTGACGTCGTCATCTTCATTCTCCGCTCCCACTTCTTACACCCGTTGTGGAACTCATAAATTGAGGGAGGGGGGGGCGGCTAGTTCTTTATTTCCTGAAGATTTTTCCACTTCCCAAATTTTATTTCATACTCATCTTGACCGAAAGATTGCAGAGGAGGTATTGATGGGTGACGATATTGTGCCTCCTGAAATTCGCTTCAAAAATTCAAGATCACATTCTAGTGAATACCTTAACTGCATTGTTGGAGGATTTTCTTTGCTTATTCTGATCCTACTAATATTCTTCCATTGTATTTTGTTTCCTTGAGTGCCTTCAGCAGCTTTGTCCTTTGCTATGGTATCCGTGGCTTCAATTGAAAGAAAGTTTTCTCTTTTCATCTCAGCTGCGGAAAACTTCAGACTGATCTTCACTGCTTCCATCCTGTCTAAGTGTTTCTTTGCATTAAAGCATTCCATGTACGTATGGCCAGATTCAAGAAACTTGTGATCTGTTATGTCAGTATGCTCAAATTGACTCAAGATGTACAAGCACTATTTCAAAACAGAGCCTATTTAAACATGTATTACATATGACATTAAGTAATGTACGCACACTAGGCTATTGCACTACGTTCAAAAAATGCATATCTGAATCTTCATGAAAGGCGACAATTATTCTCGTTCTGTGCGCCATTTGACTTGTACTAGTTGTATTCTAAATTGAGTCCGGGCATTGGTTTAGAGCCTAAAATTTATCATCACAGCGCGCAGGACTACGTAGGAAATCGTTTGGAATTCTTTTACTCTGAATAGATGCACACTTTAGCTTAACAAATGTATGCTTAGACCATTTTGTTGTGAAGTGTCACTTGCACCACTTGTACTCTCAGCTGAGTTGTGAAACTTTGTGCCTATAATTCTCGGAACGGCTCGAACAGCGCGCCGTACCAGATCAATATTTGTTATAAGCCCGTATTACAATTCCGTGCAAAATCCGTGGTCCGTGCCTGCCTGCAGTAGACAGCCAGCGAGGCATTGCTCGGCAAGCGAGACGAGAAGGTGTGAATCTGGTAACGAAGTCGCGGCCATAGGTTCGTCGTCGCTATAAACGCTACACGACATTGGAGAAATATGCTTTTTAATCTCAAAACAGGGGATGCAATAGTTCAAATGGCTCTGAGCACTATGGGACTTAACATCTATGGTCATCAGTCCCCTAGAACTTGGAACTACTTAAACCTAAATAACCTAAGGACATCACACAACACCCAGTCATCACGAGGCAGAGAAAATCCCTGACCCCGCCGGGAATTGAACCCGGGAACCCGGGCGTGGGTAGCGAGAACGCTACCGCACGACCACGAGCTGCGGACGGATACAATAGTTTTTATCGTGTCAGTGATATGGAGACAAAGGGCGTTATGCAAAATCTGTCGAAAGTACCAGAATGTTTTAGTACTGCATTTACGTAGATCCCTTTCGATCATTACGTGTATCAGCCGAGAACAGTAAGAGATATCAAAAGATCGATAAACACCTGTTAACCAGGACATTCCTACCAAATTCGCCGCTTCTCGTCTCGTGTGCCAGCCTGCACCGTGCTGCCTGTTTGTTAACACCATGCAGCAGAGCTACTCAGTCGTATTTTGCTGCTCTTATTAACTTAGTTCCATATCACTCGAGTCCTTGTAACAATCTCTTTGAGCTTTCCCCACAACAACAAAAAAATCTAGTGAACGAGCTTGCCAAGGCAGAGATCTCCTCCGTCCAACACAACGATATGGAACCAACGGTAAACACAAGTTGTAGTAGGTCATGCACTATGCAATGGACGGCCGTCACCTTTCGTTTCTGTGAAAACAGCACATCACTAGCATCTACAATTCCGGAACTGTTTGGGGTGCATGTTTTAGTCGTCCAATATACACACAAAGACAAAACAAAAACGACGCACCGCGAAGGAATTATCCGAATGGGTCGGATATCTGTATATGTGATGTAGTTGTCCAGACAAATAAATGATTACAATTTCAGGAAAGCCGGACGATTTATTGAGGAGAAAAAGCCTTCACAGACTAATAATCTGTTGGTTCACCTCTGGCCCTTATGCAATCAGTTATCCTGCTTGGAAATGACTGACAGTTGTTGGATGTCCTCCGGAGCTATGTAGTGGTAAATTCCGTCCAATGGGCGCGTAAGGTCTTCAAAATCCTGGAATGGTTGGCGGGCCCTGTCCGTAATGCTCCAATCGTTCTCAGTTGGGGAGTGATACAGTGACCTTGCTGTCCAATCACGAAAACAAGTAGTGTAAACTCTCGCTGTGTGTGGGCAGACATTACCTTGCTGAAATGTAAGTCCGAGGCGACTTGTCATGAAGGGCAACAGACCCTGAGTTGGGTTGGGTTAGGTTGGGTTGGGTTATTTGGGGGAGGAGACCAGACAGCGAGGTCATCGGTCTCATCGGATTAGGGAAGGAAGGTGAAGTAAGTCGGCCGTGCCCCTTCAAAGGAACCATCCCGGCATTTGGCTGGAGCTATTTGGGGAAATCACGGAAAACCTAAATCAGGATGGCCGGACGCGGGATTCAACAAAACCTGGGGTACAATATCGTCGGCGTACCGCTGTGGTGTAACGGTGCCACGGATGGCAACCAAAGAGGTACTGCTATGAGAAGAAATAGCACTACAAACCATCACTCCCGGTTGTCGGGTCTTACGGCGGGAGACGGAAAGGTTGGTATTCCATCGCTGTGCGGGTGATCACCAGGCACGTCTTCCGCTTGGAATCTCACTGAATGGAGTAGAGTTGTCTTCAGTGATGAGTCCCACTTCGAACTGAGCACAGGTGACCAACAAAGATGTGTTTGGAGTCGCCCCAGACAGTGATGGAATACCAACCTGACTTTAGCTCACTATACAGTCCGATAACCAGTAGCAATGGGCTGAGGTGCCATTTCTTTCACAGCAAAACCCTTTTGGTTCTCATCCGCGGCACGCTTACAGCACAACGTCACGTCGACGATATGCTATGCCCCCTTTTGTTGATCCTCATGGCAATCCATCCTGGGCTTACATATCAGCAAGATAATGCCCACCCACACGCGGTGAGAGTTTCTACTCTTTGCCGTCGTGCTACCTTGGCCCGCAAGGTCCCCAGATCTCTCCCCAATTGAGAACGTTAGGACCATTACGGGCGGGGCCCTCCAACCAGATAAGGATTTTGACGATGTTACGAGTTAACTGGCCGGAACTTAGCACTATATACCCCATTCTCTCAGGAGGACATCCAGAAAGACTATCTATCAATTCCAAGCCGGCCGGCCGCAGTGGCCATGCGGTTCTAGGCGCTCCAGTCCGGAGCCGCGCTGCTGCTATGGTCGCAGGTTTAGAATCCTGCCTCGGGCATGGGTGTGTGTCATGTCCTTAGTTAGGTTTAAGTAGTTCTAAGTTCTAGGGGACTGATGACCATAGCAGTTGAGTCCCATAGTGCTCAGAGCCAATTCCAAGCCAAATAATTGCTTCCACAAAGGCCAGAGTTGGACCAAGACGTTATTGACTAGCTCAGTTTCCGTCCCATCCGGATAATTCCATTGTGGCGCGTCGCTTCCTCTCTCCCCTCCCCCCCCCCCCTCCCTTTCCTGTTGGAGTATATAATACGAGGATGTCAAATGAAAACCTTAAATTTGTAATAACAAATCGAAATTTCATGCCGTTATCCTGTAAGTTGCGAAGCGTGCTACAAACAGCGTGCAGAATGGCATGTCGGTGGCAGCATAGTGCAGATGCACACATACCGTCGCAGTATCAGTATAAAGATGGCCGCCCCACTTGCGACTTCCACCGGGAAGAACAGCGTTCTGTTATTCGGTTTTTGCGTAGTGAAGGTGTGAAACCTATTGAAATTCATCGACAAATGAAGGTTCAGTACGGTGATGCATGTTTGTCACAGCAACAAGCCTACGAATGGAGTAGGAAGTTCGCAAATGGTGTGACTTGTGGAAAATGCTCCTCGTCCAGGTCAGGCACAACGAGTTGTGACTCCACAGAACATTGCAGCAGTTGAAGCCATGGTGGAGGAAAACCACCGAGTGACACTGAATGACATTGCAGCATGTTTACAGATTAGTCATGGGTCAGCACACCACATTGTGCAAGATGTGCTCCAGTTTCACAAAGTGTCTGCGAGATGGGTACCATGGTAGCTGACTCCTGAAATGAGAGAACGACGTGTTGATGCCTGTGAAGAACTTCTTCGGCGCCTTGAACGAGAAGGTGATGGTTTCCTTGCAAGAATCGTTACTGGGGACGAAACCTGGGTTCACGTCCACCAACCGGAAACGAAGAGAGCGAGCAAGGAATGGCGCCATTCCTCATCACCAAAACCAAAGAATCTTGGAGTAGAGCCATCAGCAGGGAAGGTTATGCTGACTCTCTTTCGGGACGAAAAAGGCGTCCTTTTGGAGCATTTCATGCCTAGAGGAACCACTGTCACCAGTGCGTCATATACAGATCTCCTAAAAAATCATCTGTAGCCTGCTACCAAATCAACGTGGATTGCTGTCAGCAGGTGTCCTTTTGCAACATGACAATGCAAGGCCCCACACTGCCCGTAAAACAGTCGCAACAATCACAGCCCTGGATTTTGAGTGTCTTCCTCATCCACCACACTCACCAGACCTTGCCCCAAGTGATTTCCATATATTTGGACCATTCAAAGACGCAATGAGAGGAAAGAAGTTCCGTTCTGATGAAGAGGTACGCCACCTGGTGCAAGAGTGGTTGCGCGGACTACCATAAGAATTTTTTTCTAAAGGAATTTATGCACTTTGTAAGCACTGGAGGACTTGCATTGAGCGTGGGGGAGATTATGTTGAAAAGTGAAACAGCTTTGCACCACTCACAATAAATAATATTTAAAAAATATTTAAGGTTTTTCTTTTGGCTCACCCTCGTATCTGTTGCAATGTGTGTGTGTGTGTGTGTGTGACGCAGACGGGCAGACAAGTGGGAGGAAGCGAGTTCATCGCTATTTCTTGCGAAGGATACGTCGGCTAACGCAACCCGGGCAGTGGGCGTGCTGGAAACTGAAAGACGCTTCCGGTCGTCATCTCGTGCCCAAAGTTTAAGGTTTCAGGAAGCCAGGTCACCGCACGGCCACCGGCGGATTTATTTACCGCCTGCTAATGGAGCAAGCACGAGAATAGCGCCTCGCTCATGTAACTCTCGACGCTGTGTCACCGCGCCATTAAGGCTGATGGCTTCAGTAATACGTTTCCCCTCTCTCCCCCCCCCCCCTCTCCCTCTCTCAGTATTATGTGCCAGTAATCTACCCAACAGAAAGTTTCCGCCGATTTCATGGAGGCAGCCGCCACCCGTAAAGATTCCAGGACTCGTCCGCCGAGATGGACCAAACTACGCAGGAGTGGGATGCGTGGAAGCAGACTGACGCATAGTCACTGACCTCGCGATTCCCGCCGAACGTGGAGGCTCTTCCGTTTACTGTGCTCTGCTGTGCCAGCGGTTACGTTAGGAGGTAAGCAGCAGCCGAAGGACGTATAGATGCTGCGAATTTGAATACACCTTGAATTTTCTAGTGGGATGACGATGACAGACTCTCCGATTGCAGTGAAGTATTAGGGCTGCTTCTTTGACCAATGCTGCGAGACAATAATCGTTAATCATAGCAATCATGAAGTGGAAAGCAAAGAACAGGAAGGAAGAGAAGTTATGATTTAACTCTGGCTTGACGACAAGGTCTCTAGGCATGGCACACAAGTTCGGACTGGGCAAAAAATAGGGCATACAAAGTACCGTGGCCTTTTCTAACAAACAATCAGAGTATCCATCTACATTTACGTCCCTATCTGTACTCCGCAAGCCACCTTACGTTGTGTGGCTCAGGGTACTTTATATACCAGTATCACTTTCCCCACTTCCTGTTCCAGTCACGTATGGTTCGTGCGAAGAGCGATTCCTGGTAAGACCCCGTATAAGCTCGAATCTTTCTGATAGTGAGGACGGGGCGTGAATCGTGCTTGGGTAGCTCAGTTGGTAGAGCATTTGCCCGCGAAAGGCAAAGGTCCCGAGTTCGAGTCTCGGTCCGGCACACAGTTTTAATCTGGCAGGAAGTTTCAGTATCTTCATGTTCTTTTCGAGAGATATACTGGTTTAATCTTCTACGAATGTAGGCTCTCGGGAGTTCGATACCAGACCATAACACGATGCAGAACGCCTCTCTTTCAGAATCTGCCACTGAAGCTGGCTAAGAATCTCCGTGACGCTTTCGCGCTTACTAAATGTATCTGTAACGAAACGTGCTGCTCTTCTTTGAATCTTCTCTATTTCCTCTGTCAGTCATATTTCGTATGGATCCCCTACTGATGAACAATTTCAGCTACTAGTCCAACGATTCTTTTGTAACGTACTTTCTTCTTTGGCGGTCTACATTTTCTGAGTATTCTTTCAATGGAACCCCGTCTGGCATCTGCCTTACTCAGAATTAATTTTATGTAATTGTTCCACTTCCAATCGCTCCATACGCGGCGTACTCCTAAATATTTTCTGGAAGTATCTGCCTCCAGTGATTGTTCTGCAGTTCGTGTAATCATACAATAAAGAGTTTTTCTGTCTACGTATCCGAAATACGTTGCATTTGTGTATGTTGAGGGTCAATTGCCACTCCCTGCACCAACCGTCGATCCTCTGCAGGTCTTCCTGCGTTTCGCTACAGTTTTCTGGAGTAGCGACTTCTCTGTATACAACATCATCATCCGTGAGAAACCTCATGGAACGTTATCTACTAGATGATTTATGAATATATATTATCAAAAGTAATGATACTATAACACTCTTGGGGCATGCTCGAAGTTAGTTTTACATCTGAAGACTTCTCCCCTTTTAGAATGACATGCTGTGTTTTGTTTCCGAGAAACTCTTCGATCCAGTCGCACAGCTGGTCTGATATTCCACCCGCTCGTATTTTGTTCAGTAGGCGGCAGTGCGGAACTGTATCGAATGCCTTCGAGGTCAAGGAATATTGTACTATCTCTCATGGACGAATTAGTCATTTGTGGGGAACCCCGGAAAACATCGCTCCTGGCAGAGTTCAAAATCAAAATACAAAAACTCGTTTTAAAAAGGTGTTCGAATATAACAGTTATTTAACTTGTCACTAAATCAATAAATTAAATGGAAAACGAAGCCTCAAGATTCTGCTAAAGAAGCAAGACAACAGACAACGTGGGATGGCCGATGTAAGGGAGACATTAGAAGCAAATTTGCGCTGGAGAACAGAGCATCATTCAGTAAAAGAGTTCTTCAGGTATCCAATATTGTCGCCTCCATCGGCGAATGAAATAAAGAAAGAGCAGTGAGAGGAGGGGGTAGAGGAGGGGCTGGATGTTGCTGCTACACTTCTAGCCTACACCAGACCCCTACAGAAACTTCAAGGCGTGGTAAAAGAGGAGAAGAAAAAACTGAACTATTGACTTGCAGTGTAGTAAAAGACGGGGAAAATGTAGTAGATAAATATAATTTCGTTCTAGAAAGAAGGACATGGAGAAAGAATTGTAAGGAAAAACAAAGATCAGAAATTATAAAACAGATAGTAGAATTGCAGCGCCGCAAGTGTGTAAAGATGAAAAACTTTGCAAACGACAGGTAGATACGGATGATGGCGTAAAATTAAAGAAAGACTGGTGCACTAAATAACAAAGAAAATAATAATAATAACAGTAATTCTCAGGAAAATTTTTGGCCCGATACAAGAGCAAGGAATCTGGAAGAAGAGACCAACATCAGAATTATATAAATACACAGACAAGATTACGGATACAATAAGGAAAAGAAGAATGCAGTTCTACGGACATATCCACAGGATGAATGAAAACAGAATTTCAAAGCGAATTCTTAAAGTCATCAACTCAGGCAGGGGAAAAACAAAATGGATAAAAGAAGTTGAAGAGGACCTTAGACAAGCACACATAACAGTAAACGATGCAGAAAATAGAACTGAATTCAGGAACATCATCAAAAAACATAAATTTGACACCACAACACAGAAGAGACCAGGATGCAAATGGACAGCGGAGCGAAAGAAACAACACAGTGAACACATGAAGAAAATTTGGGCTCAGCAAAAACATAAACAATCATCATAAAGGAATTCAAGTTCAAACGCTCTCTTAAATGGGAATAATCGAAAATAATAATAATAATAACAGTAAATAAATAATAGACTCGAAGCTTGGAAAAAGAAATTGAAGAATCAGTAATTTGCTTGCACGTTGCAACAGCATGTGATTATATACAATATTGAATAAAGTAAGTGATGCACTCTACGTTAACTAAATTAACTACATCACATAGAAAATAATGACAGAATCCAAATACAAACGGCAAAATTTTTGATGATAGACAAAATCGAATGAAAAGAAGAGTAAATTAAATGGCAGATGCTATTTTAAGCTACTTCTTCATTTGAGTACATATGAAGGGCTTATTTCAATAGTGGTACAAGTCAATTTTTGTTCATTTTGAGATACAGAGTCCTAAAGTTAAATGAGCGCTGAAAAATCTGCAGTTGAGATACCAGAAATATTCAAGCATATGGCTTCTTGCTAGAGATGAACCTTTCTTTCTGTTTGTTTGCATCATTGATTTCAGAAGCATTATAGGCAGAAAAGTGGAGGTAATGGACTTGTACCACAATTGAAATAAGCCCTTATATGAAGCCCCGCGAAATCCATAGGTTAACAAGGTTAAACTGCTCGAAGGATAGAGACGGGACCTATAGTAGGGATACCTCACAAGTAGACCAGAGCTTCCTCAAGAAATCTGAAAGTAAAATCTATGTTAATAACACTTCCATGCAAATGCAGTCGGGCAGCCATTACTCAGGTACAAAAATCAAATATAATTAATACGTTACAAGCAGGAATAACAGGTAAAACAAGGGAAGTATTTCATATTTATTGCTCTACTGCTCGTTTCCATGGCGTGCACCATCGTCATCAGGTGGAATCTTACTCAAAGTCAATTCTTGTTCTAGCAGTCTCCCATTTGCAGATGATGATGCGAACCACCGAAACAGTTGTCTGAGAGGATGTGTACGACCTACTGTCCCGTACCATACCAAATTCTTCATCTCAGGCTAGCACCACGCACAATCTCTCCAATTATTTGTCGGATTTCCTTCTTACCCTCTACGGCTCCCTCTACTATCGCTGAAGCTATTCCCTGATATCTTAACACATATGGTGTCATCCTGTCACTTCTTGTCAACATTTTCCACATAAAAATTGCAGCATTTTAAAAGAAAAACGGCTTTTACGTGCTGCACATTACATTTCTTTATTTAACTTGTGCGCTCAGTCGCGTTTTGTTTTATTTACACGGCATATTCAGTGGATGTCAGGGCTATATTTCTGAGACAGACTGATCACAAGGAAAACTGCAAGCTTTCAACCAGTTTGCCACATGAGAGAAAACTATATGGCTTATAAATAATGAATTAGATTCTGAACTGACACCCACTGAAGATGCCTTGCAAATTAGGCGGGACCCGTTTGGGTGCACAAGTTAAATGAAACACTTTAAATGCGGCATGCAGAAGGAGCTTTTCTTTTAATTTATATACAGTTGCTGCGAAATTGGGAACCACAACAAACTTGTCTTCCACACCTTTCTATCCTAGTCGATTCTGGGGAGAACCTTCTCATTTCTTGTCAGCCCAATTAATTTTCAGCGTGCGTCTATAGTACCATATCTCAAAATCTTAGATTCTCTCTTTTCTGTCGTATGTCCACTGCCTACGATTCACTTCCATGCAATTCTGTCTCCAGACGTACGTTCTCAAAGACTTCTTCCTCCAGTTAAGGCCCATGGCTGATACTGATAGGCTTCTTGGCCAGAAATTAACTCTTTGCAAGCGCTAGTTTGCTTTTTTAAAGTTCCCCTTGCTTCCACCACCATACTTTATTTTGTTTCCTAGGTTACAGAATTCCTTCATTTCGTCTAGAGGCTACGTTTATCGCTAGTGTCATTTCTGCTACTCCTTACTACTTTCTTCGTTTTTCTCTAAATGCTTATTCTGTGCTCAGCAGCTGATTAATTTCATTCAGTATGTCCTGTAAGGGTTCCTCGCTTTCACTGAGGATAACAATGTCATCATCGAATCTCCTTTCACCATCGATTTGCGGTAGGGTTTTGGAACATACACTGTGTTCGCACATTATGAGTTACCTCGAAGAAAACTATTTATTGACACAAAGTCAGCACGGATTCAGAAAACATCGTTCTTGTGAAACGCAACTAGCTTTATATACTGATGAAGTAATGAGTGCTATCGACAGGGGATGTCAAATTGATTCCATATTTTTAGATTTCCAGAAGGCTTTCGACACGGTTCCTGACAAGCGTCTTCTAACCAAACAGCGTGCGTATGGAATATCGCCTCAGTTGTGCGACTGGATTCGTGATTTCCTGTCAGAAAGGTCACAGTTCGTAGTAATAGACGGAGAGTCATCGAGTAAAATAGAAGTAATATCCGACGTTCCCGCCGGCCGAAGTGGCCGAGCGGTTCTAGGCGCTACAGTCTGGAACCACGCGACAGCTGCGGTCGCAGGTTCGAATCCTGCCTCGGGCATGGATGTGTGTGATGTCCTTAGGTTAGTTAGGTTTAAGTAGTTCTAAGTTGTAGGGGACTGATGACCTCAGAAGTTAAGTCCCATAGTGCTCAGAGCCATTTGAACCATTTTTGAACCGGCGTTCCTAAGGAAGTGCTATAGGCCCTCCTTTGTTCCTGATCTGTATTAACGACATATGAGACACTCTGAGTAGCCCTGTTAGATTGTTTGCAGATGATGCTGTCATTTGCCGTCCTGTAAAGTCATCAGATGACCAAACCGAATTGTAAAATGATTTGCCGGCGTGGGTGGTCGAGCGGTTCTAGACGCTAGAGTCTGGAACCGCGCGACATCTACGATCGCAGGTTCGAATCCTGCCTCGGGCATGGATGTGTGTGATGTCCTTAGGTTGGTTAGGTTTAAGTAGTTCTAAGTTGTAGGGGACTGATGACCTCAGAAGTTAAGTCCCATAGTTCTCAGAGCCATTTTTTTTAATGATTTGGATAAGATATCCGTATGGTGCGAAAAGTGGCAATTGACCCTGAATAAAGAAACGTGTGAAGTTATTTATATGAGTACTAAAAGAAATCCGCTAAATTTCGATTACGCGATAAGTCACACATATCTGAAGGCTGTAAATTCAACTAAATGCTTGGGGGTTGAGCCGTGTGCGGCTCATGCCGTTCCTTGCTAGACAGCTTGTCTGTACTGAACTGTCGTCTCGTTTCTTATTCGATTTACTGGCATCACTAAGTTGCTGGCTTGCCTGTCCGTGAGTGGCAGCAGCACTATCGTACTATCTCTGGAGCGACCGCGAGTATTTCCGGCTCGTCGTGTGTCGGCAGTTCAGCTGGGACGGAGCGCCAGTGACGTCCGGACAACCAGCGCTTGGCGACCGCTGGCGACACACATGCACTATCCGACTGAATAAGACTGGAGAACGAACGACCGTTGGTTGGTCGTTCGGTCGGTCGTCTCATCGGGCGATGTGAACTTGGCCTTTTGACCATTTCTGGGCTTCGTCATTTGGTCATCTTGCCGGACGTGGGTCGGTTCCTTCCTTGTGCATAGATGACAGGTGGCCAATGGGCAAGTGTTCCCTCTGCATGGTTGGATCCGAGCCAGTGTGTCTGGGTCGTCGTGTCTCCGAGTTCCGAACGGACATCAAGGAGTCGGGATGGAGCTGCAGTGAGGTCCCGACAGCCAAGACTCGCCCGACCATTGCCGACACACATGACTTCAGTGGGGACGACCTTGGTTGGTCGGTCGGTCGGTCCTCTCATCGGACGACGTGTATTTGGTTGCCGACCGCTTATGGGTTCTCTGTGTATCTCGACTTGTGATTCTTCCTTGTTGTTCCACAGTGATTGCTTTTAGGACTACTCGAGTTCTTGTGGAAGTGTTTTGGTGCAACTGTATCTAGCTTGTGTGATTTCCACACAGAGCAGTCATGTTAATGCTGCCTGGGCACTGGAGTTGCCAGTCGGTCGGTTGACAGAGAGTCCGGCACGGCGTGTAGTTCGGCAGCCTTTGGTGTTGTTCATATTTCTGAGTGGTTATTGCGCCTTGGCTGTATTTAGACGCCAATATTTGAAGACGTAGAGCTGCTGGTATCTTCGTTCTTGCTGACATTTTCGCTGTCGACCCATTGGTCGGGTGGAAGGGAATTGATTAGGTTGTTGATTAGTTCTTCAGCTGTCCCTAAGTCCTGTTGCCATCCGATTATTTGGTATTACGCTTGGCTGTCTGTCTCACCTAAACTTATGTTAGAGTTTCCTCCCCAGGTCGACCCTTCGAACACTTCCGAGCACCACTGTTCTGTTCGTTTTAGACTGTGATTTTCTTTTAGTTGGAAGTATTGTACGTCTATTAGTTTAGTGTGTTTCAATTTTAAAATAAGGCCTTCAACCGACTTAAACTAAGCTTTCCAGACTGATTTGTTTAAAACTATTTTAAAAAATAGAACTGGATCCATTTCAAATCTTTGTTATCCAGGCCTTAAGCCTTGAGATGTTCAATGTTCAGTATGTGGCCTTCAGCCGAGGTTTTACATGAAATGTGTTTAAGATAAGGCATTCAGCCGTCTTAAATTAAGACTTTGAACATTCTTGTTCAAACTAATTTTGTTTAAAAAAAGAAAGAGGTATTTTGCTTTATTGGAAAGGCCTTAAACCTTGAGTTGTTCTATGTTCAGTATGTGGCCTTTAGCCGAGATTTTACGTGAAATATTTTTAAGTACGGCATTCAGTCACGTGTATTTCTTAAAGCAATTTTAATAACTTTTGTTCGGGCTTTCAAGCGTATTGTTTTGATTCCTTTTAAGGGCATGTGTGATTAAGTGTTTTAGGAAAATGAAGTTTGTATGTTTTGTGCAACTGAGAGTAACTGATTTTGGCCCCTTCCCACAACTGTAACCTGATCCGCTCTGTCCAGCGAATCCAGATTTCAGGGTTTACAATTACAAATAACCTAAATTGGAACGATCACACAGATAATGTTGTGGGTAGAGAAAACACAGATACTTTTAATAATTGCTTTTTAAAAGTGTTTCGATGATTCATTTAAGGAGGTCAGATGAGGAAAACGGTACCCTGAAGAACCAATACAAACCAGATTTACTCACACATCACTATACGAAGCAAAGAAAATCATCACGGACCTGATGCATAAAAGCTCATATTCCTGTCGCCAACTATAATAAGACAATAGAACCCTGTGGATGCACAATATCAATGTTCTCTCTCGCGTACATGGTTAATTTTGCTTACGATATTTCCAGACTATTTACAACATGCCCTTGTTAGTCTCTCTACAAGAATGGTAACTCCACGGATATAAATAACTACCTGCCAGTGTCACTACTTACATTACTTTCCAAATTTTTTGAAAAGATAATGTAATCAAAGACTGCCATCCAGCTGTGTAGTAATTTTTTGTAAACATAATGTACTCAAAGATTGCCATCCAGCCGTGAAGTAAGGGGATACTTCATGAACCTCAGTTCGGATTTCAAAAGGGGTGTTCTGCTATTTACACTTTCACCGAACACATAATAAAATTTTTGAATGGTAAAATATCACCAGTTAAAATCTTCCGTGTTTTGTCGAAGACATTTGGCTGTATGAATCATAATATTCTAGTTGACAAATTACGTTTTATTGGCTACATGCGTCAGTACGTACCTTGTTTAGCTCTTGTCGAAGAAACAGATTGCAGAAAGTTACCCAAGAATTTGTTAGTAATACAATCAAGGATGCCACATCACGAGCACAAGATGAAATCAAAGTGTGTGTACCGCAGGATACAATCGTGGGGCCTTCACTGCTCTTTCAATGGACGTTTTCTGTGGTGTTTTTTACTTTTGACGGTGACTAGTGGTGTAGGAATCTTAATGTTGTGGTAGGGGTGTCACACATTTGATAGCTGGTGCGTGACGTTCTCAGTACCAGTAGAGAGACAGAATAAAAGTTGTTCGAAGAACCATCTGCCAGGCACTTAACTGTCAGTTACTGATTAGCCATGTAGAAGTATATGTAATCTACGTTAACGATCTGTCATTTTTATTTGAACCAGGCGGCAGAATTAGTCCTTCACAGATGTGGCACAATCAAGTATCAAACACAAAGAAGTACCAAAGGGAAAATAGTAAACGTTTTTGTGAAAGTTATTAGTTTTTTGCACTAATAGACTCGTTTTAAAGTTAAGGAAATTACCTGTAACAAGAAGCACACCGGATAATAAATTAGTGACCCTTAGAGATATCATTACACGCATCATTTAATACATTGTAATTCCGTCCCAGGACTTGATAGCTCCCCTGGATTCTGTTAGGAAGTGAGTCCACAAGGCTGTGCAGATACGTCGCATTCAGGTTAAGCCACTCGCTAAAGATTTTATCACGTATTTCCGACAAATTGCGGGGTTGGTGATGTCGACGTTTTACCTATTGTTCCAACATGTCCCACAGATTTTGTGTGGGTTTCAAGGCAGGTGATTTTGCAGGTTTATCGAGATTTAACAGGGTGGGGGGAGTGTTCAGAAACCAGTCACATATTCTTCTAGCCCGATGAACTTTGCTGTTGTTATCTTGAAAAATAGGGCTATCAATATCACACTTATCAGGCAGATGTTGACTGAAAGGTCCGAGGACTGTTCAGCTTGGTGTAACACACGTGGCCACGAAGCACGATGTCAGAATTGTGGTCGGAAAAAGATCCTGATTGAGACGGACCGGAGAAACGTTTCACGGCTTGTGAATCAAAATCGCTTTCAAATCCAACCTGAACTTCTGCACGCCGTGAATGAAGATCTATTCCAACCTGTTAGCGAGACAACATTGCAACGCGAACTACAGACAATGAATAGTTGAAGTTGATAACCTCGCAAGAGGCCGTTGTCTCACAGGCACATAAAGCTACGTGTCTTTAATGGGCTAGAAACCATCGAACATGGACAGTAGCTGATTGGCGGAAAGTAATGTGGTCTGATGAATCATGTTTTCGCTTATATTCAAATTCATATTAAGTAAACGTGATAGTTCTTGAAAATGATAGCCTCAGTGAGCGGGCCAAAGTCGCGATAAGAAAAAGACCCCCTCAACATCACAGGCCTATCTCTGGCTTGAATCTGACGTTCCAAACATTCAGGATGAAATGTTTCAATTGGCGCTCAGTGTTGAATATAGGCAAAAACGCGATTCGTCAGACAACGTTCTGCCAGTCAGGTACTGTTCATGTTCGATGATTTCTAGCCCACTTAAGACGCGCAGGTTTTTGTTCAAATGTTCATTGCATGTAGTTCCCAATGCAATGTTGTCTCGCTAACAGATTGGTACGCACCTTCGTTCACTTCTCCTGCAGCAGTTCCCGTCAGGTTTGGAAGCGATTTTGATTCGCAAACTGTGAAACGCGTCTCCGGTCCCTCTTAGGATCTTTTCCCGGCCATAATTCTGAATTAGTGTTTCGTGGCCACGTATTTTACACCAGTGCTTGTAGACACAGCCACCAAATACCAACAAATCCAGCAACTTCACTCACCGTATGTTCATAGGCATGGACACACATGATTGTCCCTTTTTGCCATTCTGTCACGTTTTTACGACTCCGCTACATCCGTACAATGTCCTCTTGAAACAAAACTGTCCCACTGATCACTACTGTCTTACTCCCAAGTGGAGACAGTGCACACGCGGTTCAGCACGTGATTCGATCGCTACGCCAATTATAAGGGCTTAACGATTCATGTGTGTGTGCGCGCTGCAGTGACTAATTTTTGTCTGGCGAGCTTATTATTCGCCCTACTGTGGCGTACCAACAAAAAATAATAGAGGACAGAAATTAGTTCATGGTTGCACATACTGGTGAAGGCTTAAACTGGAAAATCCATATAGTGCACCTGCTAAAACATTTAGGTTCAGCCTCTCTCTCAGCAAGAATAACTGGTAAGACTGGGAACGTAGAAATCATTCGTCTATTTTTGTTTACTCATGTTCTAAGGGTTAATACAAGTAATTTGTGGTATCTTCTTGGGTAAAATATATTCAGTTAACAAGAGAAAGCATTTAAAATTATGAGTAGGATTTACACACTGATGCCTTACCGGAATTACTTTAAACAGTTAGAAGTATTATCCATATCATCAAAGAACACTGATTCGCTGCAGAAATTTATTTTTAACAGTCGAATGCTGGTTTAAAGTAATAGGTATATTCCGAAGTGCGTACAGTATTAGAAGAGAAAATGATCTACATTTCCCTCTAGCGAATCTAACTTTGCCACATAAAAGAGTGAAAACTAAAGTTGTGACAATACACCCATAAAACACTTTGATAACACTGTGCAACACTGAAACTGTAAATCGAATGAAAATAGCCAGTTCCTATCAGTTCTAATGTGCTCATCCCGAATATCACAAAGCCAATTCAAAATTAGCTCTAGTTTTCATTTTACAATGTTTTATTACGATGAGAAATTATAAACGGATTTTTATGTTTAAAATCAAATATCATAATAGTTTGTCAAAATCATAATAACTAGTAACAATGGATTACACGAGGGCAGTTCAATAAGTAATGCAACACTTTTTTTTCTCGGCCAATTTTGGTTGAAAAAACCGGAAATTTCTTGTGGAATATTTTCAAACATTCCCGCTTCGTCTCGTATAGTTTCATTGACTTCCGGCAGCGCTGTACGGAGCTGTTAAAATGGCGTCTGTAATGGATGTGCGTTGCAAACAACGGGCAGTGATCGAGTTTCTTTTGGCGGAAAACCAGGGCATCTCAGATATTCAAAGGCGCTTGCAGAATGTCTACGGTGATCTGGCAGTGGACAAAAGCACGGTGAGTCGTTGGGCAAAGCGTGTGTCATCATCGCCGCAAGGTCAAGCAAGACTGTCTGATCTCCCGCGTGCGGGCCGGCCGTGCACAGCTGTGACTCCTGCAATGGCGGAGCGTGCGAACACACTCGTACGAGATGATCGACGGATCACCATCAAACAACTCAGTGCTCAACTTGACATCTCTGTTGGTAGTGCTGTCACAATTGTTCACCAGTTGGGATATTCAAAGGTTTGTTCCCGCTGGGTCCCTCGTTGTCTAACCGAACACCATAAAGAGCAAAGGAGAACCATCTGTGCGGAATTGCTTGCTCGTCATGTGGCTGAGGGTGACAATTTCTTGTCAAAGATTGTTACAGGCGATGAAACATGGGTTCATCACTTCGAACCTGAAACAAAACGGCAATCAATGGAGTGGCGCCACACCCACTCCCCTACCAAGAAAAAGTTTAAAGCCATACCCTCAGCCGCTAAAGTCATGGTTACAGTTTTCTGGGACGCTGAAGGGATTATTCTGTTCGACGTCCTTCCCCATGGTCAAACGATCAACTCTGAAGTGTATTGTGCTACTCTTCAGAAAGTGAAGAAACGACTTCAGCGTGTTCGTAGGCACAAAAATCAGAACGAACTTCTCCTTCTTCATGACAACGCAAGACCTCACACAAGTCTTCGCACCCGAGAGGAGCTCACAAAACTTCAGTGGACTGTTCTTCCTCATGCACCCTACAGCCCCGATCTCGCACCGTCGGATTTCCATATGTTTGGCCCAATGAATGACGCAATCCGTGGGACGCACTACGCGGATGATGAAGAAGTTATTGATGCAGTACGACGTTGGCTCCGACATCGACCAGTGGAATGGTACCGCGCAGGCATACAGGCCCTCATTTCAAGGTGGCGTAAGGCCGTAGCATTGAATGGAGATTACGTTGAAAAATAGTGTTGTGTAGCTAAAAGATTGGGGAATAACCTGGTGTATTTCAATGCTGAATAAAACAACCCCTGTTTCAGAAAAAAAATGTGTTGCATTACTTATTGAACTGCCCTCGTATTATTATAACTGGTCTTACTTGTGTGCAATATTTTGGATATAAACATTTTGATACCAATTTTAGTTATCTTTTTGTCTCCCTCCTCTGCAGCTTCAGTGACTTTATTAATGCATGCAATAATTTTTGCACATTGGTTTCCAGATTAACTACGAATTGTTCAAGTTGACTGCTATTGAAGTGAACAAAAATGCCAGTAGTTTGTGTTAACAGTGCTGACACGTTCTGCTCTGTGTGTGTGTGTGTGTTTGTGGTGTGTGTGTGTGTGTGTGTGTGTGTGTGTGTGTGTGTGAGTGTGTGTAGAAGTGACATTTGTTTCACAAAAACAGCAAATAATTCTATAGATTAAAAAAGCTTACAGTTGTTATTTTTGGTGTAAAATAGGTAATCAGGATAAACCCTGGGCTCCACATGTGATCTGCAACACTTGTGCCAGCAACCTTAGGAACTGGATGGATGGGAAAGGACGTTCAATGCCATTTGCGGTGCCCATGATCCGCCGCGAGCCAACTAACCATGTCAGTGATTGCTACTTTTGTATGGTTCCTCCTATCAAAAAGGGAATATCTAAGAAGAAGAAGCGGACAGTGATCTACGCTAACATTCCATCTGCCATACATCCAGTTCTACATGGGGAAGACTGCCAATACTTGAACCACGGACAGAGTACGAGATTACTTCTGATAGGGATTCTGAATGTCCTGAACCATGTACCTCACAAGATCCAGTTTCTTCCACATTTATCATCAACTGATGATCCACAAAAATTGTCTCAAAATGAGTTAAGGGATCTCATTAGAGATTTCGAGCTCTCTAAAGCTAAGGCTGAGATTTTAGCATCAAGATTGCAGCACCTCAATTTTCCGGAAAGCAATGTACGAGGGCGGTTCAGAAAGTAACCTCCGATTGGTCACAGTGCGGGTTGTGGGGGGAGTAGCGACGCCATCTGTGCGTTCACGCACTCAACACGTCAGTCGGCATCAAGCCGTGGTCGAGTGAACGTCGTACCTGCGCTAGTTTAGTTTTTGTGGCAGCTTGAAATGTGTGCTGCAATAGAAAACCCCGCCAAATGTGAAGTGCGTGCTGTCATAAGGTTTTTTACAGCCAAAGGATATTCTGCAGCAGCTATTCATCGTGAGCTTTGTGCCGTGTACGGACCAAGAGTTATGAGTGAAGGAGTTGTCCGTGAATGGGTACGTTTATTTAAAAGTGGACGAGAAAACGTTCATGATGAAGAGAGGAGTGGTAGACCATCATTGGTGACTGACGAACTCGTTCAGACATTTGATGCAAAAGTTCGTGAAAATCGACGTTTCTCAATGTCGGAGTTGTCTACTGGTTTTCCACAGATTTCTAAGACTCTCTTGTACGAGATAGTGACAGCAAGATTGGGTTACCGTAAGTTCTGTGCACGATGGGTGCCCAAAATTCTTACCGACCACCACAAAACTCAAAGAATGGCCTCTGCATTAGACTTTCTGTCACGTTATGAGGACGAAGGAGAACCATTGTTAAACAGAATCGTGACCGGTGACGAAACCTGGATTAAGTACGTGAACCCTGAGAGGAAAGAACAATCAAAGATGTGGGCACATTCAAATTCGCCTACCAAACCAAGAAAAGCCTCGCAAGATTTTTCTGCCAGGAAACTGATGGCAACGGTGTTTTGGGATGCCAAAGGGGTGTTGTTGGTTGAATTCATGGAACGTGGTACGACCATTAATCAAGACGTGTACTGTGAAACAATAAAAAAGTTACGACGGGCTATACAGAACAAACGCCGTGGTATGCCGACTTCCGGTATCGCTTTTTGCACGATAACGCCCGTCCTCACTCTGCTCGCAGAACAACGGCCCTTCTTGAATCCTTCAAGTGGGACGTTATCAACCATCCACCTTACAGCCCAGACCTGGCGCCAAGTGATTATCACCTCTTCATGCATTTGAAGAAATGGCTCGGGTCACAGCGGTTTGATGACGACGAAGAGCTCAAAGATGCGGTCACAGGCTGGCTCCAGGCACAAGCGGGTGATTTTTATGCAGAAGGAATTTCAAAGCTTGTGAAGAGATACGATAAGTGCCTCAATCGCTATGGAGACTATGTAGAAAAATAGTGCAAAGATGTAGTTGTAAGATGTATATATTAAAATATTTTTATTTAACTTGGTGTATTTTTTTAAATCAACCGGAGGTTACTTTCTGAACGGCCCTCGTAAATGTTTCATTCTACCGCAGAAGAGAGCAACAATTCACTTTTTTAACATGCAAGATAGTCTTGTGGCATGTGTAGACACAAATGGCTTAATGAAGGCTCTCAGAATTAATTACAACGCTGATGAATGGAGACTGTTTATTGATTCGTCGAAGTTGAGCTTAAAAGCAGTGCTTTTACACATTAGTAATGAGCTTCCTTCTATTCCAGTTGGGCATAGTGTGCATATGAAAGAGCCATACCAGAACATGAAAATTGTGCTAGAAGCCATCGAGTATAATGACTCTCAATGGCAGACTTGTAGTGACTTAAAAGTGCTTACACTGCTATTACGTATGCAGTTAGGGTATACTAAATATTGCTGCTTTCTCTGTGAATGGGATAACCGAGATCGTATATCTCATTACAGTAAACATGAATGGCCCACCAGAAAATCTCTTCAACCAGGTATAAAGTACATCAAGGGTGAACCTCTAGTAGACCCTAAAAAGATTCTGCTCCCGCCTTGCACATCGAGTTGGGTCTCATGAAAAACTTTGTTAAGCGAATGAACAAAGATGGTGACGCGTTTAAGTACTTAAGGCCAAAATTCCCTTACTTAAGTGATGCCAAAGTAGAGGAGGGCATCTGTGTAGGCCCATTGACTCGAGAGGTTTTTGGAGACCATACTTTTGATGGAATCATACAAGGTGATGAGAAGCATGCATGGGAATGTCTTAAGACAGTCTGTTACAGTTCTTAGGAAACAAACGAGCAATAAATTACAAGGAGATTCTAGATAACATGTTGTTATATTATGAAAAATTTGGTTGCAACGTGTCATTGAAAATGCATTTCTTACGTAGTCGTCATGACATCTTCCCCAAAGTGAGCGATTTCATCAAGATATTGCCACATTTGACAAGAATTATGCTGGAAAGTGGAGCCCTACGAATTTTGCAGATTACTGCTGGACTGTCGTAAGGGATGTTCCCGAGTATGTATATAAACGCGAAGCGAAGCGAAAACGGTATCTTTTTATCTCTGAAAAAAGTATGTAATTGTATATACTGTACTTATGGACATTTAACATTTGGAATCCTTTATATACATTTGTGAGCAGTTGATTTATTTATTTTATTTTGTGGTTTACATAGTTCTGGTACAAAGCAGACTTACAAAGTATTTTCATTCATGTAATATTGTGTTCATTTTCCTTAATATTTTACTTTTGTACTTCCAGAATAGCACTGAAATTTATCAATGCATAATACATAACATAGTTCAAGTAATTATTCACTTAGAATATGTTATGCTAAGTCCTGGAACATGAATGCATATTTAGTTAGTGAATTATTTATAAAAAATGTAGATTACTTTTTAGAAACAACTAGAGCTAAATGTTTATGAAGATGATTTTGTATCATTTTACACTAAATAAAAATAACTAACTCAGAATCATGCAATTTACAGACTTTCACTTCAAATTTGTTGTACAGTGTAATCAGACGATGTAAATAAAATGTCTGACAGACAGCAGAAGTGGTTTCGAATGTATATCGCAGTTGTAACTTAAAAATTCCTTCTATACTATACAGGAATTATTCATCGGAAATATGCAAACGACCAGTCTTTATCCATATAAATATTTACGTTTTCAACTATCCCTGCAATATTTTGTTCAACTGATACGTTATATTTAATAACGTTTATCGTGAAACATGAAACTAATTGGGAACGCCTACGAGCAGTCACAGCTGGAAGACTACCATGCACAGTGGCAGCTGTTTCTCCCACAGCGCTCAGCGACAGCACTGCAAGGTAGTCCCAGGGGCGAGCAGCTCTCGAAATATCCTGGCATTTACGACCCCTCTATTGGACACAAACAATGATTTACATCGCTCTAATCGATACGCCACCCGGAGTCTTGGCTTTTCTGGGAAGCCATGACAGCGGGAGTCCCGTTCGGCACCATTACAGGCGCTGGTCACGGCAGAGTGCCTTAAATCTCACAGACGGCAGTCCGGACCATCTGATACCAAACCAGGAATCTCATCCTCCCTTATTTCATTTTGCTTACCGGTGAACCGTTTCTTATTTCAAAATCTTTGCTCTCGTATTATTCAATTTACTCACTGAGCGGTGGTTATGGGGGGGTAGGACGTCAAACGGGCCGATTTGGAGCAGGAGAGGCACCACAGGACATTTTAATTTCCACTGTCTATACTTTTACAAGTAATTTCATAAAACTTTGTCAGCATGACCAGGAAGGATTCAGGATTCACATTCGTAGCAGCGGAAGTTCAAAAACATAACAAAATAATTTTATTTACATGTGAAATTTCATCATTTTTTCACTTACTATTGGCTGCATTTGTTGCTATAGGTACACTTTTCTTCATAAGTAAGAGAGACTGCTCGATGAATTTTGCACAGCATACAAACCATACTTACAAGTGTCTGAAACTCTAGAATCTATTTAATTTATGAAAAAATGAATGCGCTGTTACGTTTTAAACTTTATGTTTAGAAAAAAATCAAATTTTGTAGTTAATTATCTCAATTTTTACCAACGTTTTTAATAGATTTGGAAAATACTAGAGTTTCATACACCTGTATGGTTTGTATGCTGTGCAAAATTCATCAAAGAATCTCTCTTACTTGTAAAGAAAGATGTACCTACAGCAACAAATGCAGCCAACAGTAAGTGAAAAAATGATGAAATTTCATATCTAAAAAAAAAATATTTTGTTATGTTTTTGCACTTCCACTGCTATGAGTGTAACTCCTGAATCCCTCCTTGACATGCTGACAAAGTTTTATGAATTTATTTGTAAAAGTATAGACAGTAGAAAACAAAATGTCCTGTGGTGCCTCTCCTGCTCCAAGTCGGCCCGTTTGACGTCCTATCCCCCTTAAGACAGCGATCTCGTATTCAGACAGACCGTAGTTAATATCCGTCAGAATTCGAGACTTGTGCTTCCTTGGTTTCTCTATACAGCTTCATGCAAATATTGGAGTGGTCCCTTTGAAGTGGCTGCGGCGTATTTTCTCTCCCATTCTGCCTCAATTCGAGTACATCTCCTTAACTGACAACCTCGCCTCGGCCGGGATGTTAAACCCTGATCTTCTTCTTTTTCACATTTATAACTAGGTGACTGTCAGCAGCCGCTAAAAACTTAGAGAAATTCATGACATCCAGCTGGGTTATTGTATACTTCAATATTACTTTACGGTTGTACACAGTTTTTCCAATCCTGGCCCATTGTGACGATGACTGTGTGGAAGGTTGAACATACAAATCACCAGATTTCTTCACGTCATGTAATGCAAAACACCTTCATAGCGTAAAATTTGTCTGTAGACTTTTGGAACATACCTCCATAAGTGCCATACATCAAACGAATATCAGAATAGTTTTGAAGTTATAAATCAGAGTAATTCGAGCACTCTAAGTCCGAGAGATGCTAAAAACGAATAAACTACAAAGCAGCTTTAAGGGGAAACACTTTGTCTGTATCTGAAGTTATAAGGCCTTAAAATATGTTCCGGTTCGCTCACAGTTAAGTCGATACTTACAGACAAAAAGATGAAAAACTACATATCACACACAGGAAACAAAGTCAAAGAAATGGCTGCCTAATAAAATGAAATATTTTTTTGTGGAAACTTCACATAGTACAAATAGGCATAGAGATTTCTCAGATCTAACAGAGATAAATACACTCCTGGAAACTGAAATAAGAACACCGTGAATTCATTGTCCCAGGAAGGGGAAACTTTATTGACACATTCCTGGGGTCAGATACATCACATGATCACACTGACAGAACCACAGGCACGTAGACACAGGCAACAGAGCATGCACAATGTCGGCACTAGTACAGTGTATATCCACCTTTCGCAGCAATGCAGGCTGCTATTCTCCCATGGAGACGATCGTAGAGATGCTGGATGTAGTCCTGTGGAACGGCTTGCCATGCCATTTCCACCTGGCGCCTCAGTTGGACCAGCGTTCGTGCTGGACGTGCAGACCGCGTGAGACGACGCTTCATCCAGTCCCAAACATGCTCAATGGCGGACAGATCCGGAGATCTTGCTGGCCAGGGTAGTTGACTTACACCTTCTAGAGCACGTTGGGTGGCACGGGATACATGCGGACGTGCATTGTCCTGTTGGAACAGCAAGTTCCCTTGCCGGTCTAGGAATGGTAGAACGATGGGTTCGATGACGGTTTGGATGTACCGTGCACTATTCAGTGTCCCCTCGACGATCACCAGTGGTGTACGGCCAGTGTAGGAGATCGCTCCCCACACCATGATGCCGGGTGTTGGCCCTGTGTGCCTCGGTCGTATGCAGTCCTGATTGTGGCGCTCACCTGCACGGCGCCAAACACGCATACGACCATCATTGGCACCAAGGCAGAAGCGACTCTCATCGCTGAAGACGACACGTCTCCATTCGTCCCTCCATTCACGCCTGTCGCGACACCACTGGAGGCGGGCTGCACGATGTTGGGGCGTGAGCGGAAGACGGCCTAACGGTGTGCGGGACCGTAGCCCAGCTTCATGGAGACGGTTGCGAATGGTCCTCGCCGATACCCCAGGAGCAACAGTGTCCCTAATTTGCTGGGAAGTGGCGGTGCGGTCCCCTACGGCACTGCGTAGGATCCTACGGTCTTGGCGTGCATCCGTGCGTCGCTGCGGTCCGGTCCCAGGTCGACGGGCACGTGCACCTTCCGCCGACCACTGGCGACAACATCGATGTACTGTGGAGACCTCACGCCCCACGTGTTGAGCAATTCGGCGGTACGTCCACCCGGCCTCCCGCATGCCCACTATACGCCCTCGCTCAAAGTCCGTCAACTGCACATACGGTTCACGTCCACGCTGTCGCGGCATGCTACCAGTGTTAAAGACTGCGATGGAGCTCCGTATGCCACGGCAAACTGGCTGACACTGACGGCGGCGGTGCACAAATGCTGCGCAGCTAGCGCCATTCGACGGCCAACACCGCGGGTCCTGGTGTGTCCGCTGTGCCGTGCATGTGATCATTGCTTGTACAGCCCTCTCGCAGTGTCCGGAGCAAGTATGGTGGGTCTGACACACCGGTGTCAATGTGTTCTTTTTTCCATTTCCAGGAGTGTATGTTCCGGTTCGCTCACAGCTAAGTCGATACTTACAGACAAAAAGATGAAAAACTACATATCACACACAGGAAACAAAGTCAAAGAAATGGCTGCCTAATAAAATGAAATATTTTTTTATGGAAACTTCACATAGTACAAATAGGCATAGAGCTTTCTCAGACCTAACAGAGATAAATACATTTGGCTTCAATGGATATTCCAAAGGATGTGAGTCAAGCAAGTTTTATCAACCATATTAACAAAGTATATAGTCATGTAGCTGCGAGTCATGAATTCTTCCAACTTCTTTCTTAAATTCTTTCTCTGTCTAAATGAAATATAACTGCCTGGAACTAGTTGTTTATCGAAAAAAGTAGCATTATCTGGAAACTAGCGATAATAGCATTCACTTTCTTCACGAGACTCATACAATCGCACCTCTAGCTCGGAAGCCTCCATAGCGAGTGCAACGGAAGGTACTTATTAATGGCAGCATCATTTCCCATCTTTCTGTTTCGCATGTACGCGCGGGGAGGGAATAACAATCGACGACACATCTATTCTGTAAGATCAAAATCAGCAGGTTTGCTTGCATTTCACAGCAGTTTTCTAAGGGTTTTAAACTTCCTGGCCCATTCAAACAGTGTGCCAGACCGAGACTTGAACCGGGTATCTTACCTCTCGTGGGCAATGCTCTTACCCACTGCGCTATCCAGACACAATTCATGGCTTACCTTCAAACTTCCAATTTTGCCAATTTTGATGTATCCGAAGTACAAGGATTCGTGTCAGTGGGAATGGGCTCTTCATTTTGCGCCACAGCACGGTACCGATAAATTCAGTTAAAACATTTTCGCGCGCAAAATTCTGACAAGTCATTCTAGATTCGTTTTTCATGTAGGGGTTGCATAAATAGTTATTAGGTGTGAAACATTGTTGCATCCAGGCAGCAAACTAATAGTACGTTAAATAAAAACTGGAGTACACAACAGTGATGTGCACAATAATATTTATTTTTAATTTCATTTGTTAACCAGCTTCCGAATTTGTCGACAACCGCAAGACAACTTAAGATTAAACAGACAGTCCACGCTACATCCACCAGACTTCATATCTGTACAAGATTGTTTTTCCAAAGATATGTGGCCATTTTACGATTACGTATATTTTTGCATCAGCACCTTCCTATATCAAACCTCGCAACCTGTGAACAGGCGAGCTAGGCGAGCTAGCATATTGCCTCCAAATTCTGCTGGGAGGCCTGCAGTACTGCTGAAGTGACTTGATGCAAGCCACCAGCTGGAGTGCTGGATTACCTCATGAAGTTTGCTAGCTGGCCCTGTACTGACGAGAAGTAGCGCCTCCACATAATAGCACCGGGGCGACCCGGTCGGTACAGGTAAGAGGCTCCCCAAACATGCTGTATCTGTCGTCGTCTATTGTATGCACCGAGAACACCTCCATACCAGCAGCCGACCCAGTTTGGGTCATGTCATCCACAACTGGTACAACTGGCCGCTGCATCCGCTAGCAGCTAGTCGCTCCTGCTCCTCACGCTGGCACCCACCAGCTAGGACCTTCTGCTTTCTGAACTCAACAGACTCCTGGACGCCTCCAGGGGGTCCTTGTTTCGCAATCAGCACCTGATGGCACGTCATTCCTGAACGATTGCAGTCGGCTTTCGGCGTTCACCACTCCCCCGCTTCTATCTAATTTGGATCAAGGAGGGTGAAACCACCAGTAGCCTCATAATGGAATGTGGAGACTGAAGGCTTGCCCGATTTGTAAAACAGGGTAAACAAGTATCTGTGGCAGGTCTGACGACAGAGCTGCTGCAGGCAAAGTGCTTTAAAGACGTCGTTCGGCACATATTGTTGAACATCCTCCGCAGCAGATGGCCTCTTCATATTCCCATGTTGACTCAGTGACATCATCACTCACTACTGCAGTGAGTGAGGTGACATCGATATTTGTCCGTGGGTCAATGGAGACGCGTCGCCTGGTCGGATGAATCACATTCTTTTTTTTTTTTTTTTTTTTCCCACTCCAGGTCAATGGTCGTATGCGGATACACCGTCATCCAACCGAACGGCTACTCGAAACATGCATTGCGCTGCAGTTTGAGGCCAGCGGGAGCATTAATGCACTACGGGTGACATTCACCTGAGCTTACGTGACCTGCGATAATAATCGAAGGCACCACGACATTGCGGATTCCGTGAGCATTATTGTAGACCACTTGCTCCGCTTCTTTCTCGGTGTGTTCTCAGATGGTGATGGCGTCTTCCAGCAGCATAACTGTTTGTCCCACAAGGGAAATGTGCTACATTGGTTTAAGGAGCATGATAGTGAAAACTCATAGATGGCTCACCCACCGAATTCGCCTAATCTGTATCCGTTGGAACATGTCTGGGACGTTATAGGGCTCCAGCATCACATACACAAACCATCGACCCCTAATTTACGGGAATTGCGTGACCTATAGATAGATATTTGTTACCACATACACCCGGAAACCTATCAAGGACTTGCTGAACCCATGACACCCAAAACTGCTGCTGTGTTGCTTCCCAAAGGTATACCAAGCCGCCATTAAGCAGATTATCCTAATGTTTTGTCTCGCCATTGTAACTTCCAATAAAAATGAAAGCCTGACTAATGTGAGTGATGGTGAAATTAATAAAGTACTACTTGTAGCAACGCCGGAAGACTAGAGCTGCTGAAGTAGTCACCTTCGCCTGCGCCACCACCGCCTATGAGCGCTGTAGTCCGCTGAATCACATACAGTCACAGGGGGCGTAAGAGATACCAATGATTACCTAAATGTTAAACTTTAGTTACGCAGTAGTAATTTTAATGTACTAGTATTTTTGTATGTTGTAGCGGTTCCGTTTACTTAAAAAAATAGAATTAAGAATAAGTAACTGAGTAGCTATTTCCTGTTAAGATTATCTTTCTTTACGTGTAACGATAATTTTGTACTTACTTGTTTAAAATTTGATGTAATGTTTCATTGCCTGTTCATACTCTTATGTTAAACATTTTACATTATTTTATAAGGTGCAATAGAGACTAACGCTTCCACTGTGCATATTTCTATTAACATTCTATGAACACTAGCGCTCCTACTTTGTATGTAGTTAGTATGTCGTATATACAAGGGTTGGAACTTTAATTGTGGCAACTATTTATTTACAGCTCGTACAAAATAGATACGTGTCAAAGTTTTACTGATCTTCAAAGTAGTTATCAGCATTGTGGAAGTCGTAGGATACTCTTAGCAGTGCCAGTTGCGATGACAGTTCGAGCGGCGCGGGCTATTGGCCGACGAATTTATATCAGTTCTGAAGCGAATGCCGTGAAGTGTTTCCTTCAGTTTAGAAATCGAGTTGAACTTGTGTCTCCAATCTGGTCGTAGGCTGTGTTCCAAAAATGAACAGCATAGAGATAGAAGTGATGACGCTTTCTGCAGGACCTGACCATCATTTTGCAGGACAATGCTCGAGCATGTACATTGCAAGCTGTTACTGATTTGTTTAAGTGATGGGGCTGCTAAGTGCTATACCACCTACTTTACTCATCTGACTTAAGCCCACGTGAGTTCAACTAGATTTCTAACCTGAAGGAAATACTTCACGGCATTCGCTTCAGAACTGCTACAAATTCGTCGGGCAGTAGACCGCGCCGCTCTAACTGTCAACACAACTGGCACCGCTAAGAGTATCCTACGACTTCCACATCGCTGGCAACGGGTTATACTCAATACTGGTGACTACTTTGAAGGTCAGTAAAACTTTGAAATACGTATCTATTTTGTACGAGCTGTAAATAAATAATTGACACTACTAAAGTTCCAATCCTCATATTATGCGCGATTTGCGATTTGACAGTCTAATACTTGCTGCTCATTGTATTTATAAGGTACTCTTTTGCTATGTGACTCTATTTACTGTTGCGGTTCTGACACTTAACTATTGTACATGTATGATTTATGTGTACAGACTGAAGCATCGAATGAAAATTTGTACCAAGGGCGAGATTCGAACTCGGGTCTCCTGCTCACTAGGCAGATGCGCTACCCACTACGCCACCCTGGCACCGTCGTTTTCCACACCTGCACGGACTTCCCTAGCACACCTACCTCCTCAATCCTTACGCCTCAGTCCATAGACGTTTGAGGCTAGGAAAGGTCTCTGGAACCGTATAGTGTCATTTCATTAAAGTACCTATGCCTCGCTTTCAGGCAGGGTCCTCAATTCCCTTCAATGATGTGCTACGCCAGTACAATTGGAAAGTCTCTGTTGAGGCGTGAATGGTAATTTGGACTGAGAAGGGAAGAGTGCTAAGGTAGTCTGTTTAGCTGTGCAAACCAACTGTGCCAGGGTGGCGTAGTGATTAGCAAATCTGCCTGGTAAGCAGGTGATCCGAGCTCGAATCGTAATCTTGGTACAAATTTTTATTCGTCGCTTTAGTCTGCATACATACATCCTAGATGTTTTAGACTAGAAAAGATCTCTGGAACTACATAGTTTCATTTGATTCAAGCACTTATGCCGGGTTTCAGCCAGGATGACCCTTTTCATTCTGCTTACTTAAGCCTACTTCATACTTATGCAGGAATTGTGCGGCCTCTGCCGCAAGCGGTTCGAGTACTCCCTCGGGCATGTGTGTGTTATTCTTATCATTTTTTTTTTTTTTTTTTTTTTTTTTTTTTTTTTTTTTTGCGGTCATCAGTCTACTGACTGGTTTGATGCGGCCCGCCACGAATTCCTTTCCTGTGCTAACCTCTTCATCTCAGAGTAGCTCTTGCAACCTAAGTCCTCAATTATTTGCTTGACGCGTTCCAATCTCTGTCTTCCTCTACAGTTTTTGCCCTCTACAGCTCCCTCTAGTACCATGGAAGTCATTCCCTCATGTCTTAGCAGATGTCCTATCATCCTGTCCCTTCTCCTTATCAGTGTTTTCCACATATTCCTTTCCTCTCCGATTCTGCGTAGAACCTCCTCATTCCTTACCTTATCAGTCCACCTAATTTTCAACATTCGTCTATAGCACCACATCTCAAATGCTTCGATTCTCTTCTCTTTAGGTTTTCCCACAGTCCATGTTCCACTACCATACAATGCTGTACTCCAGACGTACATCCTCAGAAATTTCTTCCTCAAATGAAGGCCGGTATTTGATATTAGTAGACTTCTCTTGGCCAGAAATGCCTTTTTTGCCATAGCGAGTCTGCTTTTGATGTCCTCCTTGCTCCGTCCGTCATTGGTTATTTTACTGCCCAGGTAGCAGAATTCCTTAACTTCATTGACTTCGTGACCATCAATCCTGATGTTAAGTTTCTCGCTGTTCTCATTTCTACTACTTCTCATTACCTTCGTCTTTCTCCGATTTACTCTCAAACCATACTGTGTACTCATTAGACTGTTCATTCCGTTCAGCAGATCATTTAATTCTTCTTCACTTTCACTCAGGATAGCAATGTCATCAGCGAATCGTATCGTAGATATCCTTTCACCTTGTATTTTAATTCCACTCCTGCACCTTTCTTTTATTTCCATCATTGCTTCCTCGATGTACAGATTGAAGAGTAGGGCGAAAGGCTACAGCCTTGTCTTACACCCTTCTTAATACGAGCACTTCGCTCTTGATCGTCCACTCTTATTATTCCCTCTTGGTTGTTGTACATATTGTATATGACCCGTCTCTCCCTATAGCTTACTCCTACTTTTTTCAGAATCTCTAACAGCTTGCACCATTTTATATTGTCGAACGCTTTTTCCAGGTCGACAAATCCTATGAAAGTGTCTTGATTTTTCTTTAGCCTTGCTTCCATTATTAGCCGTAACGTCAGACTTACCTCTCTCGTCCCTTTACTTTTCCTAAAGCCAAACTGATCGTCACCTAGCGAATTCTCAATTTTCTTTTCCATTCTTCTGTATATTATTCTTGTAAGCAGCTTCGATGCGTGAGCTGTTAAGCTGATTGTGCGATAATTC
Organism: Schistocerca nitens; assembly: GCF_023898315.1. NCBI lineage: Eukaryota > Metazoa > Arthropoda > Insecta > Orthoptera > Acrididae > Schistocerca > Schistocerca nitens. The sequence continues at coordinate 406,010,548 of NC_064622.1, forward strand.
TCGCACTTTTCAGCTCTTGCCGTCTTCGGAATTGTATGGATGATGCTTTTCCGAAAGTCAGATGGTATGTCGCCAGACTCATATATTCTACACACCAACGTGAATAGTCGTTTTGTTGCCACTTCCCCCAACGATTTTAGAAATTCTGATGGAATGTTATCTATCCCTTCTGCCTTATTTGACCGTAAGTCCTCCAAAGCTCTTTTAAATTCCGATTCTAATACTGGATCCCCTATCGCTTCTAAATCGACTCCTGTTTCTTCTTCTATCACACCAGACAAATCTTCACCCCCATAGAGGCTTTCAATGTATTCTTTCCACCTATCTGCTCTCTCCTCTGTATTTAACAGTGGTATTCCTGTTGCACTCTTAATGTTACCACCGTTGCTTTTAATGTCACCAAAGGTTGTTTTGACTTTCCTGTATGCTGAGTCTGTCCGTCCGACAATCATATCCTTTTCGATGTCTTCACATTTTTCCTGCAGCCATTTCTTCTTAGCTTCCGTGCACTTCCTATTTATTTCATTCCTCAGCGACTTGTACTTCTGTATTCCTGATTTCCCGGAACATGATTGTACTTCCTCCTTTCATCAATCAACTGAAGTATTTCTTCTGTTACCCATGGTTTCTTCGCAGCTACCTTCTTTGTACCTATGTTTTCCTTCCCAACTTCTGTGATGGCCCTTTTTAGAGATGTCCATTCCTCTTCAACTGTACTGCCTACTGCGCTATTCCTTATTGCTGTATCTATAGCGTTAGAGAACTTCAAACGTATCTCGTCATTCCTTAGTACTTCCGTATCCCACTTCTTTGCGTATTGATTCTTCCTGACTAATGTCTTGAACTTCAGCCTACTCTTCATCACTACTATATTGTGATCTGAGTCTATATCTGCTCCTGGGTACGCCTTACAATCCAGTATCTGATTTCGGAATCTCTGTCTGACCATGATGTAATCTAATTGAAATCTTCCCGTATCTCCCGACCTTTTCCAAGTATACCTCCTCCTCTTGTGATTCTTGAACAGGGTATTCGCTATTACTAGCTGAAACTTGTTGCAGAACTCAGTCTTTCTCCTCTTTCATTTATTGTCCCAAGCCCATATTCTCCTGTAACCTTTTCTTCTACTCCTTCCCCTACAACTGCATTCCAGTCGCCCATGACTATTAGATTTTCGTCCCCCTTTACATACTGCATTACCCTTTCAAAATCCTCATACACTTTCTCTATCTGTTCATCTTCAGCTTGCGACGTCGGCATGTATACCTGAACTATCGTTGTCGGTGTTGGTCTGCTGTCGATTCTGATTAGAACAACCCGGTCACTGAACTGTTCACAGTAACACACCCTCTGCCCTACCTTCCTATTCATAACGAATCCTACACCTGTTATACCATTTTCTGCTGCTGTTGATATTACCCGATACTCATCTGATCAGAAATCCTTGTCTTCCTTCCACTTCACTTCACTGACCCCTACTATATCTAGATTGAGCCTTTGCATTTCCCTTTTCAGATTTTCTAGTTTCCCTACAACGTTCAAGCTTCTGACATTCCACGCCCCGACTCGTAGAACGTTATCCTTTCGTTGATTATTCAATCTTTTTCTCATGGTAACCTCCCCCTTGGCAGTCCCCTCCCGGGGATCCGAATGGGCGACTATTCCGGAATCTTTTGCCGATGGAGAGATCATCATGACACTTCTTCAATTACAGGCCACATGTCCTGTGGATACACGTTACGTGTCTTTAATGTAGTGGTTTCCATTGCCTTCTGCATCCTCATGTCGTTGATCATTGCTGATTCTTCCGCCTTTAGGGTCAATTTCCCACCCCTAGGACAAGAGAGTGCCCTGAACCTCTATCCGCTCCTCCGCCCTCTTTGACAAGGCCGTTGGCAGAATGAAGCTGACTTCTTATGCTGATTATTTATCAAAATTTAGGCAGTGGCGGGGATCGAATCCGGGACCGAAGACGTTTTGATTATGAATCAAAGACGCTACCCCTAATTAGTTTAAGTAGTGAGTAAGTCTAGCAACCGATGACCTCAGCAGTTTGGTCCTTTAGGAATTCACACACATTTGAACATTTTTTTCAGATTTATGAAGGTAACAGAGAAACTATAGTAACCGATAAAATGAATTAAACAAAAAATAGCTGAACGGCTGACGACTAATTTTTATCTTTGTTAAAAGAATATAGTCTACGTGCTAACAATTTTCTAATTTTGGAGAAGTATACAGTTATTACATCTATCTACGTGCTTATCACGTTAGCTCTGGTGATTACAGTAAAAACAAGACAGCCGGAAGCATTACATTGCTCCCTCTGTCTATCTCTCTCTCTCTCTCTCTCTCTCTCTCTCTCTCTCTCTCTCCCGCTCTCTCTCTCAAATCTCGGAATGATCACTGAGATCAAATAACAATCCTATACAACAGTTGCACTTAGACCTATCCTTGATAACAGTTGATATTGTCTAAACAACAATAAACTACTCCTTCAGTACTAGTGTGCGGGGGAAGTCTTACCGAAATGTAATTCCATTAAAGAGGCGCCTATTCTCTACCTTCCCAGTCCTTATTTACAAACGTGAATTAGTTGGTTCTGAGTCAGGCATGGACATCATACCAAATGCAGAGCTTATCTCGTATCTTGTATAGCTGTGGTCAGTTGCTCGAGGGTCCTTGGTTCAACCTATATTTTATAGAAGAAGAATATTATGAGGTTCACGTCCTGACGACGACAACGTGTCCTGATCAAAGAAGCAACGTAGGGAAACCACATGAAACTTGAATCCATATGGCTGGACGAGGAACTGAACCATCATCTTACCGTTTATGATCACAGTGTCTTAGCACTGTGGCGTCTCACTCGCTTACCATAAAATGACTTCTTCTGTGTTCGATTCTCAATAAAATTAGTAAATTGTGTTATTTCATGTACACACATCAAAAAATGTCTTGCATCGCCCCGGTTCCCAGAAAAATTAAGAATTACTGTGCTGGTAAACTTCTGCGTTATTTGATTTTCAAAGAGCTGAGTAAAACTAAACGTACTTAGACAGTTCTCTCTTTACTTATTCTGATCATCACTAAACTGATACACTTTTTTTTTTTAGCGCAACGTAATGTGACTTTCAATAATCCCTACAAAAGAATGGCCCTGACTAACAATAACCTATACTTTTCATGAATCACTTACCTCACAAAAATCTTCGTTACTCGAACTACTGCAATACAGCGAGCGCCAATTCTGCCAGCTAAATAAAAGATTCTAACTACTGAAGGCACTAACTACTGATAGGCATGACATCCAGTCTTACAAATTTCCTTTTTGTGACGGACCCACGTCAAGATCGTCCGTTCTCGAAACTCTGGCATCTCTCTCCCCACATCCACCACTGCTGGCGGCTCACCTCCAACTGCACAACGCTACGCGCTGTTCACATCCAACTGCCCAACACTACACAAGCGAATGTTCCAACAATGAGTCCAACCAGCCTTAGACTGCACACAGCACAGTCAGTGATTTTCATACAGAGCACTTCGTGGCGTTACCAACATAAAAACCCAAACAGCCTACTTACAGTTAGTTTCATTTAAATTTGTAGGGTTAGGTTAGGTTAGTGTTGTTTAACGTCCCGTCGACAACGAGGTCATTAGAGACGGAGCGCTATCTCGGGTTAGGGAAGGATGGGGAAGGAAATCGACCGTGCCCTTTGAAAGGAACCATCCCGGCATTTGCCTGAAACGATTTAGGGAAATCACGGAAAACCTAAATCAGGATGGCTGGAGACGGGATTGAACCGTCGTCCTCCCGAATGCGAGTCCAGTGTCTAACCACTGCGCCACCTCGCTCTGTCATTTAAATTTGTAAGTTAGTGTGCAAGCCTAGGGACGAATCAGCTCAGCAGTTTGGTCCCATAGGAACTTACCACAAATTTCCAAATTTTTAACCATGTAAAGGTGTTCCACGGGATTCACATCGGAACTGTGAAAATACCACGCCATTTCAGTGATATTATTGTTCACAAACCATTGCCCCCCAAATGCCGTTTTTTGACAGGATGCATTGTCATGCTGACAGTCATCGTCCCTGAACTCTTCCTGTACTGTACACAGTTTACGACGCTATAAACCGTGTTCATATTCTTCTGCATTTAGCATTTTCTTAAAAGCAATAAGGGAACCACAACCTAACCGAGATGCACCACCATACCGTAATACCTCCTCCTTCTTACTTTACCTTTGGCACTACGCTTGACGGCAGGCAACGTATTCAAGGCATTCGCCAAACCTAAACTCTGCCATCGGATTCCCTCAGGGCATAGTGATTCATGAAGAGAAATAATTCGTTTTCAGTCATCCACCGTCCAATGGCATCGTTCTTTACTTCACCTCAAGTGTAACTTAGCATTGACTGCAGAAATGTGTGGCTAATGAGCAGCTTCTCGATCATTGTACCTCGTTGTTTTTAAGTTCCTATACACCGTGAGACATGGACTCTGGGGACAGAAGAAAAAATGGTTCAAATGGCTCTAAGCACTATGGGACTTAATATCTGAGGTCATCAGTCCCCTAGAACTCAGAACTACTTAAACCTAACTAACCTAAGGACATCACACACATCCATGTCCGAGGCAGGATTCGAACCTGCGACCGTAGCAGCAGCGCGGTTCCGGACTAAAGCGCCTAGAACCGCTCGCCCACAACGGCCGGCTGCGGACAGAAGAGAATCGAAGCACTTGAGATGTGGTGCTACAGAAATATGTTGAAAATTAGGTATGATAAGGAATGAGGATGTTCTCTGGAGAATCGGTGAGCAAAGAACTGTATGGAACAAGATGATACGACTCTATTTAAGACATCAGGGAATAACTTCCATGATACTAGAGGGTATAACAGAGATTGGAATACATCCCTAAAATAATTGAGGACGTAGAGAAATTCGTGGCGGGCCGCATCTAATCAGTCAGAAGACTGATGCCACATAGAAAATAAAAAATTAAAATTAAAAAACGCACAGTCATTGTACTAGCTGTATTGCTGGTATCACTTTGCAACTCATGTGTGAATCCTTCCAATGATTTCAGACGATTTTTTTTTTTTTACAACCGCTCTCGCTAATGATCGTCGGTTCCTGTCCATGAGTACAGGATGTCTGCTGGTCTTGGTTTAGCTCTGGTCGGTGTTTCGCGTTTCCACTAGTCAGTCACATTACCGACACTCGGCATGGACACGTTTAGAAGGGTTGAAAGTCCCTGTTGAATGTGTTACTCAGGTGACATCCAGTGACTAGGCCATGTTCGAGGTCACTCAGCTCTTCTCTCCGACCCTTCCTGCTTTTCCTCCTTCTCTAATGTCTTCACTGACGACACAGTACTCGCGGTCTCCTTTTATACTGCCGTGTCCGCATCTTGTGAGGTCAGTTCTTTACTACACAGGGATGCCTGGATACTTCTGATCACATAGTGTAGCTGAATCCGTACTGCGTGCGCACTCGCGTTCAGAAGAAACAGAATAGCTTGAACAACTAGAGGTAGGACGTCGATATTCACAGGACATGCACGTTGGTATGTTCTACAGGAATGTTAGCATTTCAGTCACCTCAGTTTAGCATGTGTCCTGTTGCCTAGCAGGCACAGGATCCACCAAGTGCCCTGATAACTAGCTCCATGCGTGATGGTATCGAAGCGCATAAGGCGCGCATGGCGTCCTGTGGTACAGCCATCCATGCTGCATTCACCTGGATCCAAAGTACAGCCGAGCGGTTCTAGGCGCTACAGTCTGGAAGCGCGTGACCGTTGCGGTCGCAGTTTCGATTCCTGCCTAATGCATGGATGTGTACGTGGTGCATTCAAGTTCTAAGGCCTCCGATTTTTTTTCTCCGGATTGGAAAAAGATAGAAACATGCACATTGTTTTAAAATGAGGCCGCGTTCATTGTCAATACGTCCCAGAGATGGCAGCACCGTACGGCAGATGGAATTTTACCGCCAGCGGCGAGAATGAGAACTGTTTTAAATACTTAAAATGGCGACGTTTTCCTTACTTGAACTGCGTGCAATCATTCGTTTTCTGAATTTACTTGGTGTGAAACCAATTGAAATTCATCGACAGTTGAAGGAGACATGTGGTGATGGAGTTATGGATGTGTCGAAAGTGCGTTCGTGGGTGCGACAGTTTAATGAAGGCAGAACATCGTGTGACAACAAACCGAAACAACCTCGGGCTCGCACAAGCCGGTCTGACGACATGATCGAGAAAATGGAGAGAATTGTTTTGGGGGATCGCCGAATGACTGTTGAACAGATCGCCTCCAGAGTTGGCATTTCTGTGGGTTCTGTGCACACAATCCTGCATGACGACCTGAAAATGCGAAAAGTGTCATCCAGGTGGGTGCAACGAATGCTGACGGACGACCACATGGCTGCCCGTGTGGCATGTTGCCAAGCAATGTTGACGCGCAACGACAGCATGAATGGGACTTCCTTTTCGTCGCTTGTGACAATGGATGAGACGTGGATGCCATTTTTCAATCCAGAAACAAAGCGCCAGTCAGCTCAATGGAAGCACACAGATTCACCGCCACCAAAAAAATTTCGGGTAACCGCCAGTGCTGAAAAAAATGATGGTGTCCATGTTCTGGGACAGCGAGGGCGTAATCCTTACCCATTGCGTTCCAAAGGGCACGACGGTAACAGGTGCATCCTACGAAAATGTTTTGAAGAACAAATTCCTTCCTGCACTGCAACAAAAACGTCCGGGAAAGGCTGCGTGTGTGCTGTTTCACCAAGACAACGCACCCGCACATCGAGCTAACGTTACGCAACAGTTTCTTCGTGATAACAACTTTGAAGTGATTCCTCATGCTCCCTACTCACCTGACCTGGCTCCTAGTGACTTTTGGCTTTTTCCAACAATGAAAGGCACTCTCCGTGGCCGCACATTCACCAGCCGTGCTGCTATTGCCTCAGCGATTTTCCAGTGGTCAAAACAGAAGCCTTCGCCGCTGCCATGGAATCATGGCGTCAGCGTTGTGAAAAATGTGTACGTCTGCAGGGCGATTACGTCGAGAAGTAACGCCAGTTTCATCGATTTCGGGTGAGTAGTTAATTAGAAAAAAAATCGGAGGCCTTAGAACTTGAATGCACCTCGTATGATGTCCTTAGGTAGCGACCGATGGGCCGGCCGGAGTGGCCGAGCGGTTAAAGGCGCTACAGTCTGGAACCGCACGACCGCTACGGTCACAGGTTCGAATCCTGTCTCGGGCATGGATGTGTGTGATGTCCTTAGGTTAGTTATGTTTAAGTAGTTCTAAGTTCTAGGGGACTTATGACCACAGCAGTTGAGTCCCATAGTGCTCAGAGCCATTTGAACCATTTTTGCGACCGATGACCTCGCTGTCTGGTCTCCTCCCCCAAACCAGCCAGCCTTAGGTTAGTTAGGTTTAAGTAGTTCTAAGTTCTAGGGGACTGGTGACCCCAGAAGTTAAGTCCCACAGTGCTGAGAGCCATTTGAACCATTTTTCCAAAGTACATCTGTGATACTTGGCACTGGGTCACAGCGCTGCTCATATCGTTTCACCAACCCCCCCACCCCCAACCCCACGCCCACCATTTTCGATTTGTGACAAGTATCTGGCGGGCCAGGTCAAAAGGTCTTGCTGCAAAATGGCGTATGGGGTGTTGTGTAGAAAGGGTATAGCTATGGGTCGCTGGATGTCATTCACGTAGGTACCACTGGTCACAGTGCACTGGACACGCACTAGCTGTGATTCGTGGTTGTATCCAATAGCATCCCACACCATAAGGCCTTGAGTTGGCGCTTTATGTCCTTTGCGAATACAATCACTGTGATGCCGCTCTCCCTGTCTGTGACGAACCAAAACGCGGTCATCAAACAATCAGAAGCTGGATTGGTCCGCAAACACTGTGTGAAGCCATTCCTGTCCCCAGTGACATCGTTGCACACACCATCGCGTGTTTCATGCCTCTGCACATTTGCGAAAGGTAGACAGAGAAATGGACGACGCACACGTAACCCATGCCGTAATAAACGGCGACCCCTGATAGTGTACGATCTGTTTGTTACACTGTTCCACAGTTGTGCCAGAGCCTAAGAGGTAGCAGATCTATCCTGCAGTGCCATTCGGACAAGAATTGGAAATTTGTGGTAAGGACTCTGGGGCCAAACTGCCAAGGTCATCGGTCCCTAGGCTTACACATTAATTAATCTAACTTAACCTAACTTACGCAAAGGACAACAAACACACCCATGCCCAAGGGAGGACTCGAACCTCCGACGGGGGGACGGGGGGAGCCACGCGAACCAAGACGCCCCAGACCATGCGGTTACACCACGCGGCCATTCGGATGAGGTGTCGGTCTTCTCTGGGTGTTGTCTGGGTGGTGCGACCTGACCCATCTAGTCGTGTTCTACGGCCTTCCGTGAACCATTCGGCACACACACCTGCTGCAATGCCGAAACGCTTCGTCCCACACGAGCAGCAATTTCCCGGATGGATGCATCACATTCTCTCATACCAATAATGTGCCCTCTTTCAAACTCACAGATTTGACGATACCGTCGGCGCAAACGCCTGCGGGGAATCCTCCTGGTGCGCTCAAGTCACACTGATCGATTATTTTCTGTTTGTAGCAACAACGGGAGAGCAGGCTCATTTTTACCAGGTGCTGCGCCGTGATATCTATGTTGACCTTGAACCCGTCGGCCGACATGGTTCAAATGCTAATCTTTTCTACAGAACATACTAATGTACACATCCTGTGAATGTTAACTTCCTATCTCCAGTCATTCAGTGTGTTCTGTTTTTATGAACATGAGTGTACTCTAAATTTTTACACAATACTCTGATGAGCATTCGGATGGACATAGGCTACATATATTTAATATACATTGAAGAGCAAAAAATCTGGTGCACCTGGTTCAAATGGCTCTGAGTTCTATGCGACTTAACTTCTGAGGTCATCAGTCGCCTAGAACTTAGAACTAATTAAACCTAACCAACCTAAGGACATCACACACATCCATGCCCGAGGCAGAATTCGAACCTGCGACCGGAGCGGTCGCTCGGCTCCAGACTGTAGCGCCTAGAACCGCATGGCCACTCCGGCCGGCCCTCTGGTACACCTGCCTCATATCAATAGAACCCTCGCGAGCACGCAGAGGTGCCGCAACACGACGTGGCATGGACTCGACTAATGTCTGAAGTTGTGCTGGAGGGAACTGACATTATGAATCCTGCAGCGCTGTCCATAAATCGGTAAGAGGAGGTGGAGATCTCTTGCAAACAGCTCGTTGCAAGGAATCCCAGATATGCTCAATAATATTCATGTCTAGGGAGTTTAGTGGCCACCAGAAGTGTTTAAACTCAGAAGAGTGTTCCTGGACCCACTCTGTAGCTATTCTGGACGTGTGGTGTGTCGCACTGTCCTGCTCGAAATGCCCAATCGACATGGATAGATGGAGGGATCAGACTGGATGTTTATGTAGGTGTCAACTGTCAGAGTCGTATCTAGATGTATCAGGGGTCCCATATCACTCCAACTGCACACGTCCCACATCAGTACAGAGCCTCCACCAGCTTGAACAGTTCCCTGCTGAAATGAAGGGTCCTTGGATTCACGAGGTTTTCTGCATACCCGTACACGTGCATCCGCTCGATACAATTTGAAACGAGACTCGACCGACTAGGCAACATCTTTCCAGTCGTCAGCAGTCCAATGTAGGTGTTGACGGGTCCAGGCGAGGCGCAAAGCTTAGTGTCGCAAAAGTGGGCCTTCGGCAGCAAGAGCCCATATCGATGATGTTTCTTTAAACGGTTCGCACGCTAACACTTGTCGATGGCCCAGCATTGAAATCTACATCAATTTGAGGAAGGGTTGCACTTCTGTCACGCTGAACGATTCTATTGAGTCGTTGTTGGTCCAGTTCTTGCAGGATCTTTCTCCGGCCGCAGCGATGTCAGAGATTTGATGTTTTATCGGATTCCTGATATTCACGGTACACTCGTGAAATGGTCGTACGGGAAAACCCCTACTTCATCGCTACCTCGAAGATGCTGTGTCCCATCGCTCGTGCGCCGACTGTAACACCACATTCAAACGCACTTAAATGTTGATAACTTGCCATTGTAGCAGCATCAACCGATCTAACAACTGCGCAAGACACTTGTAGTCTTAAATAGGCGTTGCCGACCGCAGCGCCGTATTCTGCCTTTTTACATATCTCTATGTTTGAATACGCATGCCTATGCCAGTTTCTTTGGCGCTTCAGTGTATATAATACACAATAACGATGATGATGATGATGACAATAATTATGATGAGCTGAATAAGAAAACACAGCTATTAATGTAAAAATAAGGCTGAAGCATAATTTTCTAGTAGATGTGTCGGTATTTGCACTTGTACATTTGAGAATTCTACTGTACTTTCACTTTCTGATTTACAATAGTTTTTTTTTTTTTTTTTTTTTTTGTTAAAACGAGATGATTGCGTCACTGATGTTTCGAATGATATCAAAGTTTACAAACTGTCTAATAGATCAACAAGCGCGAAGTGGCACTTCCTCGCACTTTTCGCATTCATTTAACAGGTGCGTCAGAACGAAAGGATATCTCGCGCCTTAGCAGATCAGGTAACCGTACACACTGTAATACCATATACCGCCTCGTCTACGGGCTTTGTGTTTTTGACGCAGTCACAGAAACATCAGCAAAACGTCCCAGTAGATATGTCAGCTTCCACTAACAAAGATCTGTGTTCCGGCTGAAACTCGACGCACAGGCTGGATCAACAAATCGTCATGAAACACAGCATAACACAAAATGAGTGGGAGTGCCAAGGGCAAATAAATACGCATCAGTGTCACGTTATAATTCTGAAACTGCGCTATGTGATGCATCGGTTGAGAGCACCTCACGTGGCCATCCTATTTTTGTCACTTTAAATATGAAACTTCCATTATTTAAATTAATTATTACGTATCGTAATACTTAGCGCTGCAGGCACGATGTGCCATTGACTCCATATGTTTTGATAGCGTCTGGAACTCAGCGTGTCCTCCGCCACACCCACCGACGACTGTAAGAACCCGTCAGGGCGGGTGACCACGGAGAGGAGAACAAGAAAGACAAGAGTGGCCGCACGCAATAAACTGACAACGCAGCGTTTTTCCTTGTTTGTAGAAGTATCAAAAATACCCAGGTTCTCTAACCATTGAACTCTCAGCTGTGTCAGCGGTTATTCCTAGAATTCTGACTGGCCAGTGTGGAGTGTCGACTCCTCGTCTAGAAGGCCGAAGAGCAGCCAATACCCCACACACGGAATACCGAAAAGTAAGATTCGACGGGACCACGGAATAAATAATGCCTTTTCATTCTCCACAGCGGAAAACCACAGCACTTCCAAGCTCCAGGCGATGCATATGGTTTCCCAGAATGTTCAGTGTTGCCATCTATGTGTATACCTAGGGCCTATGGTGAAATTAGCTGACGGGAATATTTAAGTTCCTCGTAAGTGTAATTGTTCAGCGTGGTAAGGCAACCACAATGAAACCCCAATTTTAGCTTAATTTCGTTCATCGTAACTGATGCTTTTGGAAAGCCAGCAAATGTCTCATTATGATATAAATAATGAAAACTGCACCAGTTACCTAATTTTTTCATGCTTAGCACAATACTTATCGAGAATTTATTCTCATTTTCAACTGCATTTGCTTGAATAAACATTTTTGTGATGTTTGTATGCGTAATTTTCTGCCTCTCTTACACGGAAGTTGTCTTTTAGAGGACTGGAAGTATTTTGCCTCCCCCATTACACAGAACAGCAAACACAAACAAGTCATCACTTACATTTACAACAACAACAGAGAAATAAGAAAAATGATTTGAACGTGTGCGATATTCTGTGTAACGGAGGAAGTACATTGCTTCTTAATACCAGAAAGACAACTACCGTGCAAGGGAGACAGAAAACCACACATCAAATATCACAAAAAATATTTATTTACTGTACCCAGTCCTAAAAAAACTTTGATCGAAGATCAGATTTTGGAACGAGTTCAATTACCTAGGGAGCTATATTACTTTTAACGAAGATAAGAATGTAGATATTCAGCTACAAAATATCAGAGTATAGGTACTATGAATAGAACATTAAAAAATACACGAAGGGGCACAAAAATTAATTCCTCTACCTGTTCTACTGTATGGTAATGAATCCTGGCAATGAAGAGGAAAGATTTTGGCCATGTTCAGGTGGCTGGAACGAAATTTTTACCAGCAGTCAAAGGTTGCACTAAAGCTGGACAGGATCATAATGACATTAGACAACTGACTATCTTTACAGTTAATGGCAGCGCAGCAGAACATACATAAACAAAACTGGAAGGAACATCTGGAACGAGTGGAACAAACAAGGGTTCCAGAGATGGCCTCACATTAAAAACCCAAAGGGAAGAGGCTCATAGGACGGTGAATTTAAGAATGGAACTGGGGCCAAAACATGTTGATAAGCCTAATCTGTAGAAGACGTAAAAGAAGAAGAAGAAGAAGAAGAAGAAGAAGTAGAAAAAGAAGAGGAAGAAGACTTCCAAGTGCCAACCGCTGTGTAGTGCTGCGTCTGACTTCTCGCCACTACACACGTCCTCTGGCGAGACAGTTGTGCATGCGCGATTGGTTTGACGGACGGGGAAAGAAACTAAAACGGTCCTAGCTTCTTATTACTGGTATTCGGTTAATACTGTTTATGAAAAGTTGTTGTCAGTGTCACTCGGCTACGTGTCTTGTAATGATACCTACAGCGTCCTACAAATAAATACACAGCTGATACTTTTCCCACCTTGTCAATTAGCTTGTTCAACTTGAAACTACCTTACTGCAAGTAACACGTAAAGGTTCTAAAGCAAGACGTTCACCAAAACACCTCGTGAACTGCTGTGATTAAAGCGTCACACACCTGTCCATTTAATCCACCCTCTAAGCAGACAGTTTCTATCAGGATATGTCTAATAATATCTGCCTCTAAGAATGATTGACTGAGATCGCAGATATGGAACACAAGCACACTTCAGTTATGTACAAAATAAATACATATACGTAAGACACATAGGTTCTGTAGCAATAAATAACTTTGGAAACGCGGGTAAGCAGTGCAAGTTTCTCTTATGGAGAAGTTGTTTCAGCATACTAAGTAATTTGATTGTTAGCAGTTTCGATCAGTTAAAACTGAGACTGTCCTTGCTAGGAAACCTTAATTATTAAGCAGAGCAATCGACAAACAAATAAATGATCCCTGACTGGAATAAAGTTAACGTCAGCACTAAAGAATGAGTGATGACCTGGCTTTAGGTAAAGTTTTGATTTCAAGAGTAGTTATGTAAGGTGGCTATAATTTCGCACCTTACAAGTACTCATCCACATTGCCGTGATCTACAAACAAAATTAGGTATCGTGTCAGAAGTTTTACATCGTATATATGAATACATAAAGGAGACTGACGTTGTCATGTATGCCTTGTAAATAATTATTAACGCTTATTATATGAAAGGTGAAGGAGTGTCCTTATTGTCAGAACAGCGTCATGAATGATTGCCTATACTAGTAGAGGTTGGAAAGACAGTGTAAATGAAACGGCAGGCGGAAATCAAGCCCTGGGTGGAAGGCCCACACAGGTGTGTTGGCCCTGCTTAAACACAGGAAGTAGCAAGACGGACGTTGGGACACCTGAGCGTAGGAGCACAATAGAGTCGCGACTTGGCGGTATTGTAGCCGGACGGGAAGGATTATACTTCTGAAACTACGGAAATCTTGGACGCAGCTGAGAGGAACGAGGGAGCGTCACCTTGGAAATCACGCAGGCTGGGTTATTTTCGCGGTTTTTTACTCAGAAGCGTACCACTGTACGAGTATAGGTTTTACCTCGCAAACTTTCCGCGCTGGACGACAAAAGGCTAAAATACGGTTGGTCGGCGTTCGGAAGAAACTGTAGAGAGGGAGAATGTTCCGTGGTTTCGGGAATATGATTCGTTTTCGAAATTACGAGGGTGGGGAGCAAAGCCCTGCGGGGTGGTCAGCGGTGGAGAGGCGAAGTCTTCCGTTGTGAGCGCCCGTGTGTGACGGTCACTCGGTATCAGCTTATTGGTACAGACTGACTTGATGTCTTTGCCCTCAGGAGATTTTATAGTTAGAACAGTTTGGCACTGTACTGTAGCGAACTTATACGTTTCTGGACTTCGTCTCCGGGTTGGAAGTCGTCGGTGAGTACGGCAGCGTTCAGTGATCGAGAGCACTTCCTCTGCCTATACTTACGTTGCGACGTTATCTGAACTCCGTCCTTGTGGCTTGGAGTTCGCGTTTCTCGTCTGTAGAACATAGAGAGGAGAAGACTGTATTAGAGTATATTAGTCAGAGGACCGCTTTCTGCCGCCCTAGTGTTTGAAAGAGTTTATTTGTGGCTTGAGTTCTTCCATCATCGCAGACGAGTATGAGAGCCATCACTTCGACGCAGCGGATGCAGTACACTCTTTGACATAAAACTTGACCGGCGGCCGGCCGCTTCAGAGGCTAAGTCCGCGCCGATCGCGACATGGGACAAAAAAACTGGCCAACTCGCTAATTCTCTAAGTCCGGTTATCTGCACAATCTGGCAACACTGTAGACTGCGGCACTTCCTGGAGGAAAAATTGTCCCATGATAGAGAAACTCTAGGCTGAATACGCCTGTGGTCTAGCGGTAGCGTGCGTTGTTTCTGTTCATAGTGTCAGTGGATCGAGAGCAGCTGGCATAAAATATTTTTATAGCCTCTTCTGTCTGAATGCTGAAGACGTGAATGTAATGGTAGCGCAGATTCAATCTATTTCGCTTTGTGACACACCGATATCAAAATTTTATCCAGTAACGATTTTGCGGCAGATTTCCTGCAGAATGTCCTCCTCTGGACGCCGTATGCGGCAAAGCTCCGGGACCCATTTGCTGGCTACTGGCAGCGGCCGTGGCGACAGCAGCGGCGCTGCACTCCCCCGTTCTTTATCGAAAGCGCCTGCTACCGCTCATCGCTTTTGATGATTTAAAACGCTTTATTATTAAATGTTGCTCCACAGAAAATTTCTACAATTTCCATTCACGCTCAAAAGCAACGGAGACAGACGCCCTGATTAGTAGGCGGGTATTATATTACATTAATCGGCAAGAGCTGAGTATGGCCCGAAATTAATTTTATAGACTGGGACGAAATTAAACCACCTCACTACATTCGATGAATTTATCAATGCTTCATACCTCGTTTCTTTTCCTTTCAAACTCAATTATTTGTGCAACTTTTGATCAATGTTTGGATGTTTTCGTCAAGCCAGAGTGAGCGTCTGTGGTGTAAAGTGTATTACAGTTCTTGTTTCATTCCTTATGGAAAGTCTATGCGATAAACTGTGTGAATACCTTGCAATGCATGCTTTGTAGCAGTGCAGGAACACTGCACATTTGGAGTTCCATGTATGGGTTCATGAAGTATTTATTGTTGATCGGAAGTGATAGTTAAGGTCATCAGATTTAAACCAGAAAAATTTGTCGTATTGAAGGTTTCAGACAACGGAAAGGAATTGCTAACGCCGGTTTTAGAAAACGTCTACAGTTAAATGCTATTGCAAAAATTTAGAAGAAGGGAACTATATTAATGAACATTTGCACTTCATAAACAACCTTCTGACATGTTAGACCTATATGACGAACAAAGCTCAAATTTATATCGTTGACAGTCGGTTTGAATCTTTTCAGGGTCTATTTTACAGTGAAGCACCTTGGAATTTGCAAAGTAGAAGTCCATGATATTAACTTAATTTACTAAGTCGAAATCGGACGAAGATTGATCTTTAAAGGCATTCTTCAGATTTCGCATAAGAAATTTTTACTAGCAGTTTGCAACTCCATTAATTAAAATGGAAAATAAAAGGTTGTAGTCAGCGGCTTCTACCGTGATTCGAACTGCTATGTCTTGTAGTACAAGCACTGCAACGCACAAGGGAACCTCTGAGCTAACGACACACTGGCGGCCAGAGGCGGAATATAGTCACTGCGATGTTGCCTGAGCCTCAAAACGCAACCTTAAACACACGAACAGAGGAGGTGGAGATTACTGTTTTAACGTCCCGTCGACAACGATGTCATTAGAGACGGAGCACAAGCTCGGATTAGGGAAGGATGGGGAAGGAAATCGGCCGTGCCCTTCCTAAGGAATCATCCCGGCATTTGCCTGAAGCGATTTAGGGAAATCATTGAAAACCTAAATCAGGATGGCCGGGCGCGGGATTGCACCGTCGTCCTCCCGAATGCACACACAAACAGGTGTTACTTATGTGAAGAACGCCGTTCTTGGAGTCCAGAAATTAAATATACTTTCTAATTGTGTCATCTTGCAGTGGATTATATCGTACGAGTCTTCGATGTGGAAAACGAATGTCAAGTGAATTCAGCGAGGTAACGCCGACCTACACCCGGAAGTAAATGCACTATCAAAGTGTTGACAAATACTTGCTACGACGCTGCCATTTCTAGGCTCTCTGACGAGGCAGCTCTTCAGCGAAATGCTTGCCGTGATTCTCCGATACGGTTCTTCAGAGTGGAGACGCGCGCGCACGTTTGGTTTTTATGCGGCGTTCTCCCCTGATGGTTTCTGACGTCGCCTTGTGGGCTATGTATACATATGAGACATTCAATTATCATTAATCCAGAATGATACATACAAGTTTGCCGGCCGAAGTGGCCGTGCGGTTAAAGGCGCTGCAGTCTGTTTGACCCTGTAACGATAAACAGATTCCAAATGCATGTCTCCCTTCCTGGGTTGTTTTTTGTGTTTTATTGCTTGGAATTCCTGAAGCAGACCACTGTGTCTTCCCCCCTCGTGGGTTAGGTCTCAAAACTAAACCGCTTTGTATCCAATGGCATAATTTATCGAGACAGCATCAGCATAAGACTATCAAACAAAGCCTTCCATTTACAGTTGCAGCACTCTAACCAGCACTGACCAAAGTGTATTCCACGGTCATGGTCCTAAATTACCAGCTGTCTGCTACTGTGGCAAAGTCCGTACTACACTTTCGATTCCGCAGCACCATTTTATCTGGTAACACTGTGTAGTTGCACAGTTGTGCTACCAGGTCTGTCCTCACACTGTCAACTTTATGTGTCTCACTTCTCCTGTAGCGTAGATCACGAGGAGCCGAAGTAAATGAGTGTATTCTGCATGACGTAACATTCAGTATTCCCTTCTTTCATAGCCACTCTTCATGTGCATCGATACCAAATAGGAATGCGAAAACTCTTGCGAGTGAGAGAATGACAATAACAACCGTAACAAGAACAAGCAAATAATGAATGATGTTTATTCCAACGCAGAACGAGAATGACTTTAAATATAAAAATCTGTATCTATATCTATATCCATATCTATTGATCTTTGAGTTGGCACAATGCAAATATATTCTTAGCATTTAGTTACTGAATTAGTTCTGGATGTTTGCAGAGAAAAGGAAAAGTCGGTACTTCTCGCTAGTGTAATATAATGTGAACCAGCAACTACCCTTTCCTTAGAACACGACTCAAGCAGGTCCTCAAGTAGGTAGCAAGGCACTGCTGCATTTTGTTCCCTGACATTGCTCTGATGACGGTTAATGCAGATAGTTCCGATTATGAAATACAAAACGTATTGCAGGTTAGTTCCTAGGAGAGTAACATTAAGTTTGCGTTGTAGACGGCACATGAACGTGACGACTATCCATATTACTCATCAATATAAAAAGACAATATTTTGGGAATTTAGCAGGATTACTCAAAATGAATTCTGAAATTGGGTGACTGACTGCACAGGTGCTAAACGTCGTCAAGAGTATACGATGTCCTAATCGCATTAGGAATATGAAGATCGTCTTCGACAGCTCGCAACTTTCACATTGCTATCTCCACCCTACTCCAGACAGCCGTCGGTGGAGTTGCACTACGTTGCCGATCTTATGGAAGGCCTTCAGACCGACATCAAACCACATATTGAAAAATACAAGCGAATTCTCTTGCAGCGTAAGCTTATTGTAACTAATCTAAAAATTATTGGGGAGGAACATTGTCCTATTCAAAAAAAGTAAAACGTTACACACTGTTGACGTCAAACGGACATTATCTATGTCGTGTCTTGTGTCCTACTCATCTATGATATCAAGTGTACTATGAAAATGATTATATATAATGGATGATAGGGTAATGCATTGATACCAGATGGTGGGGGCCGGCCGGTGTGGCCGTGCGGTTCTAGGCGCTTCAGTCTGGAACCGCGTGACCGCTACGGTCGCAGGTTCGAATCCTGCCTCGGGCATGGATGTGAGTGATGTCCTTAGGTTAGTTAGGTTTAAGTAGTTCTAAGTTCTAGGGGACTGATGACCTCAGAAGTTAGGTCCCATAGTGCTCAGAGCCATTTGAACCATTTGAACTATTTAACACAAAATGACATTAAAAATTAAAGTTATTCGCGAGCAGCTAGTTGAGAATATGTATGAGCATTAAATGACACGACGAACCGTCTTGTTCTGCATATGGATTCAAACCCAGCTCATGCAGACTAAGCAAAGATTTCGTGACTGACGGAAACTAACATTCATTCCTGATTAGGCATACAGAGAGTGATATACCTCGATTTTAGACAGTATCAGTTAGCAAATATCAACTTTAAATTGCATAACGCAAACATTTTTAACAGACGCGAATTCCTACCCAGCATCTATTGTCCCTGTTAACGAACTACGAGAGATGTTAAATATTGCTTCTTCACAAGTAACTTACTTGAAATGCCGTGAGGTAAAGCTGTGTGTTGGACACGGATTCGAACCCGGAACCTAATCGGATTGCTATCGAAGCACAGTCAAATGTGACATATCGGAATTTCGCGGCAGTAGCTAGATGTTTTAACTGAAATGACGAGACGAAACATTAATTTTTTCCTTCCCAGGACTCCAACCCGGCAACTATCGCTGTTATATTCTAGAGAAAACGAACGTTAAATATGGGTTTGTTGCACCAGCAGTGACATGTGAGCATGTTTGAACTGAAATAATATGACGAAGAGTTCAGCGCTCACTGGGAATAGAGCCCCACACATATCGTTGTTGACTACACACAAAGAGACGTCAGCTACCGAATTTTTCTCCACCAGCTGCTCAGAATAGCATCTTGAACTTACAGTCATCTCGCAAATAGTTCTGTGTCTCACTGGGAGTTAAAAACGTCAGATATCGTTAGTGTTGACAACGAATGAAAATACATTAAAAATCAAAATTATTATCCACCAGCAGATAGGTGTTCTCATGATAGAGCTTGATAATACATAAGTAAATCTTTAGTGCCGGGCCAGGATTCGATCCCATTCACGCGTAATATGTGAAGGTGTTGAGGAATCTGCAGTTTTGAACAAACAACAAATAAAAGATGGAATAAGTGTCCTGTCACCATACATAGCGTTTGTGTCGTCACTTGAAATAAATAACTAGTATAAGAAAGGTTACTGGTGATAGAGTTTCTACATGTCGCCACTCCAGACTTTATTGTGGTTCAACCTACCGTCTACTTGGTAAAGAAGGAATATCATCTTTAATGTGAATTTTCAGACCACGCAGCGATTGTATCTCCTTCACTTGGTGTAGCCAGGAGAGAATGGAATCTGTCTCTCCCTATCTAAAATCATTGACGGAAGTGGGAATCGAACCCAGACCATAGGTATAACAACCTACCATCCGTCCAACAGACCACGAAATCCTCATCTCTGCGAGTCATTTTTCTATCGTAACGCAGTTGCGCCACGCTGGATGAGTATTCTGACACACAGGCTCCCTGTAGTAATTTTCAGCATGTTCAGTAAATTCATTTACTTAGTTGACCGAATCACCATGAACTAGCTGCCTCGGCTACCCAGTGCATACATTCGACTATTTTGTAATCACAGAAATAAAATCACGTAACTGCCACCTACACACAACTGCCAACAGTGTAGGATGCAGAAGTTTAAATAGGAAGTGTTCCTTCCACTTGAGCTATTCTATTGCGCTATCTGTTACTAGAAAACGTCGTTCAGTCCAAAAGAAAAGCTGTAACTGTTTGTCTCTCAGAAGTCAAAACCTGGCCATATGCATAATCTCACAGTGCTGTGGAATCCAAAAGTTCTGGAGGAATAGTTGCCGAGCTCTGGAGCTGCTGTAGCTACATGTCAGCTTGTAGCATAGATAAGATGTAGCGAGTTCGAATACATTCAGTGCTACATTTTTTAAAACGCAATTCTGCTCTCTGCTGAAGGTATCAATCTAATGGAACTTTGAACATAATTCCCTTCACTTCTCAACCCAAAGTAGTCGCATGTGGAAAAAGGGCTAACTACTGTGACATTTTGTTCTATTCAGGTTTAATAGACAGCAGGCAGCAGATGCATCTCGAAGATGTGCAGGGAGAGTGCATCGTGCCATAATATGTCAGAAAAGCCGTCGTGTGGTAGTGATATTTTATTCTTCTTCAAACTTTGTTTGATAGCTTTAACTCAGAACAAGTTTTCTACATGCATGTAATCAATAAACTGCATGTGCATTGTCTGACTGTCATAGGTAAAATCAGAGAAGTCGCTTACATCGTAGATGATTAATTTCTCTCTCATGTTTACTATTGTTTTAACAACACTAAAGGAAACCTTACGAAAATTGTGCACTGTATTATAAGAAATGAAATAAAACTAACCATGATAACCTTACGACGAAAGTATCTGTACACAAGCATGCCTCTATCGACACGAATTAGTAAAATACTACTCACTTAGATTTTGATTGGGTCTGTGTTTAATTGGTATGCTGTGTCATACTCAAGAGGTATGCAAATGTGGCATTTCATAAATATAGTTACGTATTCCGAGAAACCCAAAATTCGCTTGTCAGCAGCGGAAAGAGGCCTTACCTGTTGTGCAGCATTGTAAGTTTTTCAACATTGCACTATGAGCTGAAAGCATTTTCTTGCGATTTCCTTATTGATGTTTGATCTGACTGCTTGTAGCTCTTTCACAGAAGGGATAAAAATGTAACAGTCAGGGAGACTGGAACTGCGAACCGTAACAGACGCTTTTTCACAGGTCAGCACGTTACCACACAGCTGGCGAGGAGGTATGGGTCTTAGCTTCCTATTACGAGGGCAATAGTAACTAGAACTCGTAAACCGCTATTTGAAGGTCGAGATTAGTTGCGGTTTCCACCTGCAACGACTTTCCTGAGCTGAAAACCGTAAATTTTCAATCTTTTGTTACCCTTCAAGCGATAATAACTCAGATTATTCAATGGAAATGACAGGTAAAATCAAGTGAACTTTGAGGCTTAATTCCGTGCACACCAGGAAGTAACTCGTCGATCACAGAGTTGCCAAACATACGTTGTCTTGTTGCCAAATCTCAGTTACAGTACCAGCAGGAAGAAGACGAACCGATGTGATCCTACAGCGGTCTGGGAAGTGACCATGGCTGGTGTCTCCAAGTCGCGGCTGCTACGGCCTGGAATACGTAATGCGTCTGATTCCCTTTCTGTAACTAGGTTTAGGGACTGGAGCGTAGTTACTAATAATACTCAGAACGGACTGCAAACTGAGCATCATAAATCAGTAACTCTCATTTTATATTTCTTTCGTAAGTCTACTCAAAACTAAGAAAGTCATTCACAGGCGTTTTCGTGCCTCGCCGATAGTCGAGCACAACATACAAATAAAAATAAAAAAGAATATGTGTGTGTGTGTGTGTGTGTGTGTGTGTGTGTGAGAGAGAGAGAGAGAGAGAGAGAGAGAGATAAATAAAAAGCAATGAGAGAGAGTGTAAAAAATTGTTGTAAAGAAATTGAATCATGGTATTTAAAGAAGTCTTTCATTAAAATGACACGTTCCACATCATTACGAAATGTCGTATTCATGATCTATAGAACAAGAGTTAATCTAATGTAATGTAATCTAATCTAATCACATCATATTGATGATTAGCCATGAAGAGTCATGAATTACCGAAATTTTGGCCAATACCAGTAACCAAATCTAAACTTGAAAATAAAAGACGACAATTTTTGTAATAAACCGTGACTCCTATCACGACCCTTTCGTCCCTGTTATCTAACCACGAAAGATGTCTGATATACCTCCATTCTGAAGTAACAAAGTGTGCATGCATTTAAAGATGAAGTCATGATGTGAAGTTCTGTGACGGAGATACGAACCCAACACGTAATCCGATTGTTAACTAAGAAAAATCAAATGTTACGTATCGGTTTTTCTTACGAGCCGCTAGGTGTCTGAATCTAAAATAAGGATACAAACTTTTGTGCCTAAGCGACAATCGAACTGCACACCTACCGTGCATCCACGAATATAGCTTAAGTATCAGTTGCTTACTCATGAACAGTAAGATGTGTGCGTGTTTGACCAGAAATAACGACACCTGTTGCGATTGTTGGAAACACATGAACAGACATTGAAATTGCGCGTTAATTTTCACTAGCAGGTGGGTGTGCACTTGATAAAGCTAGAAATGAAATTATGAATATTTTTGTACTGGATCAGGTTTCAGACCCACATACTTACCTTTGGAGGAGACCTAGAGAAGATTGCAGTCTTGGGAAAAGGAACGAAATGACTGAACTATACTGTTCCGAGAGATTCAGATCCTCGAAAGAGGAGATACGAATTCGAATCACAGTCCAGCACCAAATTTTTAAACGTCTCTAGTTCAATCAAGTACAAGTAAAATAAGAGCCCTGTCCCTTTAAATGGCTATCGGTTCATCAAATAAAATAAAATTTTCTAATGTAAGTAAGCTTACTGGCGACTGTATTTCTGTTTACCATGAGTTCCGCTGTGTCATTTCCCAACGTAAACCGGCTCTGCCCAGTTGGTAATGAAGGAACGTGATGTTTAATGCGGATTCTGGATTATAACGTCTTTCTCTTGAGGTTACCAGAGGTAAAATAAATCTGTTTGTGCCTCTTAAAAGTAAATGCCTGAACCCACGCATTGCACCTGTGATAGCTCGTTCCACCATACCATTGTGGCCACATTACCCAGCCCCAAGAGTGTGCTGTAACGGATGATGTGCTTAGCTTACAAAATTAGTCACGGTGGAAAAAATGCGAGTCTATTAAATGGTCAAGTAGAAGCAAGCTTCTGACGCAGAGATTATGCTATTCTCATGTCAGCAGGATGTAAAGACTCTTCTAGGCATCATAGGCTGGATGTGAAGCCATTTTGATTTTTCACAAATTCAGCAAATTTCTTAGTTCGATAAAATCCACTGTGAAGTGTGAAGTTGCCGGATAATTCGATTATTACTGTTATTATTACTATCATTTTATTCATACCGCTGCTGTAACACAAGTGCTTGAACATCATTTAATGCCTTTTGGTCACTATGGATGTAGTTTCCCAAGAACAGGTTCTTTCCCTGTCTACGGAATCCTTTTCATGTTAATATCAAACACCAGCAATTACTCGTAGATTACTATAAAACTAAAGTAATTGACGAAGACGTTACTTGGTAACAAAAACGCACTGCCTTTCTTCATTTACTTTCGCCTAGAAATGGCTATCGAGTACTGACAAACCAAAAGGTAAGAGATCTTACTGCCTTCCGATATACGTTGCTGTTAGTTCTTCCACATGATTTGGTCGACATGACCTGTTTCAAGTTGTGTATGACAGACAGTGTTTTAGAAAATCTATTGTTTCCCTTTGAAATAAACAGAAGTATTTTCATTCTAAGCTGTCCAAGTACAAGATTTTCGCAATATTAGTTCAAATTTAATATTCGCTTCTATAATGTAGGAAAGTATTTCACAGTCGCAAAACTCGCATCCGAAACGTTGACCTTACACTTAGTCGCTGACCATAAATTCTAGCTCAGAGTGACACCAGTTTAAATAACCTAATGTAGCGAAGACTGTTTGCCAGTGCTCTTTCTCACCGGAAAATACGCAATTCACTCATTTGGCTCCATAAGTACACTGTAACAGTAATTTCTGTGTGAAATTTGTCAGTAAGCTTTTGCCTTCCAACCGGAAAAATACGGTAGAGTACGGCCGGTAAACAATTCACAAACCACGATTTAGTGCCAATAAGACGATTTCTTTAAACATTGTCGAAGCTGAGGGAATTTAGTTTCTGCTTAAATCGTCTTAAGCAGCAACGTTCACAGATATCTCAAATAGGAAAAAGCTGAATATCCAGGTACGAAGGTTGTAAAACAAACTTCCCACAGTTTGTGTCAGGTTGATCTTTTCGTCTGATAACACTGCTTAAGTATTTTGTCTAAGAGGTATCACAAGTAGTATCCCTGTAGCTGTGGGAATCATTGGTTGAAAACGAGTTTAACACCAATGAGTACAGTGCTCCTAAGTTTTCACAATTATTATCAACCTAAGTCTGAGTTCATCCACAAACTGAGGCGTATTTATAATATTGGAGCTAGACTGTGTACCCTTGTCTTTCTTGAGTGGTCATTGGAAGGCGTTTACACACACGTATACAATACTATGAATACTTCGAACGCTATGGTTAACGTTGCTCTCATAAATTACTTTTTTTTACATTCTTCGGGGTCTTCAGCGTGCAATATGTGTTGTAGATACAGTCTCAGACCAAAAAATTGACCGCCGAGTCGTTCACGTAAGGTGGACAATACAGTCGTGCTCCTCTCAGAATTCTATGTCTGGCAATACGCTCGATCTAGCAACATGTAGACTGCGGCACTTCCCAGAGGAAGTCTTGACTCCAGTCTTAGTACATTACTCTTGACTACGACCATAGTCTTGAGGTAAAACGCGAGACCAGCTAATATGATATTGTAGATTCGCTTGAATTACACTCATAGCTTCAGAACCGAGAGGAAAGGGGCGATAAAAATTTTGTCGATATGTGCTTTCGGTCGCCAGACGTCATATTAGCTGGTCTCGCGTTTTACCTGAAGACTACGGTCGTGTTCCAGCAGCGGTATGAATAAAATGATAGTAATAATAACAGTAATAATCGAATTATCCGGCAACTTCACACTTCACAGTGGATTTTCTCGAACTAAGAAATATGCTGAATTTGTGAAAAATCAAAATGGCTTCACATCCAGCCTATGATGCCTAGAAGAGTCTTTACATCCTGCTGACATGAGAATAGCATAATCTCTGCGTCAGAAGCTTGCTTCTACTTGACCATTTAATAGACTCGCATTTTTTCCACCGTGACTAATTTTGTAAGCTAAGCACATCATCCGTTACAGCACACTCTTGGGGCTGGGTAATGTGGCCACAATGGTATGGTGGAACGAGCTATCACAGGTGCAATGCGTGGGTTCAGGCATTTACTTTTAAGAGGCACAAACAGATTTATTTTACCTCTGGTAACCTCAAGAGAAAGACGTTATAATCCAGAATCCGCATTAAACATCACGTTCCTTCATTACCAACTGGGCAGAGCCGGTTTACGTTGGGAAATGACACAGCGGAACTCATGGTAAACAGAAATACAGTCGCCAGTAAGCTTACTTACATTAGAAAATTTTATTTTATTTGATGAACCGATAGCCATTTAAAGGGACAGGGCTCTTATTTTACTTGTACTTGATTGAACTAGAGACGTTTAAAAATTTGGTGCTGGACTGTGATTCGAATTCGTATCTCCTCTTTCGAGGATCTGAATCTCTCGGAACAGTATAGTTCAGTCATTTCGTTCCTTTTCCCAAGACTGCAATCTTCTCTAGGTCTCCTCCAAAGGTAAGTATGTGGGTCTGAAACCTGATCCAGTACAAAAATATTCATAATTTCATTTCTAGCTTTATCAAGTGCACACCCACCTGCTAGTGAAAATTAACGCGCAATTTCAATGTCTGTTCATGTGTTTCCAACAATCGCAACAGGTGTCGTTATTTCTGGTCAAACACGCACACATCTTACTGTTCATGAGTAAGCAACTGATACTTAAGCTATATTCGTGGATGCACGGTAGGTGTGCAGTTCGATTGTCGCTTAGGCACAAAAGTTTGTATCCTTATTTTAGATTCAGACACCTAGCGGCTCGTAAGAAAAACCGATACGTAACATTTGATTTTTCTTAGTTAACAATCGGATTACGTGTTGGGTTCGTATCTCCGTCACAGAACTTCACATCATGACTTCATCTTTAAATGCATGCACACTTTGTTACTTCAGAATGGAGGTATATCAGACATCTTTCGTGGTTAGATAACAGGGACGAAAGGGTCGTGATAGGAGTCACGGTTTATTACAAAAATTGTCGTCTTTTATTTTCAAGTTTAGATTTGGTTACTGGTATTGGCCAAAATTTCGGTAATTCATGACTCTTCATGGCTAATCATCAATATGATGTGATTAGATTAGATTACATTACATTAGATTAACTCTTGTTCTATAGATCATGAATACGACATTTCGTAATGATGTGGAACGTGTCATTTTAATGAAAGACTTCTTTAAATACCATGATTCAATTTCTTTACAACAATTTTTTACACTCTCTCTCATTGCTTTTTATTTATCTCTCTCTCTCTCTCTCTCTCTCTCTCTCTCTCACACACACACACACACACACACACACACACACATATTCTTTTTTATTTTTATTTGTATGTTGTGCTCGACTATCGGCGAGGCACGAAAACGCCTGTGAATGACTTTCTTAGTTTTGAGTAGACTTACGAAAGAAATATAAAATGAGAGTTACTGATTTATGATGCTCAGTTTGCAGTCCGTTCTGAGTATTATTAGTAACTACGCTCCAGTCCCTAAACCTAGTTACAGAAAGGGAATCAGACGCATTACGTATTCCAGGCCGTAGCAGCCGCGACTTGGAGACACCAGCCATGGTCACTTCCCAGACCGCTGTAGGATCACATCGGTTCGTCTTCTTCCTGCTGGTACTGTAACTGAGATTTGGCAACAAGACAACGTATGTTTGGCAACTCTGTGATCGACGAGTTACTTCCTGGTGTGCACGGAATTAAGCCTCAAAGTTCACTTGATTTTACCTGTCATTTCCATTGAATAATCTGAGTTATTATCGCTTGAAGGGTAACAAAAGATTGAAAATTTACGGTTTTCAGCTCAGGAAAGTCGTTGCAGGTGGAAACCGCAACTAATCTCGACCTTCAAATAGCGGTTTACGAGTTCTAGTTACTATTGCCCTCGTAATAGGAAGCTAAGACCCATACCTCCTCGCCAGCTGTGTGGTAACGTGCTGACCTGTGAAAAAGCGTCTGTTACGGTTCGCAGTTCCAGTCTCCCTGACTGTTACATTTTTATCCCTTCTGTGAAAGAGCTACAAGCAGTCAGATCAAACATCAATAAGGAAATCGCAAGAAAATGCTTTCAGCTCATAGTGCAATGTTGAAAAACTTACAATGCTGCACAACAGGTAAGGCCTCTTTCCGCTGCTGACAAGCGAATTTTGGGTTTCTAGGAATACGTAACTATATTTATGAAATGCCACATTTGCATACCTCTTGAGTATGACACAGCATACCAATTAAACACAGACCCAATCAAAATCTAAGTGAGTAGTATTTTACTAATTCGTGTCGATAGAGGCATGCTTGTGTACAGATACTTTCGTCGTAAGGTTATCATGGTTAGTTTTATTTCATTTCTTATAATACAGTGCACAATTTTCGTAAGGTTTCCTTTAGTGTTGTTAAAACAATAGTAAACATGAGAGAGAAATTAATCATCTACGATGTAAGCGACTTCTCTGATGTTACCTATGACAGTCAGACAATGCACATGCAGTTTATTGATTACATGCATGTAGAAAACTTGTTCTGAGTTAAAGCTATCAAACAAAGTTTGAAGAAGAATAAAATATCACTACCACACGACGGCTAATGTAGAAAATACTTTTCTGACATATTATGGCACGATGCACTCTCCCTGCACATCTTCGAGATGCATCTGCTGCCTGCTGTCTATTAAACCTGAATAGAACAAAATGTCACAGTAGTTAGCCCTTTTTCCACATGCGACTACTTTGGGTTGAGAAGTGAAGGGAATTATGTTCAAAGTTCCATTAGATTGATACCTTCAGCAGAGAGCAGAATTGCGTTTTAAAAAATGTAGCACTGAATGTATTCGAACTCGCTACATCTTATCTATGCTACAAGCTGACATGTAGCTACAGCAGCTCCAGAGCTCGGCAACTATTCCTCCAGAACTTTTGGATTCCACAGCACAGTCTCGCCGCCTCAGCCGTGCTGTGCGGACGTGAGCTGAGTTTCGTGCGCCGCGGTCTGCTGTGCTTCGGCGTGGTAAGTCGCAGTGCTTCTTGCATCGTTGCAGAACTTCTACGCATATTGAAATTTGAAATATGAATCCGTGATGGCCCACTTGAACAGACAAGATACTTTGAAATTCTCGTTTGATCGTAATTACGCCCGACCTAAACTACACGAAATCGAAGATTGGTTGGAATACGAAGTGAAAGTTGATTCAGAGGATGTGATTGGAATGCATCTTTCGATAGTGAGCAGCGTTGTATTTGTGAAATTGAGGAATGCTAACTTATGTGACAAAATAGTTGAGTCTTGCGGAGGAATTATGAAATTTAAACATTGTGATGGAAACGTAGGCGAAGTCACCGTAACACATGCAGGGTTTGGAATAAGAACTATCAGGATATTCGAACTACCATTCGAAGTACCGGCGGAACAAATAAACGCAGTGATAGCGCCGTACGGTAAAGTTCTCAGCAATGTTGCCGAACGGTGGTCCAACGCGCGTAAATTCCAAGTTCTCAACGGAGTGAGGCAATTAAAGGTCGATTTGCACAAACATGTACCGTCATACATCAGCGTCTGTGGATACCGAGGTATCGTTATATACGACGGCCAGCCGAGGACGTGCGCGGCGTGCAACTCTCCCGGCCACGTCCGCGCGGAGTGTTTACAGCGGCGAGTGGCGCAGCTCCCGGCTGGCGAGGCGCCGCGACCGCCTGCTATGACTGCGCTGCCAGCGACTTACGCTACGGCTGCCCGCGGCCAAGTCTTGACCCTAAGCCCTGATGTGAATTTGGAGAACCATCCAACCCGAGAAGAAGCCCAGATTGCCACCACTGACACAACAGAAGCTAGACCACCCGAACCTAAGGAAATCGTGACAGCTGTAACGGTTTCAACACAACAGCCACCGAAAGATATTGGGAGCCACAGCAAATTATCCGATTCCTCCGCTGTTGAGAATTACATGCAAGAACCATCCCGGAATGAGCCACCTCATAGTGAACCGATTGCTCTATTGACACCATCATCCACCAAGAGCACGGTCGACAATTTAGCTCGAAACACCACCCGCTTAGAAGATTTGAAGAATGCTGAGGAAGACAACATCAGACAGCAGCCGGTGAAACCTAAACGGCAAACACGAAAACAGAGCCCTGAAGAGATTCAAGCACTGGAGAAAAAACTCTCCCGTACCAAAAAAATTCTTAAAACAGATCGAAGCGGAAAGCAAGGCGTGGTAGACATCGGAAAACCGGACATTCCCAACCCGAATGAGGACGTACAGATGAACCTCGCCCCTCCAATTGAAGAACCAATGGACACTGTTGACCGCTGTGGACCTGATACGGGGACAGCATGGTCTGACGACACTGAATGCGCTTAGTTGGACTACCGAATGACGCAGGCGTATAAAATCGCCACGCTCAATGTAAACAGAATAGTTTCGGACGTAAAGTTACGATCTGTGAAGGACTACTTATATGCCGCCGACATTGACATAGCGATGTTACAAGAGGTAGTTACGACCAAAATAGCGGATGTGTACGGATATGAGGCGATCTTAAACATAGGCAATGACTGTGGAACAGGAATACTGTTCAAACACGGCATACCATGTACAGCAAAAGCAATACTTGAATCTGGACGAGGCATAACTGCACAAATATATGATCTGCTTCTTGTTAATATATATGCTCCCTCTGGATCCAGCGGAAAACGAGCAAGGGGCAACCTGTTCCGGGACGAAATTGTTCCATTACTAACGGATCCTCGACTGCACATCATTTTGGGTGGAGATTTTAACTGTGTATTGCGTCCAGAAGATCAAATCCCGAACTTCAACTTTTGTGAGGAGCTGTTACTGTTAATTAACGGGCTAGATATGATAGATGCTTGGTGCCACCTTCGCCCGCACACCCGAGGATACACGTACGTATCCAGTACATCGGCAAGCAGACTAGACAGGCTGTATGTAACGAAAGGTTTTATCCATAATGTAACTGACTGTGAAATTTGGCCTCTTAACTTTTCGGATCACTGCGCATTTCATATAACCGCGAAGCATACTAAACAAAAAACATTCCTGGGAAGGGGCGTATGGCAGCTAAACGTGTCACTTTTGGAGGACGCAGTACTGAAACAGGAGATTCATGATACATGGCAGCGTTGTCTTCGGACGCAATCCAGATATCCAACACGCATAATGTGGTGGCTACAGTCTGCGAAACCGCAGATAAAAAAATGCATCGCACGATATGGTCGCATGAAAGCGTACTGGCGAAAACGCACCTTGGAGTATCACTTTCTTTGCCTCCGCGAACTATATGATGACCCCATGGGATTAGTAGCAAACAGCTCTAGAATAAAACGCACTAAAGCAAGAATAACGGCGTTGGTACGACAATCACTAGAGGGGAAAAAAGTTCGATCGCGTCCTCCGATTGAACTGACGCAGGAGAATACGTCCGTATATCACGTGATACGGGAAGCCAAGAGAGGTAAACAAAAGTTAATCCCAACTCTCAGTGATGAACAGGGGAACGAATACGATCAACAAGTCACAGTTAAAAACTACGTGGTGCAACATTATACAGATTTTTATTCCGCATCGGCGACTGACGCGACGGCAAGTGCGCCGCTTTTATCCAACATTCAATCCACGGTCCATCCGACTGACAACGCCGACCTTGTAGCCCACATTACTGAGGAAGAAGTATGTGCCATAATCAAAGACTCGCCTACAAAGAAATCTGCTGGTTTAGATGGCCTACCCATAGAATTTTATGCTTGTTTTTGGCACATCATAGGACCGGAATTCACCAAAATATGCAATGAATTATTGGGAGACGTGCAGATGCCATCTCAGTTTACCGAAGGAATGATTGTACTGATCCCCAAAAAACCACGTAGCGCTACGCTGAAGGATTTTCGACCACTAACACTCCTCAATTCCGACTATAAAATCTTCACCCGACTCATAAACTGTAGACTGAAGACGGTACTGCCGAAAGTACTCGGCCCTTATCAAATGAGTGCTGTCCCAGGGAGATCAATGTCGAATGCATTATGTGAATATAGAGACATAATATATTTGTCGTGGCTATGCAAATGCAATGTTGGTCTCATGTTTTTAGACTTCGATAAGGCTTTTGACCGCATCAACCACCACTTTCTACTAACTGTAATGCAACGGATGGGATTCAGTGCTCATTTTATTCAGATCATACGCAAATGCATAGTCGGTACTTCCTCTCGAATCAAAATTAATGGTCAGCTAAGTTCACCCGTCCCGATCAAGCAATCAGTGAGACAAGGCTGCCCCCTTTCTATGGCACTATACGCAATCGCCGTAGAACCGTTACTGTTAAACCTGCATCACAGGTTACAAGGTCTACAGGTGTTGGGTACAAAAACCGTGTGTCACGCTTATGCTGATGACGTCAGTGTAGTAGTTAACACGCACTCAGAAATGGAAGTCGTTCAACAAATAATCCACGCTTACGCCACTTCTTCCGGAGCCAAACTCAATGAACAAAAATCGAAAATTTTACCTGTCGGACCCCATATGGAGACCATTCAAAGAACATGGCTACAAAGAACAGAGAAGACGAACCACTTAGGTATGCTTCTACTGGCCAACCCAAGAGAGATGACAGTAGCCAACTGGGACCATAAACTACATATATTCAGGGCTACTCTCCGTGAACACAAAACTAGAACGCTCAATCGGATACAGAGAGCTCTATTGATTAACAGCTATGCGCTAAGCAAAATATATCACATCGCAGCAGTGTTACCAGTACCCAAGGATACAGCGCAAAAGCTTTTAGCTGCAGCGTATTGGTTCATATGGAGCGGAAACATCTTTAAAGTCGCCATGCCAACCATAGTGTTAACCCGCGCCGCTGGTGGTTTGGGCGTCAAAGACATCAAGAACCAATGCACTGCCATATATATGGACCGAATCCGCAAAATACTGCAGACACCCCATCCGACAATTACGAAAACGTTATTCAACAGGTTAGCCCCAACGAGCAAAAAGGCCCCAGTCGACGTTGGTCGCATCAGCGCTCAACTCGATCACGTCCGGACTTATTACCTGGAAATGAGCTATATTCAAGAAACTTCACAGCTGTTTAACACCAAAAGGACCTATTACCACCTCACGAGACACCATAGGCAAAACCCAATTGAAGCGAAATATCCAGCGGTCAACTGGAGTAACGTCTGGAAAAACATTAACAATCCCATCCTCCACTCCAAAGTAGTGTCCACGTGGTATGACATTGTGAACGAGAAGGTCCCCACAGGTGAAAAGTTGCACAATATCAAAATGAAGCAGAGTCCGTACTGCGATCATTGCCATACTGTAGATACCTTGGCACACATTCTCATCTGCCGCGACCAATACCACATATGGAACTGGACTAGAAAAAAACTCGCAATAATTACTAGAACCACAGACTCTGCTATAACACTCAAAGATGTACTTCAACCAGACTGGCATTTCTTTCCTGCAACAAAGCACAATAGCTATGCTTGGATTATCGGCCAGTTTGCATATTTTGCGGTTACGAATACACATGCGAGTATAGACGAGTACATACAGTATATAATGGAAGAGCACCACAACCTTAAAACGAGTCGGAAATACAAAGCTTTGTTTCAAAATTTCTTACTTCACACTTTGCCATAATGAAGCAGTAATTTTTTTTTTTTTTTTTTTTTTTTTTTTTTTTTTTGAGCACAACACTACAGCGAGTTGATACTACTTGTGCTTCATTATAATTAAGTTGGCATTTATTTATTTATTTTTATAGTACAGCAGGTGAAAGTGCCTCAGGAAAACTCATTTTGCCAGAAGCCGTAACATACAACAAATCAGAAGTGCTTGATTGATTTCGTGTTCTTTTGTTTCACGGGTATTAGACAGATTGTCACGGCAAGAAGATTTATTCAGTTCCTTTATATATTATTTAAAAAAATAATGAAAAAATAAATAAAAAAGTAGGTTAAGTTAGGGTGAAAGTGGCGGTGGCAACAGTTTTTTTTTTTTTTTTTTTTTAGGTTAGATAGGATTTTGGGGGTGATATGGATGATAGGAGCCAACGCCTGAAGTGGAAGAGGTCCAAGAAAAAAAAAAAAAAAAAATGGCTATCGCCGTTCCTTCATAACTTTGATTCCCGTGTTCGAGACCATCTTGGTTTTTTTTATTATTATATTTTCTTGCCTCCCTATCAGAATTATCTACGAATGTTTTTTTTCTGATTTATGTTGAAATAATTTTGTCGTTATTCGCCAATTAACTTTACATGGAATTAATGAATTTAAAAAAATAATAAACGAATGAGACAAGCTGATCTAAAATCATCTGGTCTGCCTCATGTTATAAAAAAAAAAAAAGAAAAAAAAAAGAAAAAAAAAGTGGCTACCGTCGTTCCTTCTTAGCATTGATTCCCGTGTTCGAGACCATATTGGGTTTTTTAATTATTTTATTTTCCTGCCTCTCTATCAGAATTATCTTCGAATGTTTTTTTTCTAATTTATGTTGAAATAATGTTGTCATTACTCGACAATTAACTTTATGTGTAATTAATGAATTAAAAAAATAATAAAAAAAAAAACAGCACTGTGAGATTATGCATATGGCCAGGTTTTGACTTCTGAGAGACAAACAGTTACAGCTTTTCTTTTGGACTGAACGACGTTTTCTAGTAACAGATAGCGCAATAGAATAGCTCAAGTGGAAGGAACACTTCCTATTTAAACTTCTGCATCCTACACTGTTGGCAGTTGTGTGTAGGTGGCAGTTACGTGATTTTATTTCTGTGATTACAAAATAGTCGAATGTATGCACTGGGTAGCCGAGGCAGCTAGTTCATGGTGATTCGGTCAACTAAGTAAATGAATTTACTGAACATGCTGAAAATTACTACAGGGAGCCTGTGTGTCAGAATACTCATCCAGCGTGGCGCAACTGCGTTACGATAGAAAAATGACTCGCAGAGATGAGGATTTCGTGGTCTGTTGGACGGATGGTAGGTTGTTATACCTATGGTCTGGGTTCGATTCCCACTTCCGTCAATGATTTTAGATAGGGAGAGACAGATTCCATTCTCTCCTGGCTACACCAAGTGAAGGAGATACAATCGCTGCGTGGTCTGAAAATTCACATTAAAGATGATATTCCTTCTTTACCAAGTAGACGGTAGGTTGAACCACAATAAAGTCTGGAGTGGCGACATGTAGAAACTCTATCACCAGTAACCTTTCTTATACTAGTTATTTATTTCAAGTGACGACACAAACGCTATGTATGGTGACAGGACACTTATTCCATCTTTTATTTGTTGTTTGTTCAAAACTGCAGATTCCTCAACACCTTCACATATTACGCGTGAATGGGATCGAATCCTGGCCCGGCACTAAAGATTTAATTATGTATTATCAAGCTCTATCATGAGAACACCTATCTGCTGGTGGATAATAATTTTGATTTTTAATGTATTTTCATTCGTTGTCAACACTAACGATATCTGACGTTTTTAACTCCCAGTGAGACACAGAACTATTTGCGAGATGACTGTAAGTTCAAGATGCTATTCTGAGCAGCTGGTGGAGAAAAATTCGGTAGCTGACGTCTCTATGTGTGTACTCAACAACGATATGTGTGGGGCTCTATTCCCAGTGAGCGCTGAACTCTTCGTCATATTATTTCAGTTCAAACATGCTCACATGTCACTGCTGGTGCAACAAACCCATATTTAACGTTCGTTTCCTCTAGAATATAATAGCGATAGATGCCGGGTTGGAGTCCTGGGAAGGAAAAAATTAATGTTTCGTCTCGTCATTTCAGTTAAAACATCTAGCTACTGCCGCGAAATTCCGATATGTCACATTTGACTGTGCTTCGATAGCAATCCGATTAGGTTCCGGGTTCGAATCCGTGTCCAACACACAGCTTTACCTCACGGCATTTCAAGTAAGTTACTTGTGAAGAAGCAATATTTAACATCTCTCGTAGTTCGTTAACAGGGACAATAGATGCTGGGTAGGAATTCGCGTCTGTTAAAAATGTTTGCGTTATGCAATTTAAAGTTGATATTTGCTAACTGATACTGTCTAAAATCGAGGTATATCACTCTCTGTATGCCTAATCAGGAATGAATGTTAGTTTCCGTCAGTCACGAAATCTTTGCTTAGTCTGCATGAGCTGGGTTTGAATCCATATGCAGAACAAGACGGTTCGTCGTGTCATTTAATGCTCATACATATTCTCAACTAGCTGCTCGCGAATAACTTTAATTTTTAATGTCATTTTGTGTTAAATAGTTCAAATGGTTCAAATGGCTCTGAGCACTATGGGACCTAACTTCTAAGGTCATCAGTCCCCTAGAACTTAGAACTACTTAAACCTAACTAACCTAAGGACATCACTCACATCCATGCCCGAGGCAGGATTCGAACCTGCGACCGTAGCGGTCACGCGGTTCCAGACTGAAGCGCCTAGAACCGCACGGCCACACAGGCCGGCCCCCACCATCTGGTATCAATGCATTACCCTATCATCCATTATATATAATCATTTTCATAGTACACTTGATATTATAGATGAGTAGGACACAAGACACGACATAGATAATGTCCGTTTGACGTCAACAGTGTGTAACGTTTTACTTTTTTTGAATAGGACAATGTTCCTCCCCAATAATTTTTAGATTAGTTACAATAAGCTTACGCTGCAAGAGAATTCGCTTGTATTTTTCAATATGTGGTTTGTTGTCGGTCTAGCCGGCCGAAGTAGCCGTGCGGTTAAAGGCGCTGCAGTCTGGAACCGCAAGACCGCTACGGTCGCAGGTTCGAATCCTGCCTCGGGCATGGATGTTTGTGATGTCCTTAGGTTAGTTAGGTTTACCTAGTTCTAAGTTCTATGGGACTAATGACCTCAGCAGTTGAGTCCCATAGTGCTCAGAGCCATTTGAACAATTTTGTTGTCGGTCTGAAGGCCTTCCATAAGATCGGCAACGTAGTGCAACTCCACCGACGGCTGTCTGGAGTAGGGTGGAGATAGCAATGTGAAAGTTGCGAGCTGTCGAAGACGATCTTCATATTCCTAATGCGATTAGGACATCGTATACTCTTGACGACGTTTAGCACCTGTGCAGTCAGTCACCCAATTTCAGAATTCATTTTGAGTAGTCCTGCTAAATTCCCATAATATTGTCTTTTTATATTGATGAGTAATATGGATAGTCGTCACGTTCATGTGCCGTCTACAACGCAAATTTAATGTTACTATCCTAGGAACTAACCTGCAATACGTTTTGTATTTCATAATCGGAACTATCTGCATTAACCGTCATCAGAGCAATGTCAGGGAACAGAATGCAGCAGTGCCTTGCTACCTACTTGAGGACCTGCTTGAGTCGTGTTCTAAGGAAAGGGTAGTTGCTGGTTCACATTATATTACACTAGCGAGAAGTACCGACTTTTCCTTTTCTCTGCAAACATCCAGAACTAATTCAGTAACTAAATGCTAAGAATATATTTGCATTGTGCCAACTCAAAGATCAATAGATATGGATATAGATATAGATACAGATTTTTATATTTAAAGCCATTCTCGTTCTGCGTTGGAATAAACATCATTCATTATTTGCTTGTTCTTGTTACGGTTGTTATTGTCATT
This sequence comes from Schistocerca nitens, assembly GCF_023898315.1. NCBI lineage: Eukaryota > Metazoa > Arthropoda > Insecta > Orthoptera > Acrididae > Schistocerca > Schistocerca nitens. The sequence goes on from NC_064622.1 coordinate 406,047,567, forward strand.
CTCTCACTCGCAAGAGTTTTCGCATTCCTATTTGGTATCGATGCACATGAAGAGTGGCTATGAAAGAAGGGAATACTGAATGTTACGTCATGCAGAATACACTCATTTACTTCGGCTCCTCGTGATCTACGCTACAGGAGAAGTGAGATACATAAAGTTGACAGTGTGAGGACAGACCTGGTAGCACAACTGTGCAACTACACAGTGTTACCAGATAAAATGGTGCTGCGGAATCGAAAGTGTAGTACGGACTTTGCCACAGTAGCAGACAGCTGGTAATTTAGGACCATGACCGTGGATTACACTTTGGTCAGTGCTGGTTAGAGTGCTGCAACTGTAAATGGAAGGCTTTGTTTGATAGTCTTATGCTGATGCTGTCTGGATAAATTATGCCATTGGATGCAAAGCGGTTTAGTTTTGAGACCTAACCCACGAGGGGGAAAGACACAGTGGTCTGCTTCAGGAATTCCAAGCAATAAAACACAAAAAACAACCCAGGAAGGGAGACATGCATTTGGAATCTGTTCATCGTTACGGGGTCAAACAAGAGGGTAACATTACTGAAACAATGATCGGGCTACTTAGTACATAATAGAGCATACAGATTTCAAGGAGGAAACGTATGAAGACGCAGACTTCCTCGTTATCAATATGTGCGGCATATCTTTCGTGTTAACGAAAGTAAATTCCCGCTTTACCTCTTCTTACGTGTCAAATGAAATGGATGCCATGAGGAATAGAATATTTGTTGACTGCGTCTCTTCTTGCTTCCATCCTTACCAACATATTTCTTCATTCTCGTGGTAATCATGACATTCTATGTGTATGCTGCAAAAGATTGCAAGTGGACAAATTCGACATCGAGGTGCAAAGCGTTATATTCAATTCGAATAAGCTTCCGGTGTATTCTTACTTCGTTTGTATTTTTAGATGATTATGAACGTTACGGAAAATTATCTCACATGCTTTATGTTGAATGAGAAACATTGAATGATCCGTTTTGCTTTCCCTACGTTGAAATGATATAATGTCGGCGTCAACAGCCTTCTTCCACGCCGGAAGATGAAATTTGTATCAAATGGTTCAAATGGCTCTGAGCACTATGGGACTCAACTGCTGAGGTCATTAGTCCCCTAGAACTTAGAACTAGTTAAACCTAACTAACCTAAGGACATCACAAACAACCATGCCCGAGGCAGGATTCGAACCTGCGACCGTAGCGGTCTAGCGGTTCCAGACTGCAGCGCCTTTAACCGCACGGCCACTTCGGCCGGCAAACTTGTATCATTCTGGATTAATGATAATTGAATGTCTCATATGTATACATAGCCCACAAGGCGACGTCAGAAACCATCAGGGGAGAACGCCGCATAAAAACCAAACGTGCGCGCGCGTCTCCACTCTGAAGAACCGTATCGGAGAATCACGGCAAGCATTTCGCTGAAGAGCTGCCTCGTCAGAGAGCCTAGAAATGGCAGCGTCGTAGCAAGTATTTGTCAACACTTTGATAGTGCATTTACTTCCGGGTGTAGGTCGGCGTTACCTCGCTGAATTCACTTGACATTCGTTTTCCACATCGAAGACTCGTACGATATAATCCACTGCAAGATGACACAATTAGAAAGTATATTTAATTTCTGGACTCCAAGAACGGCGTTCTTCACATAAGTAACACCTGTTTGTGTGTGCATTCGGGAGGACGACGGTGCAATCCCGCGCCCGGCCATCCTGATTTAGGTTTTCAATGATTTCCCTAAATCGCTTCAGGCAAATGCCGGGATGATTCCTTAGGAAGGGTACGGCCGATTTCCTTCCCCATCCTTCCCTAATCCGAGCTTGTGCTCCGTCTCTAATGACATCGTTGTCGACGGGACGTTAAAACAGTAATCTCCACCTCCTCTGTTCGTGTGTTTAAGGTTGCGTTTTGAGGCTCAGGCAACATCGCAGTGACTATATTCCGCCTCTGGCCGCCAGTGTGTCGTTAGCTCAGAGGTTCCCTTGTGCGTTGCAGTGCTTGTACTACAAGACATAGCAGTTCGAATCACGGTAGAAGCCGCTGACTACAACCTTTTATTTTCCATTTTAATTAATGGAGTTGCAAACTGCTAGTAAAAATTTCTTATGCGAAATCTGAAGAATGCCTTTAAACATCAATCTTCGTCCGATTTCGACTTAGTAAATTAAGTTAATATCATGGACTTCTGCTTTGCAAATTCCAAGGTGCTTCACTGTAAAATAGACCCTAAAAGATTCAAACCGACTGTCAACGATATAAATTTGAGCTTTGTTCGTCATATAGGTCTAACATGTCAGAAGGTTGTTTATGAAGTGCACATGTTCATTAATATAGTTCCCTTCCTCTAAATTTTTGCAATAGCATTTAACTGTAGACGTTTTCTAACACCGGCGTTAGCAATTCCTTTCCGTTGTCTGAAACCTTCAAAACGACAAATTTTTCTGGTTTAAATCTGATGACCTTAACTATCACTTCCGATCAACAATAAATACTTCATGAACCCATACATGGAACTCCAAATGTGCAGTGTTCCTGCACTGATACAGAGCATGCATTGCAAGGTATTCACACAGTTTATCGCATAGACTTTCCATAAGGAATGAAACAAGAACTGTAATACACTTTACACCACAGACGCTCACTCTGGCTTGACGAAAACATCCAAACATTGACCAAAAGTTGCACAAATAATTGAGTTTGAAAGGAAAAGAAACGAGGTATGAAGCATTTATAAATTCATCGAATGTAGTGAGGTGGTTTAGTTTCGTCCCAGTCTATAAAATTAATTTCGGGCCATACTCAGCTCTTGCCGATTAATGTAATATAATACCCGCCTACTAATCAGGGCGTCTGTCTCCGTTGCTTTTGAGCGTGAATGGAAATTGTAGAAATTTTCTGTGGAGCAACATTTAATAATAAAGCGTTTTAAATCATCAAAAGCGATGAGCGGTAGCAGGCGCTTTCGATAAAGAACGGGGGAGTGCAGCGCCGCTGCTGTCGCCACGGCCGCTGCCAGTAGCCAGCAAATGGATCCCGGAGCTTTGCCGCATACGGCGTCCAGAGGAGGACAGTCTGCAGGAAATCTGCCGCAAAATCGTTACTGGATAAAATTTTGATATCGGTGTGTCACAAAGCGAAATAGATTGAATCTGCGCTACCATTACATTCACGTCTTCAGCATTCAGACAGAAGAGGCTATAAAAATATTTTACGCCAGCTGCTCTCGATCCACTGACACTATGAACAGAAACAACGCACGCTACCGCTAGACCACAGGCGTATTCAGCCTAGAGTTTCTCTATCATGGGACAATTTTTCCTCCAGGAAGTGCCGCAGTCTACAGTGTTGCCAGATTGTGCAGATAACCGGACTTAGAGAATTAGCGAGTTGGCCAGTTTTTTTGTCCCATGTCGCGATCGGCGCGGACTTAGCCTCTGAAGCGGCCGGCCGCCGGTCAAGTTTTATGTCAAAGAGTGTACATACGGTGATACCGCAAATTGCATCGGCTTATTAAGGCTATAAAGCTAAACAGATGTGATCACGTTAGTCTACTTCCACTGAGGTTCTACACCACCGTAGATCATCTTTGAAAGTAGTGTTTCCTAGTCTTTGGTACGTAGACGATGTCAGTCATTTCGCATTATTGATATTAGATCGCGCAGTCATTATAAGGTGCAAACTTGGGCAATTGATTAATAATTTTAGTTAGGAAATATAGACAATTGTACGTAAATGGTAGATTTTAATCTATAATAAATATATTGAACAACAACGTTTATCTTTTATTAGTATTAGTTGCCTTCATCATACATTTATGTTTAGATTGTAATTTATGTATAATAAGAGAATGAAGTGATCCTAAGATCTGCTTCAGGGGGCAGTCAGACACGGCCAAATCATCATTTCAGCGTTTATTATTTTCCGTTGCGCACATTCTTTTTTACACCCGCCTGGAGTAGCATCTTGGAGTTAAATGATTAGAAAGTATCCGTATAAACGGTTATATCAAAACAATTTCCTTCTGAGAATACTACGTAAAGTTATGACATTTGAAATTGCGCTTTATCAGCACAGAACGTAAGTTTAATCTGAGATGTTACTGGAGAAGAACTATTGAACGGTAAGTTGAAAACTGACTTGGGTTTACTAATACAATTTGAAAACGTTCAGCGATGGAATTCGTATTGACAACTCGCAGCAATATACTACTCGCGCAAACAAAGTTGACACTCGGCGCGCTTTCTGATGGGAGCGCCTGTAAATGGGAAACGCCTTTGCAGCCGCTCCTATCAGCCACCGCGCCGAGTGTCAACTTTGTTTGCGTAAACAGTAATGTCGCTTGACAATCGGCAATGTGATTGCAGCTTCCTACCTGAAACGACTGCTGTATGATCTCTGGTGTCGATTCTCCATTGTCTTGTTGTTCGCTGACCCGTCTAAATACTCCATAATATACTTTCCCTGTTTCAGAAGGACGGGACGGGCCGATCGAATAAATTTAATATTGGGAACACAAGATGATTTCCAGAAAACAACAGTTGACGGCTGGTCGAATATCCACCATGACATGCAGTCCGCCCGTTTATTTTTCACAACGGCAGGATTAAAGTTTAGGAACTCGGCCCTCATATATTTGAGATACAGTTTTGAGCATACGGAACCTGACCATACACAGTTCACCGTCTGAAATGACGACAGCCCGTCTCATTCGTAGTGTTCAACTTTATTCGTAATTGGAACATACCATCACTCACTACCACTCCTCAGCTGTCTCTTTTTAGCATGCTCCACAGATATTAATTTTTCTAATGGGGCGAAGTTCCTCGAACTGCAACCAAATTACATAATACGAGAGAACAACATTACACCATAAATAATATTGATTCTCCGTAGTTCAAATGGCTCTAAGCACTATGGGACTTAACATCTGAGGTCATCAGTCCCCTAGACTTAGAACTACTTAAACCTAACTAACCTAAGGACATCACACACATCCAAGCTCGAGGCAGGATTCGAACCTCCGGTCGCGGCAGCAGCTCGGTTCCGGACTGAAGCGTCTAGAACCGCTCGGTCACAGCGGCCGGCTTTCTATCTAATGTGCTACATTGCATCTCTAGGTACAAATCATTATAGTTCGAGATAAATGGCGCTAACACAGAAAACAATATAGAAAATAATAAATACAAATTTCATTAGCGGTAATGTTTTGCAGAACGACGACGATCAGTTGTAGTAGGTGTAGCACATGATAACATAAGCCAAGAAAGCCTGTTACAAAACGTTTCACAACACAGGTGGTTTATATTTTGCGCTGTATACTTTCTGGTGATTTATGATGTTGTATAGTGGATAATATCAATCATTCATTACATACAAATTGCAAAATCATGTGCTATGAATGTTGCTGGCTGATACTAGTGTGGCAGCAATGTGTAACATAGTCCGCAATAAAGGTGAATTACTTGAAAATAGGTTTTTAAAACCAAAGTAGTGTGCTTTGTTGAAACCTCATCAGTAAGAAGTGGTTTTCGGAAGTGGCAACAATGATGTGCTGAATATCATTCATTCACGAAACAAATATAGACTGTAAAGTAGGAAACTTCAAATATATGTGTGATACTTTCAGCAACTTTGAAATTTTATAAACCAACAACTGCAAAGAGTTGCATGTGTAACATGCATGCCTAATGTAAGGGGAGACAGCAGAATTAATATGCGGGAATGTGATTTTTGAGATCTGTTTTGGGTGTAAGAGAAAGATATGAAAGACTCGTGGACATACACACGCAACAGCTCAACAAATGGAGCTCAGGATGGTTCCTTTGAAAGGGCACGGCCGACTTCCTTCTCCGTCCTTCCCTAATCCGAGACGGCCGATGTGGCCGAGCGGTTCTGGGCGCTTCAGCCTGGAACCGCGCGACCGCTACGGTCACAGGTTAGAATCCTGCCTCGGGCATGGATGTGTGTAATGTCCTTAGGTTAGTTAGGTTTAAGTAGTTCTAAGTTCTAGGGGACTGATGACCTCAGATGTTAAGTCCCATAGTGCTCAGAACCATTTGAACCATTTTTTGAACTCTAATCCAATGAGACCGCCCACCTCACTATCTGGTCTCCTCCCCCACAACAACCCAACCCCCTCGAAACCAGCGCCACATATATGTCCCACTTTTTTTTACTAGATATTAGGTTCTGTAAAAATTAGAAATTAATTATCATTGTCACCTCAAACAAATTTATTTATTCACAGCTTAACATTTGTACGAACTTTTTCAAAACACAACTGAATACAGAATGGCATTTTGCAGTAGCCACATACGAAATTAATTCTTATCTCCTGTTTCCGTATGCTGTATTGTACTGACCGCCTCCTTGTGCTTCTTGTCGAAATATGTTTTCCAACTGCAGATAAGTGCACACCATCATCCGTACAAAAGCGTGTGTATCTGCATTAAAATGCCAAGAGAATAAGCCAGATTCAGTTCTGTCAAGTGCTTAGCACGCGAAAGATATAAGATTCGTCACAAGAAAAAATAGCTATAGCCTCTCCGTCAATCCTTGGCAGGGTACACAGCAGTAATGAGAGGTGTGACCAGTTCCACCAGCAGAGAGAAACACTTGCTGTTGGCTGTACGTCACTCTAATTTTGGCATCGTCTTTTTTACTTTATTTGAGACGTTGCAATAGTAAATAGTTTCATCATCCGGAACTGCAATGACAGAGGAAAATGTGACCAACAGTCTTTTCACCTAACTCGTGTAAGGTAGCTTTCTGCTGAGGGGGGGGGGGGGGGGGGAGGGGGTATATAAAGAGAAGCGGAAGACAAACATTCATCACAAAAAACAAACCAGGAGTTCGTGGAGTTTTCCATTTCATATTAAATCATTTGAAATACAAGAGTACACCACGAAAAAAATATATAAATGTAAAAATTTAGACAGAAGTATCAACAAAAGGCACAAATAGAAAATCTGTACACGCTCGTCATAAGTCAAAACCATTAGACGAATCACGAAGTGTTTTATCAATAAATATATGATCAAAACTGTATACTTCTAGCAAACAATGTAAAGAAGACAATAAACAGGGCTACCTTTATCAAGCACATATATTTCAGACAGGAAAACAATTACATAAAATAGACAAAACACAAGGCGCACAATGCAGTACTGAAACAATGAAATGAAATGATCGTATGGCATTGTTGGCCGGGAAGTCCCATTCGCGTTCGGCCGCCAAGTGAAAGTCTTATTTCAGTCGGCGCCACATTGGGCGACTTGCGGCCGATGATGAGGATGAAATGATGAGGAAAACACCGTCCCCGAGAGGAGAAAATCTCCAACCCGGGCACAGTGCATGGGGGGCAAACACGTTACCACCCAGCTAAGCATGCGGACTACAATTATGTGCAGTGTGCGATTTGCAGGGGGGGGGGGATGGGGGGGATTTCCCCCCCTCTGCATCACACCATCCCCTCCTCTGGTTTTAGTTCATGCATCCCAACCTGGGATGTTTATTTCCCACGCACTGGAGTAAAACTTCACATATACGAGGTGCGGCTAGAAAAAAACCGGACTGATGGTGGAAAAAACATTTGTTTACAATTATTTACAATTTCATGTTATCTCCTTCAATGTACTCTCCTCCTCGGTCTCTACACCGCTCCATACGAATTTTCCACTGTTCATAGCAATGCTGCAGATCATTTTCGGTAAGTCCATACATTACTTCCGTCGCTTTTTCTTTTACTGCTTCAACAGTCTCAAATCTAGTTCCTTTCAAAGCTGACTTGACTTTAGGGAAAAGAAAAAAGTCACAGGGGGCCAAATCAGGTGAGTAGGGTGGACGATCTGAGATGGGAATGTTGTGTTTTGCCAAAAACGTCTTCACTGACAACGCACTGTGAGCTGGGGCATTGTCTTGGTGAAGGATCCAGGACTTTTTTCTCCACAAATCGTTCCGTTTTCTCCGTACTCGCTCACATAGGGTAGCCAGGACGCTAATGTAGTAATGCTGATTCACTGTTTGTCCATCTGGTACCCAATCAATGTGCACAATCCTTTTGATGTCAAAAAAAAAAACAATCATCATTGCCTTGAATTTCGATTTTGACATTCGTGCTTTTTTTTGTCGTGGAGAACCAGGAGTTTTCCAATGCATCGATTGGCGTTTAGTTTCGGGATCGTAACTAAAAACCACGATTCATCGCAAGTAATAACATTTTGTAAGAAGGTGGGATCACTTTCAATGTTTTCCAGGATGTCAGAACAAATCATTCTTCGGCGTTCCTTCTGTTCAATTGTGAGACACTTTGGAACCATTTTTGAACACACTTTGTTCATGTTGAAACTTTCATGAAGAATCTGCCTAACACTTTCCTTGTCAACTCCTGTTAACTCAGACACTGCTCTGATTGTTAAACGGCGATCTTGTCGAACAAGTTTACCGATTTTTTCAATGTTTGCATCAGTTTTTGCTGACAATGGTTTGCCAGTGCGAGTGTCATCACTGGTGTCTTCGCGGCCATCTCTAAATCGTTTAAACCACTCAAACACTTGTGTTCGCGATAAACAATCATCGCCGTACACTTGTTGTAACATTACAAACGTTTCACTTGCAGATTTTCCTAGTTTGAAACAAAATTTGATGTTAACACGCTGTTCTTTCTGTACACTCAACATTTTCCGACGCACAGACGAAACGTCAACTACTTAAAACAGACGCCACGGGCAGACTGAGTGCAGGAGGCAGATGAAACTCGAGCAGTAGACGGAGCAAAGTCACGTGACAGGCCACGCGACTTTCAGCCTTATTGCATTCGTTTTATTGTTTTACCAGTACTAGTCCGGTTTTTTTCTAGCCACACCTCGTAATACTGCGTCGAACCCCCTTCTACCTGGGGCAGTGCAACAACTTGACGTGGCATGGATTGACCAAGTCGTTGGAACTCTCCTCCAAAAATATTGAATCATGCTGTCTCTGTAGCGGTTCATAATTGCGAAAGTGTTGCCGGTGTAGAACGCTGTGCACGAACTGACCATTCGATTATGTCCCATAAATCTACGCCGGGATCCAAGTCGGACGATCTAGATCACCAAATCATTGGCTCGAATTGTCCAGAATGTTCTTCAAACCAATCGCGAACAAGTGCGTCCCAGTGACTTGACATCGTTGTTTATGAACATGAAGTCCATGAAAGGCTGCAAATGGCCTCCAAGTAAGCGAACATAACCGTTTCCAGTCAATGATCGGTTCAGTTGGATCAGAGAACCCAGTCCACTCCATGTAAACACTGCCCACACCATTATGGAGCACCACCAACTTGCTCAGTGCCTTGTTGACACATGGCTTCGTGTGGTCTGTGCCACATTCGAACCCTACTTTCAGTTCTTATCATCTGGAATCGGGACTCATCTGAGCCGGCCACGGTTTTCAAGTCGCCTAGCGTCCAACCGATATGTTCATGAGCCCAGGAGAGGTGTTGCAGACGATGTCGTGCTGTCAGCAAAGACACTCCCGCCCGTTGTCTGCTGCCATAGACCATTAATGTCCAATTTTGCAGCAGTGTCCTAAAGGTACGTACGTCGTATGTACCACATACATTTCTGCGGTTATTTTACTCAGTGTGTAACCTCCCCCTCACTTATCGACCTTAATGACAGTGAAAAATTAAACTGCGTGTACCTAATGGAAATTTGGGAAAAGCAATCGTCACCGAAGTTAATCTGTCGGTAAAGAGGGAGGAAAGGGTTACATCTAAATGAAAGGAAAAATGCAAATGAAACTAGTGGAAAATAATTTTGAAAAGGGGTAAAGTTAATAAAGAAAGTAAATGTGCGGCCGTTACGTTAACAATTAACTAGCGGTAATTAGATATTTGAGATTTGGGGGAAATTACGGTCGCCAGTCCTATGGACGATTACTATAGTAACTGAAAAAGAAAGGTTATTACACATATAATTAGCACTAGAAGCGTGGCAACTGAAGGTTGACACGTGTAGTGTGAAAACTGAAAGTTTGTCAGAAGTAATAAATTTCGCTACACTCTGACTTAATTTAGCAAAAGAATTAATAAAACCGGAAAATTGAACGTTAATTTAGTGACTGAAATTAATAGTGAGCTTAGTTTCCGAAGCACATCGAAATTCAGTAAAATACGGTTAGTCTTGGGCTACCTCAGCAATCATTTCAAAAGCTACTTGAATCTACGCAATTTAGAAATAAGAGATTTAACTTTGAACTTGAATTAAATGATTCTGAACAATTAACAATAGTAAAATTTAGTACGTACCAAGCTGAGCTGCAGTCACAGGTAAGCTAAAATACGGTAACAAAACTCGCACTCTTAATTTGTGCTTGTGTAATCTAAATATTGTAGCCAGCTATGAATACCTTAACTGAACTTTGAAATTAAAGCAGTGAAATCGAATGATATTACTTTAATGCTGGCGTTTGAATTTCAACGACACTCGGGTTCATTCCGGAAAAGGAAGGGACCCTGCTTGGTAATGCAATTGGGACAATGAGCAACAAAGGTTCATGCTAAGTTGCTGTAATTTTGTGATGCGACAAATTTAAAAGCTGAGGTCTGCCATACAGTTCTAAAACTTTACGTTCTTCCAATCTTCCTTGTTGGTTGATAGAAGGTTTGAAGCCGTCGATCGAGCAGGCGACGACAGTCACTCATTGTCGGCCGTCGCTGTTTCAGAAGCTGGATGTTGGCGCGCCTTCTTCTCGACACGGTCACCAGGCGAAACGGGCTCTTGATGTGCGCCAGCTAATGCTTCCCGTCCGCGACACCGTGTCAGAAACTATCATAGCGATTCGAGCGCAATTACATGCTGCCAAACCCCGAAAGCGCGGCAACTCGCGGGAGCGTCACACAACACACCTGCTCCACTGCACTACTCCAGCCAGACTCCGCTCTGCCCGCACTCCACGCGGCAGAGTTAACACTACCAAAGATCCTAAACACTTTGCTTCTCCACACGACCTATCGATGTAGTCGTTCGATAGCATAGTTTTCCCTAGGCCAGACCCAGCGTAAAAATACAAATAATATTTACAAAACAAACCAATTATACATCGACATAAATGCATAAATATTCCCTCAAAGAACTCACTCAAATCATCACAGACATTTGGCAGACAGAAAAACTACCAGAAGATTGGAAATGCGCCCTAATTCATCCACTGCATAAAAAGGGAGACATGGCAGATATAAACAACTATCGAGGAATCTCCCTTCTCCAAGTCACTTATAAAATCCTCTCAGCTTGTCTTCTTCAACGAACACAAGAACCACTCGAACACAGTATTGGTGAATACCAAGCTGGCTTTCGCCCTCACCGATCCTGTGCAGAACAAATTTTCAATTTGAAGACAACACTAAAATACAAAGCAGTCAGGAACAGTCCGATCATTTGTTCCTTTGTTGATTTCGCAAAGGCTTATGATTCAATCGATAGGCAATCTCTCTTTATTATCCTTGAGGAGCTAGGACTCGATCCGACAACCCTAAACCTTATCAAAGAAACGCTCACAAACACAACTTCTAAGATAAAATTCCTGGGTGAAATATCAGAGCCCTTCCTGATCAAAACCGGCGTCAGACAAGGTGACGGCTTGTCTCCACTCCTCTTCAACCTTGTCTTAGACAAAGTCATCCGAGAATGGGAAAAAGAACTGAAGAATCAAAATTACTGGAAGCCTATACAACTAGGAAGATCTAAAGATGGTATTAAAATTTCATGCTTGGCATTTGCAGATGACGTGGCCATTCTAGCAGAAAACGAGACCACAGCAATTAAACAGATAGACATTCTCAAAGAATGCGCCGAAAAAGTTGGGCTACAAATTTCCTTCCAAAAAACCAAATTCATCTGCTCAAAATTTGAAACTCAAAAACTGACTACAAAATATGGACAAATTGAGAGAGTTCCATTCTTTAAATACTTAGGCGAGGTCCTAGAACCCACAGGGGGAGAGAAAACTGCACAAAAAGTTCGACTGCAAAAACTGAAAATAGCATACTGGAAAACCCACAACATCTACAATAAAAAGTGTCTCTCCATTCACTCAAAAATACGACACTACAATACAGTAATCAAGCCCGAAGCACTATATGCCAGCGAAACACTCACACTCCATAGAAAAGTACCTGGAAGGCATCCTGAAAGAGGAACGCAAAATTATCAGAAAGATTCTTGGTCCAAAAAGAACTGAAGATGGATACAGGTTACAGTCTCGGAAAACTACAGAAAAATTATCTAACCTCGCCGCAGACATCCGGAAAAGAAGACTAAAATTTTACGGTCATATCCACAGACTCCCAACACCCAGCCTCTCCCACAAAATTTTAATATACATTGAAAAATTGAAAACCATACCCTGGATACAAGAAACCAAAACAGATCTAGCAAATGCACAAATAAATTCTTCAGAAGTTATAAACAGAAATGTATACAGGCAAAAAATCAATAGTTGGAAGGTACAACCCGAGAATGAAGTTTGCAAGAGACAGGGGACAAAATGGACAGAGGAAAGAAAGAGAATTCATGGGGAAAGAATGAGAGAAGTTTGGAGAATTAAAAAATTGAATCGGAAAAGCTTTGCGTGATCCGTATGGGTCCAATCGCACATAATAATATATAAAACAATTACAATATATAAAGACACAGAAATGTCATATCTTCAGGTAACAAAATAAAGAAAAAAATTTATAGTACTATAGATGTAAATAGGAGGATATGCATTTCCGGCGTTACAAGTGTTGCTTGTCTGTTAGCACTGACAACACTACGCAAACGCCTCTGCTGTCGGTCATCAAGTGAAAGTCGTCGCTCACTGCCCTGTCCGTAGTGAGAGATTTTGCCTGAAATACGGTGTTCTCGATGCACTCTTGACATTGACGATCTCAGAATATTGAATTCTACAACCATTTCCGAAATGGAATGTCCCTTGCCTTTAGCTCCAACTATCACTCCGCGTTCAAAGCCTGTCAATTGCCGTCATGCGGCCACAATCACATGGGAAACTTTTTCGCACGAATCACGTCAGTAAAATTACGGCTTCGCCGATGTATTGTCCTCTTACACCTTGTGTACTAGAGACTACCATCTGTATATGTGCGTACCTCTGTCCCGTGACTTTGTCTCCTCAGAGTAAATTTGTATGAGGGAACAGACATCACGCTGGTCATAAAACAGTCTAAAGCAGAACAGAATATTTCCTTAAATAGAATCAAAAATTTTAAGGATGCTGCTCTGATTTGAGTTCAGCCACTATTTATGCAATTTCCGATGAGAAAAAATTGAACATTTACAAATTTTATGGCTCTGAGCACTATGGGACTTAACATCTGTGGTCATCAATCCCCTAGAACTTAGAACTACTTAAACCTACCTAACCTAAGGACATCACACACATCCATGCCCGAGGCAGGATTCGAACCTGCGACCGTAGCAGTCGCGCGGTTCCGGACTGAGCGCCTAGAACCGCTAGACCACCGCGGCCGGCCAAATTTTATGGATACGCTAGCTCACTGACAGAGGCTCCCAGTGATATGTTCCCCTGCTGCATCTCTACGTGAAGAATGTTCTGCCAGTTCCCGCACACTCATAGAGGTTGCACAAAAATATAGAAACAGCGTGAGAAATGCATGCTTGAACATAAGTTCAGATGCTAGTCAAGGCTCCAGGCTCCGCTGCTGTATTTGACCACGAACGGCATCCGCGTGATGTCCTCAGCACGCTGGCAGTGTCAATCGTAGTTATAACAGTGTGCTGTGTAGTTATGAGTGCATTATGTTGGAACGAAGAGAATTCGAACGTGGGTGAATTGTTGGTATGCGTATGGTCGGTGCTTCCGTAACCAAGAGAGCTAAAATGTTTGGTGTTGCCAAGAGGCACCGTATCGAAGATTCGTGCCGCTTACAGGGAAATCGGAAACACATCACAACGCAGACGGACGTTGAACATGATTGTGACGAAAAATAAGATGATGACAGATGTAACAGTCGCTACAGAACCTGAATGTCGCACTTGCGAATACTGTCAGCACCAAAACAAAACGAAGGAAGCTCCAAAAGTAGTGAATTTTACGGTGAGCTGGAGTTCCACAACCTCTCAGCATTGATGCAAATGCACATAACAGGAAAATGTGGTGCCGAATATATGAAACCGTGACTATGGAGCAACAGAAAAAAATCAATGTTACTTATAATCCGTCTTGAAGCATCTTCAGACCTGCAATTTCGGTTACAGGAGTAACCCGTCCACACACAGTAACCTTCACATGCTGCGTCACAAGCCTATAACCAGTGACTGCGGTATCCCTTGAGACATTATGTCTGTTTTTGCAAAGAACAAAATCATTTGGTCGGATGAGTCCAGTTGCAAACTGTTTCCAATTTTTGGTCGAGTTTGTTCCAAGATGGAGTGGGGGGCCATGGGGTTGGGCGGGGAGGGGGGGGGGAGGGCTGGGCGGCGGGTTCGGTGATGATTTGGGCACCCATATTGTGATATTCCATTGGTCCCATGTTTACTCTGCACCGTCGCTTTACTGCTAAAGATTATGTAACCCTTTTGGTCGATCAGGTCCGCCCAATGGTACAATGTTTGCTCCTCAATGGTGATTTTGTGTTCCAAGACGTCAGGGCCCCTCTTCGCACAGCTCTCATCGTCAGGGATTGTTTCGTGAGCACGAGGGTGAATTGTCGCTTCTCCCCTGGCAGCCACATTCAACAGATCTCATTATTACTATTGTTACTGAGCCTTTGTTGTCTACTTCGAAGACAAGGAAAGTGACTTCTGTCCATGTCCTTCATCGTTCTACCACCTTTCTGATGGAAGAATGTTAAAGATTCCCTCGAAAACCATAAAGGAGCCTTTTTTTTCCATTCCGAGATGACTGGAGGCTGTTTTGGACGCCTACTGGTTTCTTAGGCCGTATGAGGTATGGTAATGTGTTTTTGGTGTTTCCATATATTTCTCCAGCCCATATAGCAGCAAATATTCCTGCAGGAAGTCAGAATCTGAGCAACCACACGGGATGAATCCACCCTCGAGATGACTGGGTGTTGTGTGATGTCCTTAGGTAAGTTAGGTTTAAGTAGTTCTAAGTTCTAGGGGACTGATGACCATAGATGTTAAGTCCGATAGTGCTCAGAGCCATTTGAACCATTTTTGATGAATCCACGAGCTATTTTGTCAATTTGCTCTGCATATCACACAACGCCGTCCATATTATGTCGAACGTAATACGGAAAGTATTGCGTTGCATTATCCTCACGTAAGCTCTGGACGAGAAACCACGGATTACGGCTAACCTAACCTCTTCTACGTAGGTCTCGTCGATTCAGCAGAAGTCTGCATGTACTGCAGGTGTTAGCAACACTTGGACAGAACAATGGAATGAGCTTTTGTAACTCGAGTGTCCCACTGTGTCTGCATTTCTTGTCGCCAGCCAGACAGGTGTCGTTACATCACACAGCACCTGCTCATGCCAATATGGTACCGTTCCTCTTAAATGGTTCTTGGAAGTGAGATCAGTCCGAAAGTCCGAGCCCAAAAAGTGGCCAAGGCGATGAACAGTCTCGCAAACGGATTCTGCTCTACGGAGAACACTTTTCACATTTTCCTGTGCTGCGGGAACGGGAAGCTCACGTGCTGTCCCGAAGACAAAAAGTGGTGCTCTAAATCTCCGGTGGCAACTCCAGCAATGGTCAGCAGCTATGGAGATAATTTTTTTCGTAATGCGGTCTTTCCCTTCTACGGCGCAAAATTTTTCTGAGAGCCACATTCATTCTCCGTGAACCAGTACCGCCGACAGTTCACGTATTTGGCTCTCCTGACTTACCGCTTTGCGTCAACTCCTTGAAGGCATTCCATGTACGTACGCTTCTATGACACGCTAGTGCTCACAGGCAGTTATCGTTGATAGACGAGCTCTAAATTATTTACATTCACTTTCATGTGGGACTTCAGGTCACAATGAAAAGAAACAACTATCTGGGTCTAAAGAACAAATTATCTACGCAGTTCTTCATTTAATTGCTTTCATTTTCTCAATGAAATGTGATTAAATCAGATAATCTGAAATAGTATGTAGATATATTGAACTTGAGCGTGAGGGCGCCAAATAAAATCTTGCTCTCCCGCACTAAGAATGAGAGTATTCTTTGAATAAGATAGGTATATCTCTGAGCTGTGATCTTGTTGCTGTGGTTGTTGAGCCCAGACAGACGCCACAGGCTGTATTATATATAATTGCAATTGCTCGTTCTCTTCTGAAGTTAGTGTTAAACGTGTGTACGTCAGTGAAGTGAAATGCTTAAGTGAGTTACAGAAGCAAAAATGCGTATCATCGAGTATTTCAAGTTGTGTCCCATAAGAGCTTTACAGAAAAAGGATTCTGCAACCAGGAAATGAAGTCCATATAACCGCACGGCGACCGAACGTCTAGACAGGGTCCGACAAAGAAGGGCAGCTCGTTTTGTATTATCGCGAAATAGGTGTGATAGTGTCACAGACATGATACGTGAATTGGAGTGGCAATCATTAAAACAAAGGCGTTTTTCGTTGCGACGGGATCTTCTCGTGAAATTTCAGTCATCGGTTTTCTCCTCCGATTGCGAAAACATTCTGTTGGCATCCACCTACAAAGGGAGAAATGATCATCACGACAAAATAAGAGAAAGCACGGCTCGCACAAAAAAAAATTAAATGCTCCTTTTTCCCGCGTGCCGTTCGAGAGTGGAACCGCAGAGAGACAGCTTGAAGGTGGTTCATTGAACCCTCTGCCAGGCACTTTATTGTGAATAGCAGAGTAATCACGTAGATGTAGAAACATTCTTACGTCATCGCCTCTTACAGAAATAAGAGACACGTGGTACTGTCATAATCAGCAACACTTATAACAATAAGGAACAGTTCTCTACAAATATATATATATATATATATATATATATATATATATATATATATTACGTAGGAAGCCTGTTTAATTACGCTGCGATTGGGAACTAAATGATTGTAGGCATATTGTAAAGCCGGCGGTTCTAGGCGCTTCAGTCCGGAACCGCGCGGCCGCTACGGTCGCAGGTTCGAATCCTGTCTCGGGCATGGATGTGTGTGATGTCCTAAGGTTAGTTAGGTTTAAGTAGTTCTAAGGGACTGATGACCTCAGATGTTAAGTTCCATAGTGCTCAGAGCCATTTGCATATTGTAGGACTGATTCCACAGGTATCACAACTTCGAATTCAGCGCACTTAAATATAGACGTATGCTCTCATTTATATAATTAAATAACACCTCTCTGTTACTAATTTTTTATAATTTAATTACTTTTTTATTAGATCCTGCTGCAGCTTCTCAGGCTATGCTCACGGCTTGACGGTCGTTACATGCACTGGGCTAATTCTTGTAATTCCTCGTCATATTGCGTCATCCTACATATGTCCATTGAACGTTATTCTAAGATTTGAAAATAGGTTACATCATACTTGCTTACATACTCGGAAAGAAAAGGATTTTAAAAAAGCAGACCGTTTGCACTCTTCAAAAAAATGGCTCTGAGCACTATGGGACTTAACTTCTGAGGTCATCAGTCCCCCAGAACTTAGAACTACTTAAACCTAACTAACCTAAGGACATCACACACATCCATGCCCGAGGCAGGATTGGAACCTGCGACCGTAGCGGCCGCGCGGTTCCAGACTGTAGCGCCTAGAACCGCTCGGCCATTCCGGCCGGCTGCACTCTTCAGGTAAAGCTTTAAATTGTTACGGATTTCCAGTGAATCTGCCTATGAAAATCTTTTGAGAACTTTTTCGTGGGCCATATATTAACTACGTGCCGCGCAAAATGTAGTAACGTTTGAGAAAGTTCTAGTACAAGGAGGGACACACGTTGCTCAAACAAGCCTTACACCGCAGATTTTACTGGGTGGTTCAGTGATGATGTTGCAAACATTCAGGAATGATGGAGCAGGGTAAACGTATGAGTCTGAGGGGAACCTAATCCGGAAACGACCGAGACGAAAGGTATAAGCTCAAACTAAGGTCCCCAACTTCCGGATTTTGATCATGGTCAGAGTTCCCGCTGCATACTCCCCAGTACAGACAGTTTCTCTGTTGATGGACTAGTGACGGCGGACGTAACTTGATGTCAGAGAGACCGAAGATCTTAAGTGTACGGTGCAGTAACAATGAGTCCCGTTTAGCTGCCCAAGTTTCACAACGTGCTATGTTTGCAACAGTTATTGAAAATGGGGTCCACCAGCGTCAATGCGGGCATGGCGTCGTCGCACAAAGTTCTGTCGTACCCGTTCTAGCATCCATGGTGTCGTTTGAACAGCAGCAGGAATTCATACCAGGAGGTCCTCTTCAGTCTGGACAGGTGTCACGTTCACGAGACCTTTCACATGGCCCCATAAGAAGGAACCAAACGGGGTGAGGCCAGGTGAACGAGCTGGCCACGAAACGGGATCTTCTCTGTCTGCCCACATTTCCGGGATTGTCTGATCGAGGTTTTCATGCACCGTTAGTCCAAAGTGAGGCGGGGCTCCATCATGTTGAAACCACACGCGTTGACGACTAACAAGTTGGATATATTGCAGGAGCCAGGAATCTTATTAATACGTATTCCACTGTAGAGCTATCAGTACGAGTTTTGCTTATAGCTGTCGACTCGGTCGTTTCCGGTCCAGCGTCCCTTAACTCTGATTGATACATCTACCCTTCTCCGTCATCCCTCAAAATTTGTAACGTCATCACGGAATCACCCTGTGTATAGGGAAGTACCGCTATCATTTCAAAAAAATCTTACCTTGGAAACTATTAGAGACAGAGGTTAGTGGTTTGTTGTAAAACGTTTAGCAGCTCTCAAAAGTGTTTGTCTGTTATGCCAGAATTTCAGGGTATGCTCCGCTCGTCTCTAGTACAATAACATGGTGCTATTTGAGATCTGCCCGTGTACAGGTCAGCATTGGACCATCAAGAGTTCCGATAGCTTCATTGATTCTGCAAGAGGGACATCAGTGTCATTGACTGGTGTTGTGTACACGCGATCCTTGACGTAACCCCACAAAAATAAGTCTAATGATGTGACATCTGGAGAGTGTGGGGGACATGCGATGGGATCATCAGGACCTACCCAATTCTCAGGAAGCGTGTCATTCAGCTCATCCCTCACGTTAAAACTCTAATGCAGGGGTGCACCATCGCCCTGGAAGATTGTGGACGGCTGTAGCTCTGCTGTCTTTGGTAGCTGTCTTTCGTTTATCTGTTTAGCAAGAGTAATAGAAGGCAGATTTCAGACCACCTAACAGATCAAAACGAAAATTTCTGTTCCGACACTGACAATGTTGAGTGTTTATGGAAAAAGTTCAAGGCAATCGTAAAATGCGTTTTAGACAGGTACGTGCCGAGTAAAACTGTGAGGGACGGGAAAAACCCACCGTGGTACAACAACAAAGTTAGGAAACTACTGCGAAAGCAAAGAGAGCTTCACTACAAGTTTAAACGCAGCCAAAACCTCTCAGACAAACAGAAGCTAAGCGATGTCAAAGTTAGCGTAAGGAGGGCTATGCGAGAAGCGTTCAGTGAATTCGAAAGTAAAATTCTATGTACAGACTTGACAGAAAATCCTAGGAAGTTCTGGTCTTACGTTAAATCAGTAAGTGACTCGAAACAGCATATCCAGACACTCCGGGATGATGATGGCATTGAAACAGAGGATGACACGCGTAAAGCTGAAATACTAAACACCTTTTTCCAAAGCTGTTTCACAGAGGAAGACCGCACTGCAGTTCCTTCTCTAAATCCTCGCACAAACGAAAAAATGGCTGACATCGAAATAAGTGTCCAAGGAATAGAAAAACAACTATAATCACTCAACAGAGGAAAGTCCACTGGACCTGACGGAATACCAATTCGATTCCACACAGAGTACGCGAAAGAACTTGCCCCCCTTCTAAGAGCCGTGTACCGCAAGTCTCTAGAGGAACGGAAGGTTCCAAATGATTGGAAAAGAGCACAGGTAGTCCCAGTCTGCAAGAAGGGTCGTCGAGCAGATGCGCAAAACTATAGACCTATATCTCTGTCGTCGATCTGTTGTAGAATTTTAGAACATGTTTTTTGCTCGAGTATCATGTCGTTTTTGGAAACCCAGAATCTACTATGTAGGAATCAACATGGATTCCGGAAACAGCGATCGTGTGAGACCCAACTCGCGTTATTTGTTCATGAGACCCAGAAAATATTAGATACAGGCTCCCAGGTAGATGCTATTTTTCTTGATTTCCGGAAGGCGTTCGATACAGTTCCGCACTGTCGCCTGATAAACAAAGTAAGAGCCTACGGAATATCAGACCAGCTGTGTGGCTGGATTGAAGATTTTTTAGCAAACAGAACACAGCATGTTGTTATTAATGGAGAGACGTCTATAGGCGTTAAGGTAACCTCTGGCGTGCCACAGGGGAGTGTTATGGGACCATTGCTTTTCACAATATATATAAATGACCTAGTAGATAGCGTCGGAAGTTCCATGCGGCTTTTCGCGGATGATGCTGTAGTATACAGAGAAGTTGCAGCATTAGAAAATTGTAGCGAAATGCAGGAAGATCTGCAGCGGATAGGCACTTGGTGCAGGGAGTGGCAACTGTCCCTTAACATAGACAAATGTAATGTATTGCGAATACATAGAAAGAAGGATCCTTTATTGTATGATTATATGATAGCGGAACAAACACTGGTAGCAGTTACTTCTGTAGAATATCTGGGAGTATGCGTGCGGAACGATTTGAAGTGGAATGATCATATAAAATTAATTGTTGGTAAGGCGGTTACCAGGTTGAGATTCATTGGGAGAGTGCTTAGAAAATGTAGTCCATCAACAAAGGAGGTGGCTTACAAAACACTCGTTCGACCTATACTTGCGTATTGCTCATCAGTGTGGGATCCGTACCAGATCGGGTTGACGGAGGAGATAGAGAAGATCCAAAGAAGAGCGGCGCGTTTCGTCACAGGGTTATTTGGTAACCGTGATAGCGTTACGGAGATGTTTAGCAAACTCAAGTGGCAGACTCTGCAAGAGAGGCGCTCTGCATCGCGGTGTAGCTTGCTCGCCAGGTTTCGAGAGGGTGCGTTTCTGGATGAGGTATCGAGTATATTGCTTCCCCCTACTTATACCTCCCGAGGAGATCACGAATGTAAAATTAGAGAGATCAGAGCGCGCACGGAGGCTTTCAGACAGTCGTTCTTCCCGCGAACCATACGCGACTGGAACAGGGAAGGGAGGTAATGACAGTGGCACGTAAAGTGCCCTCCGCCACACACCGTTGGGTGGCTTGCGGAGTATGAATGTAGATGTAGATGTAGCAGGAACTGTTATATCCAGGTAAACATTTCCCGTTATGGTTTCCCTGCG
The DNA here is from genome assembly GCF_023898315.1 of Schistocerca nitens. Classification (NCBI taxonomy): domain Eukaryota; kingdom Metazoa; phylum Arthropoda; class Insecta; order Orthoptera; family Acrididae; genus Schistocerca; species Schistocerca nitens. Next base: position 406,069,008 of record NC_064622.1, read on the forward strand.
AAGATAAATGGATCTATCACCATCTCGTGCATTGGGCTACACCAAGCTTTAAATTACGGCCTATTACACATAAGTTATCGATGGCTGGGTGGGTCTTCCGAGCCCAAAATCGCCGCGCGGACTTGCCGCACGGTTTGAGGCGCCATGTCACGGACTGCGCGGCCCCTCCCGCCGGAGGTTCGAGTCCTCCCTCGGGCTTGGATGTGTGTTTGTCTTTGCATAAGTTAGTTTAAGTAGTGTGTAAGTCTAGGGACCGATGACCTCAGCAGTTTTGTCCCTTAAGAAATCACACACATTTGAATATTTTGAGCCCAAAATCCTAATCTTGTGGTGATTCACGTGTCCTGAAATGTGGACGCTGCTTCATCTGAAAACAGGCACTTGTACAGGTAATTATTCTCAGTATCTATGGAGCCCAGTATGGAACACGCGAATTTATACTGCAGAAAACAATCGTTTGTCTGTAATGTTTAGACCATTTGCACTTTGTACGCGAAAGGCGTTCCAGTTACGTAACGTTTTATGACAACTGATCTCCTACTCTGAAATTCACGTGATGCAGCAGACGCTCTGAGGTTTGCATTGAAATGCAGCGTGCCCTCTCTCAACACGTGACAGACACAGGGGGATGTGCATTTACACGCTTGCGTCGATATCTACATTACGACTATCACCTCATGTAGGTAGGCACCAACGAAATATTTTCGCGTTCGGAGGAGGTGGTTGGTGATCGAAATTTCGTGAAAAGATCTCGCCATAGCGAAAGACGCTTTTGTTTTACTGATTGTCATCCCATTTCGTGTATTATATCCGTGACACTCGCCCCCTGTTTCTCAACAATACGAACAGTTGCGTTTCTTTGAACTTTCTCGACGACCTCTGTCATCCTATGTGATAAGGGTCCAATACCGCACAACATCACTCCAGAATAGGACGGAAAGCATAGTGTAGGCAGTCTATTTAGTAGATCTGTTGTTATAGGCGCTAATAAAACGCGTTCTTTCGTTCCCATTCCCCACATGTTATCTATATAAGTTCCAACTTAAGTTCTTCATAATTGTAGTCACCATGTATTTGGGTCAAGCTGCCTGTCCCTTTCCGCTTTTTAAACAGCATCATTATCCTTATTTTTGCCGGTGGTGCCATCTAATGCTGACATCCGCTGTACTGTTGGCACATATTCGGAATTTGCAAGCGGATGACACGTTGTGCCTTCTTCCGCTTTATCGCCGTTTGGATGCACTTCAAGCTAAACCTGTAACAAAAAAGAAAGAAAAAGTTTTTGAGAGCAGCTATACATTTTTCAACAAAGCACTATTCGCGATTTTGTAGAAACAATCCCGGCACTGCTTGGACACCCTGTACACTAAAACACACAGATGACTGGCATTAGAAAACTCTGCATGGTCGTCGAAGAATGGTTCAAATGGTTCTGAGCACTATGGGACTTAACATCTGAAGTCATCAGTTCCCTAGACTTAGAACTACTTAAACCTAACTAACTTAAGGACATCACACACATCCATGCCCGAGGCAGGATTCGAACCTGCGACCGTAGCGGTCGCGTAGTTCCGGGACTGAAGCGCCTAGAACCGCTCTACCACAGCGGCCGGCTGTCGTCGAAGAAAAAAATACCGCGCAACTGACTCTATATGGATTTCCGGCGTCAATGTAAAAGCGCGCGCGACCACAGTACATTGTTCTTGCTTGTTACGTGTCTCGGCGTGTTCGAGAGCAGCCCTTGGGTCAATACTTCTGTTGATGGAACTGTACAGCGTTTCACACAATTCTTTTCATCGAGAAAGAAATGGTTGCTGACATGAAAGCAGCTTATGGAAGTAGAGAATTGTTTTTGAGAGTGACAACTGCCAACCATTGCGCCAATAGTCGATACTCTGCAGGTCTTTCCGCGTTTGGCTACAGCCTGATGGTGTTGTAACCTCCATATAGAAAGCATCTTCCTCGAACGACCTCATGGTGATTTCGACGCTCCAGTTACGCTGTATTCTATTCTTTCGCAGTTACATGGAAATTGTTCCTTCTTTTAATCTTCTTTGACTTACGTGGTAGTCCCTCGGCTTCATTTTCATTGCAAATTTATTGAAAATTCTTAATTCACTCGATAGCAGGAGACACACTAAGTATGCCAACTGAGCAACAACTGGAAAATCGGAAAACATCATTTATATGGTACTGTTTATTCAGTGACGCTACACGTTTTCTACATTACATTGTGGTCTACTGCTAAAACCAATCGCTATCAAATCCTCTACATTATAACTAAGGAGCATCAAGAGAGAAGCGTTCAATGGATTAGAAAGTAAATGTTAATCGTCTAATAGAAAATCTCAAGAAATTCTGTCGTAAGAAGTTTTAGGCTAACGTAAAACGGATAAAAACAATGAATACAGTCGATTAACGACCATTCTGGCATCGAAATGAAAAATGACACACAGAAGATCCTACAATTGAATTCCGCTTCACTGCAGAAGATTATATTAGATTGGTGCACGATTTCGTAGTGTTTTTCCACCATCAAAAATATATTCCTATTCACTATTTACAACAGTCTGTCAACGCTGGGGTCATTTTCCGATTCCATGACTGTAGAAATCATGTCGTTTCAGACAGAGAACTCGTCGAGCCAGGTTCGGAGCTCATTTTCACCCGGATAGAAAGTTCCTTGAACATTGCTCGACAGAGAAAGGAAAAGGTGAATAAGATGTACTTTCTGTCGGTGTAGCACAATACGGACGGGCTTTATCGTGTAGTAGTACCACTTCACGTTGTTCTTGGACTGCGACTGCAAGATGTCTCAGTTATTGATAATAAACAGTGATGGTTACACCGCGGAGAAGCAGTTCGTAGTACACCACACCGCCGCTGTCCAACCAGATGCGTAACATTGTCTTTTGTGGGTGAGTGCAGGTCTGGTAGTTGCTGCTTTGTTTGGGCCCAACCATTCCTTTCTTTTCCTTATGTTAGCATAAAGACACCTTTATTCGTCACTGGTGACGATACAGGCTGAGAATGGTCGGTGTTGTTCACGGGCCAACTGATGACGAGGGGGCAGAGATCAGCACATGAGTCCACCCGCTGATTTTTGTGATTTTGGCTCAGAGCATGCGGGACCAACACACTCGATTGTTGCACCTACCCTATTGCACGTAAATGTTGCATGATGGTGGAATGATTGCAGTTCATCACATTTGCCAGTTCTTGAGTACCGTAACGTGGATCATTGTGAAATAATGTGTTTAACTGATCTTCATCCAATCCCGAAGGTCTTCCTAAACATGGAGATCACTAATGTCAAAACTACCCTCATTAAAACGGGAAAAACACTTTCTTGCCGTTCTCTGTCCAGTGCCATTATCCTCATACACTGCACAAATGTTTCTGGCTACCTCAGCTGCAGTCATCCCTCCATTGAACTTAAACGGAAGAATACGTCGGAAATTTTGCGATTTCTCCAGTATGTACTCTGTCTTCTAGCTTCCACAGCTCCACCCACTATCTCCAAATGACAAAGTGACAATATGTAAACTCAAATACCAACCGTGAACTACAAATAAAAGTGACAGTCGAAAAATAAATCCGTATCAACCGGAATACGAACAAGCAAAACAAAAACGCTACGAACTTATGCACCAAACTAATACGATTCCTTCTTCAGTCGTCGTACGACCACCGAAACGACAGATACTAAGATAAGTGATAAATCGCTCAGTACTGACTTGGGCAGATGACCCTCTACATAACTATATGTAACGTATAGCATATAAATAGGTGGATAAATCCATTAATGTTCCGTTACACTACCAGTAATAAACCACTGGAAACCGCAACGACTAAAAACATATCGGAGTAAACATCAGGAGCTACCTAAAGAGTGACGAACAGATGTCAGGGTAAGAAAGAGGTAGCTCTGTTTCACTTGACCGGTTCTTTTGTATTTTTTGTCAGCCTGGGACCTTTATCAGGTGGGACTGAGAGCGAAGATAGAAAAGATCCAAAGAAGAGCGGCGTCTTAGTACGCTCGAAAGTATCAAGGATGGGCTCATCAAATACCACTGGCAAACATTACAAGAGAGACGTTGAGCATCACGTAGATGTTTGCTGTTAATATTCCGAGTACAGGTTCTAAGAAGGATCAACATACTACATATACACTCCTGGAAATGGAAAAAAGAACACATTGACACCGGTGTGTCAGACCCACCATACTTGCTCCGGACACTGCGAGAGGGCTGTACAAGCAATGATCACACGCACGGCACAGCGGACACACCAGGAACCGCGGTGTTGGCCGTCGAATGGCGCTAGCTGCGCAGCATTTGTGCACCGCCGCCGTCAGTGTCAGCCAGTTTGCCGTGGCATACGGAGCTCCATCGCAGTCTTTAACACTGGTAGAATGCTGCGACAGCGTGGACGTGAACCGTATGTGCAGTTGACGGACTTTGAGCGAGGGCGTATAGTGGGCATGCGGGAGGCCGGGTGGACGTACCGCCGAATTGCTCAACACGTCGGGCGTGAGGTCTCCACAGTACATCCATGTTGTCGCCAGTGGTCGGCGGAAGGTGCACGTGCCCGTCGACCTGGGACCGGACCACAGCGACGCACGGATGCACGCCAAGACCGTAGGATCCTACGCAGTGCCGTAGGGGACCGCACCGCCACTTCCCAGCAAATTAGGGACACTGTTGCTCCTGGGGTATCGGCGAGGACCATTCGCAACCGTCTCCATGAAGCTGGGCTACGGTCCCGCACACCGTTAGGCCGTCTTTCGCTCACGCCCCAACATTGTGCAGCCCGCCTCCAGTGGTGTCGCGACAGGCGTGAATTGAGGGACGAATGGAGACGTGTCGTCTTCAGCGATGAGAGTCGCTTCTGCCTTGGTGCCAATGATGGTCGTATGCGTGTTTGGCGCCATGCAGGTGAGCGCCACAATCAGGACTGCATACGACCGAGGCACACAGGGCCAACACCCGGCATCATGGTGTGGGGAGCGATCTCCTACACTGGTCGTACACCACTGGTGATCGTCGAGGGGACACTGAATAGTGCACGGTACATCCAAACCGTCATCGAACCCATCGTTCTACCATTCCTAGACCGGCAAGGGAACTTGCTGTTCCAACAGGACAATGCACGTCCGCATGTATCCCGTGCCACCCAACGTGCTCTACAAGGTGTAAGTCAACTACCCTGGCCAGCAAGATCTCCGGATCTGTCCCCCATTGAGCATGTTTGGGACTGGATGAAGCGTCGTCTCACGCGGTCTGCACGTCCAGCACGAACGCTGGTCCAACTGAGGCGCCAGGTGGAAATGGCATGGCAAGCCGTTCCACAGGACTACATCCAGCATCTCTACGATCGTCTCCATGGGAGAATAGCAGCCTGCATTGCTGCGAAAGGTGGATATACACTGTACTAGTGCCGACATTGTGCATGCTCTGTTGCCTGTGTCTATGTGCCTGTGGTTCTGTCAGTGTGATCATGTGATGTATCTGACCCCAGGAATGTGTCAATAAAGTTTCCCCTTCCTGGGACAATGAATTCACGGTGTTCTTATTTCAATTTCCAGGAGTGTATCTCGCTATGGTGAACTTTGCCGACAATGTCATCATCTCGGGTGAAACAGAAGAGAAATTTCATACCAGAGTCAACGAGTGGAAATCGCAAACTAAGACCCAAGATACTGCTGATGGCAGTCAACAGAAATGGGTATCTCGCAATTGTGAAACTAGGAGAGCACCAGCCAGAGTGTGTGCACAGTTTTCCGTATCTCGGAAGTATAGTCTCCAGAGATAATTTGATTAGACGTGAGATTAGCAGCAAAGTGCAAAACAGTTCTGAATTCTATCAACAAATAACAACCCTTTTATGAGACAACATGATTCCAGAAAAAGCAAAATCAGTAGTAAAACTTCCTGGACTTGGACCGGCACACAGTTTCAATGGGGCAGGAAGTTTCATATCAGCGCACACTCCATTGCAGAGTGAAAATCTCATTCTGGAAAATCAGTCGTGTTCAGCAGCTGCTTCATACTAATATTGACCTACGGTACGCACCCTGACAAAGACAGTCATCGAGACTCCAGGCATCGGAAATGAAATTTCTTTGATCCACCATCCACAAGATCAAGACGGATAAGTTAATAAATGAAGCGGTAACGAAGAAAGCCAGAATCAAGACACCGTTTTTGCAATGATGTTCAGATGTGTGTGAAATCTTATGGGACTTAACTGCTAAGGTCATCATTCCCTAACCTTACACACTACTTAACTTAAATTATCCTAAGGACAAACACACACCCATGCCCGAGGGAGGACTCGAACCTCCACCGGGACCAGCCGCACAGTCCACGATTGCAGCGCTAAAGACCGCTCGGCTAATCCCGCGCTTTTGCACTGAAGCATCACATCCAGAATAAAGTGGTATGGGTGGGTGTAGCATCCAAGGACAGTCTAAATAATGATTATGATAATACATCTCGTGTAACGGGGTGAAAATCAGGCAAATTCTAGCTCATATGGATATTTACCGGTAATAGTTCTTCCCGTGCTCCATTCGTGAATGAAACAAGGAGGATAAATCAGCGGTACGTGAAGCAGCCTTCATCCGAAACCGAAATGTGGAATACACAGTATGGATGTAGATATAAATTAGGATTCTCTTGTAACACACTTTTTAAAATTTTTCTTAGGTGAGAGTGTTGCACCTCGAGGATAGTGAATCCAGGAACACATTATGGCCGCCCGTGGTGACCGAGTGGTTCTAGGCGCTTCAGTCCGGAACCGCGCGACCGCTACGGTCGCAATTCGAATCCTGCCTCGGGCATGGATGTATGTGATGTCCTTAGGTTAGTTAGGTTTAAGTAGTTCTAAGTTCTAGGGGACTGATGACCTCAGATGTTAAGTCCCATAGTGCTCAGAGCCATTTGAACCATTTGAACACATTATGTTTCTCGGTCGGTACTGCTGACCCATTTTAGAAGGAACGCGGACTAGCGACCGCCATAAGCAGATTCTGCCATTTACTTCAGTTTCTCTTGTGCGACACGAAATTGTGTTTTGTGCAGCGTTTGTAAATATTACGAGTTCTACATATTTAAGTGTCGTATAACACATTAAAGCTATTTCGAAGATACTGTTAATCCATCAGTTACAGGGTTTTACGGAGAGCAAAATACTGCATATTTTTAAAATCAGTTACGTAATGTGTGGACAATGAAGCCATAATACGTCGGTCGTGCACCATCTTGTACCTTGAAACAGAAAAAGGTCTTTTTACCATCGGACACGTGGTATTTGCAAAGTAACTGAGTTTCTTTAATGTCTCAACAATTTTCCCTGTCTCGAAAATGCAAATTTGTGTTAATGTCAACAGCTTGTATTGAAAAAATATTGTTAACTCGTAATTGGTTTTCGATAAGATTTCACGTGTTACGTACTGGCGTCTTGTACAGTAATGATGTAACACATAGACTATTAAGTACGCTACAGACAAGATTTTCTCCTCTGTAACACTTTTAAATTTGAACGGAATGTTTGTCACCAAGTACATGACCATGTAGTACCTTCGCAGAGTTTTTCACATTTTCAGAAACCTTACTTTTTCGGAGCTCCTTTTGAGATTTCAGAAAAGAAACTGCAGCACACATATAGTGAATTTTGAAATTTCAAAATGGAATAGGAAAATATATTAATCTACTATTACCAGGCTGTCTTGAAGCGGAAGTCTGAGAAGTGTTCCAAGGTACAACGCTCTCCCTCACTTTCTTTTGGGCTACGCGTCAGTTCACTTTGATTCCATCTAAAAAAAAAGAGCAGAGTGAAATTTGCGCTTAGTAGAGTAAGGTGAAGAGGTGCCTTTAGGCCTTCAAAATCTGAAAAACCAAAGAAAAATAAAACCACCAACTTCACAAGAATTGCTTCTTTAAGAAACATTCATACACTACCTAATGTAGGTACGTTGTTTACTTTATCTCCTTAACTAAACGCATTGTCATTTCACATATCATACTTGTCGGGCGTCGTGACGTGCCAGTGACTTAAAGGTGGGTAGACGGAGGGATGAGAACCCCCCACCCCACTCGTCTTTCACTCTCGAGGGCAGGCAGCAATCGTGGCAAGTGTAATCTCTTCGTCACCAGTTCTCCTACGGGAGATAATTTATTTGCTGTGGTATGGTCCCTATGAAATAACCGTAAGGAAACTCCGTCTTCGGACTAACTTCAGCGTTCTATTCCAAAATTTGCACTATTTAAATGTGCGTCAAAGTGACGATTTCTTGAGTAAAAGCACGAGTTCTGACACTGTAGTCGAGAATCAGAAGCTTTGTATCAAAATCGAAGACAACTACAACAATAGGCAGAATTTTTTAAATTAAATGCTATCATTCTTGGCAAAGTACCATCTTGTGGGGTATTTCTCTGTATTCTGGAGGCTATTCATCATGAGAGATCATATTCCATGAAAATATTCGTATTTTATAACGAATTTTAATTATTTCCACAAGAGGAGAAGGCAGATTGTGATATTCGTATTTTCCATGAAGTGTAGTCTGTGCCCCTTACGTACCTAAAATGTCGTATTTGATTTCACCTTCTTTTCAAAATTTGTTAAATATAGGGTGGTCGATGGTTATTTTTCTAGTGTAGCTTCAAAAAACTGTAAAATCATTTGTAGAACTTGTTTCCTGAATCTGTTAGTTTTGCATTGTTTGATTCTCACTTAACCGAAAAACAGAATCGTCAAACGAAGGTACTAAAAAGACTGAAGTAGGAATCGATTAAACCCCAAAAATTATCAATAGTGAGCTGTTTGTTTCTAATAAAACAAGACTATTCTTTTTACCAGGTTTGACGTGAGTGACAAATTCCGACTGATATTTTGCATTCGAATTACAATGAAAACTTCGCTGAAGATCTACACCGAGTTAATAAACTGAAAAATTATCAATCTTTTGGCTAAGAAAAGTTCCTGGAGGACAGCAAAGCACTGTAAGAAAAGTTGTACAAAAATGTAATAGAGATATTAGTAAAAATAAGAAAGCGAGATTATTAATCAAATTGAAAGTAATTAAATTACTCAGCTATACACAACTGTGTATAAGAGAAAAAAATTAAAATTTTAAGCGAGTTTTCGTTTCTTGCCAAACATAAGAGCCCAGGGGCACCGCTTTCTCTTTTCCTGTTGAGCCCAAATTAGTCACATTCCTTGTGTGTAAAAGAGGTAGTCTGCAGTACCACAGAAATAATAATCGGGCTTAACTAAGCGCAAACCTAATGTACCTGTATCTGTAAGAAAATTGTCATACATTGGTGTATGGCGAAATATTCCAACCACACCCTCGATGTGTGCAACCAGCTTTTTCTCTACTTAAAGAAGACTCCTCCTATAAGCGTCAACAAAAAAATGTGAGGAAATGAAAATCTGAGGATCGTAGCGCACACTGTGGCGTCAGTTACATCAGGATTGTCACCGACCCAGTACATGCAGGTGTGAAGATAACCGTCATTTCATTCGTTACACAATTATGAAAAAGGTTTGTGCCAAAAACGAAGCTCATAGAGCCACTAACACTCTCCGTGCTTGCCTATGGTTATGCTATTCTCCACTTTCGTCCGAAGGCTAACGCAGGATAGAACTGGCGATGAATGCATGAGTGCGATACATACATTTGCGACATAGCTATTTTGACTATCAGTCGTGCCTGCGAACAGTTAACACGGCTACGTGCCGATAAGCGTAGAGACTAACATAATCTATGTTCGCTCTATCGCCTCCTCAATCACTGCAGTCCCTCTTAGCTATCTTCAACGCTTACATTACTATCTGAACAGAAGAGCAGAAATACTCGTTCTCAACAAAGTAAAATCCTCTTTGTACCATCAGATAATACTACCATGATCTCCAAATCATTTTCCTTATCAGGAACCCGACTTTGGAACAATCTTCCTCAAAAAATGAGATAAATTAAATTTCTTTCAAACTTCAAAGGACAGCTAGTGGCTCATCTTCTATTACAATAGTTCACTCTCGTCAATCACCCCTCCCCCACAGCTTTTCCCTCCCACTCCCCCACACACCCATTTCGGTTGAGTTCTTTATTTAAATTCATAACAGCCACTGTGACTCTCATTTCAACATAATCCTCTTTCTTTATCCCTTCCACTTCTATAATACTAAAGATGTATTCAAATGTGCCAAACTGATCTATATCATACTTAATGCCCTGTCCTATTCCTATCAGAGTCGAGGGACATGAAAGGGAAGCAGTGGTTGGGAAGGGAGTGAGACAGGGTTGTAGCCTCTCCCCGATGTTATTCAATCTGTATATTGAGCAAGAAGTAAAGGAAACAAATAAAAATTCGGAGTAGGTATTAAAATCCATGGAGAAGAAATAAAAACTCTGAGGTTTGCCGATGACATTGTAATTCAGTCAGAGACAGCAAAGGACTTGGAAGAGCAGTTGTACGGAATGGACAGTGTCTTAAAAGGAGGATATAAGATGAACATCAACAAAAGCAAAACGAGGATAATGGAATGAAGTCGAATTAAGTCGGGTGGCGCTGAGGGAATTGGATTGGGAAATGAGACATCTAAAGTAGTAAAGGAGATTTGCTCAAACGTTCAAATGTGTGTGAATCTTATGGGACTAAATTGCTAAGGTTATCAGTCCCTAAGCTTACACACTACTTTACCTAAATAATCCTAAGGACAAACACACACACCCATGCCCGAGGGAGGACTCGAACCTTTGCCGCGACCAGCCGCACAGTCCATGACTGCAGCGCCCTAGACCGCTCGGCTAATCAATGTGGCGGAGAATTGCTATTTGGGGAGCAAAATAACCGATGATGGTCGAAGTAGAGAGGATATAAAATGTAGACTGGCAATGGCAAGGAAAGCGTTTCTGAAGAAGAGAAATTTGTTAACATCGAGTATAGATTTAAGTGTCAGGAAGTCGTTTCTGAAAGTATTCAAAAGGATTGTAGCCATGTATGGAAGTTAAACATGGACGATAAATAGTTCGGACAAGAAGAGGATAGAAGGTTTCGAAATGTGGTGCTACAGAAGAATGCTGAAGATTAGATGGGTAGATCACATAGCTAATGAGGAAGTATTGAATAGAATTGGGGAGGAATTTGTGGCATAACTTGACTAGAAGAAGGGATCGGTTGGTAGGACATGTTCTGAGGCATCAAGGGATCACCAATTTAGTATTGGAGGGTAAAAACCACAACAACAACAACAACAACATTACTAGTGTCACTTATTATTTTCTTTGTTATCACAAGCGTCGACCACTATTATCATTGTTAGTGTCAATTATTATCATTATTACTATTATTATTACTATTCCTGTGAATGTTTTTCTAATATCTATGGTATATGTTGTTCATAGTCAGATGTAAGAGAAGACCTTAAACTCTAATCAGTTCAGGCTAAATAAGAATAAATAATAATAAATAAACAATGGTACTATTGCTATTAAGTTATTGGATTTCGAATTTGTTTTCTTATTTAAATATGTTGCTTTGACAATTTTTGCACATAATTTTTTGTGTAATCGCTACTACCAGAGATAATAAGCCGACTAGTGCCACACAGCAATCGGTGGCCTGTGCAGAAAAGAAGATCCTGCCGGCGACTGTTATTGATCTCTGCCCTCAGCTGAAATACTCAAGAAAAATATTGTAATTGAAAAATAAATTAACTTGTTGTGTTAACTAACATGTAATGTTACTGTGTATCAATATGCTGATTGACGTCTAGCTATCAAGAACTATTTTGTATAACAAAGTCCACAAGAAGTGAAAATTAGTTGTTCTACTTATCATTTAAGAAGCATACAGTGGTTGATTATTTACAATATCAAACAGAGAGTTATACTGTGTTGATAAAAAAGAACTGTGGAGAATAGAAAATAGTTTGAGATTGATAATTTACGCTAATACGATGGCTCGGACAGAGATTTGTTATGGCCGTTACAAAGATGGCTTTATCATTGATAATTTTCGACAAATTTAACTCTTTACAGTTGCTTTTGCACAAGACAGTTTTTCGACCTCAGAAATGAAATTATGGCTGATATCTTGGGTAACAAAAACGTGAACACTGTAAACAAAGATTAAATGAAGTATTTATTTTATTACAAGGCTGACTGAAAACAACTTCTGTTAGACTGTTACATTGGAACCAGAGGGTGTAACTCTCCACCATCTCGATGTCTCAGCTTCTCCAAATGTCGAATTCGGGTAGTCTAACACGAGAAAGCAAAATGCAGTTCCTCCTCATGACACTTTTATGCGTAAGTCTCCTTTAGAGAACCCCCTCAACACATATTGCAGGAAAATCAGGTACATTTGTGCAACCTAATCAAACCTTTATCAGTTATCTACATTCGTAGTCTTCCGCGACTGGAGTCAATTGCTATACAATTCTTCTCGGTTGTAGATCGTGTCATACAGTAAAATGAACACTTTATAACATCTAGCAGTCTACAAGCCATAGGAATTTCATGGACATTATCAATGATATTCGCCCACACACTGAGACTGAAATCTGCCGAAATCGACGAGGGACTGTGACACAATGGCGTGCTTCAACTCAAACATGGCTCCTTGGCTTGTAACAAAGCAAGACTTAAAACAGTTAATATGTTTTTTTTCCTTGAAACATCGATAAGGCTCTTTTCTACACTGTTTGATCAAAAGCATTTAGCCATCGCTGTGTAATGCGGAAATGACCACTATACGACACGAGAGGCGGCCCGCCAGTATAAAAGTAAGCGAGGAGTGTTGTGCTGTCAGTAGAGTAGCAGAATGGATCGGTCAGGAGAGGTCAGCGACGGTGAATACATAATACTCATTGAATGCCACCTGGGATATTAATCCCTCAGGAACACTTCAACTCTTTTGAAGGTGCCCAAGTGGGCTGTTGGTGATATGATTGTTGTTGTTCTTGTGGTCTTCAGTCCTGAGACTGGTTTGATGCAGCTCTCCATGCTACTCTATCCTGTGCAAGCTTCTTCATCTCCCAGTAACTACTGCAACCTACATCCTTCTGAATCTGCTTAGTGTATTCATCTCTTGGTCTCCCTCTACGATTTTTACCCTCCACGCTGCCCTCCAATACTAAATTGGTGATCCCTTGATGTCTCAGAACATGTCCTACCAACCGATCACTTCTTCTAGTCAAGTTGTGCCACAAACTTCTCCCCAATCCTATTCAATACCTCCTCATTAGTTATGTGATCTACCCATCTAATCTTCAGCATTATTCTGTAGCACCACATTTCAAAAGCTTCTATTCTCTTCTTGTCCAAACTATTTATCGTCCATGCTTCACTTCCATACATGCCTACACTCCATACAAATACTTTCAGAAACGACTTCCTGACGACTTCCTTAAACCAAGACCAAGTATACTTTGCATACTGACGGACAGGGACTATCGTGCATTATGGAGGCTGGTTGCAAAAAATCGCATGAAATCAACAGAAGTTATCACCAGTGAGGTCCAAACTGCTGCCAGCAGTACAGCTAGCGTAGTGACTGTGTATAGGGAATTACAAAGAATGGATTGTCGTGGTCGAGCAATTCTTCTTAAGTCACACATTTCTGCAGTCACTGGCAAGCAGCACTTGAGGTGATGCAAATAGCGACTCCACTGGACAGTGGATAACTAGAAACAAGTAGTTTGGATGTTGGTATACCTTGTGGCTATCTGATGGAAGGATTCTGGTTAGGTGAAATCCTGGAGAACGCTACCTGCAATCATGTGTAGTGCCAGCAGTAAAGTACAGAGGAGGTGGTGTCGCGGTATGGGGCTGTTTTTCGTGTTTATGGCTTGGTCTCCATATCGTGCTTAAGAAAATGCTAAACGCTGAAGGATCTTAAAACATTTTGAACGCTGTGTTATGTGTAGAGTCGAGTAACAGTTCTAAGACGATTACAGTAACAGCATGACAATACACCTTGTCATAAAGCAGCATTTGCGAGGCAACAGCTTGTGGACAACAAAATCTCTGAAATGGACTGGACTGTCCAGAGTCCCGGCGTGAACCCAATGGAACACTATTGGCAAGAGTCAGAACGTTGACTTCGCTCCAGATCCCAACGTCCAACATCATTGCCTCCTCTGGTTTCGGCTCATGAAGAAGCATGTGGTGCCATCCTCCACCGGCATTCAGAAACCTCATTGAAAGTGGCCTCCTTTTAGTGTCCACTAACAGGCATCCTGGTTGATCAGATAGTGTATACTCCTTCGTAAAACTTTATCTCCTCTTTCTATAACGTCTAGAAAGGTGAAACAGGAATTGTGGACTTCCCTGTACACTTCCTGTGATAGTACACATCACGTTACAGGTACCCCTTAATGTTTGATTACGCTGTTGTCGATAAATCGCTGGAAACAGTAATACCCGAAAAACATCTAGGAGCAACGGCTCGTAGCGGTATAACGAGGAACTGTCACATACAATTAGGATCATCAGCTCTTAATGGAGGAATCCAAATGTGATTTACACACGATAGAGGTAGGTTAGAAACCTCATCCGGCTGATACGAGTATTCAACTATTGCTCGTCAGTGTGAGGACGTTAAGTAGCTCATAGCATTAATAGGAGAGATAAAGAACATCGAAGAAGGACGGTGTTTTTCGCCAAGCGTTCGTTTAGCAAGCGCCACAGCGTCACGGCAGTGGCCACCATACTACAATCTTGCACCCAGACGTCCAGATGTCAGACACCCAGATCGGCATCGAACGTTGTATATCGATAGAATATCGATCAAACCTCGGATTTAGTTCATGTCATGCGTAAACGGTAATTACAAGTAACATCAGAACTACGGAGCACAGAAAATGCGTATCTGTGAGTAAATGGTTACAGATTTCCATTGGGCGAGTTGGTAGAGCGTCAAGTCGCCATACCAAAGATTCCGCGTTTAAGATCCTATGACGACATTTTTTTTCAATTGTTTTCATGTGAAACTGTTATACGTAATTTGCTTCACACACTTCTTCGTTCACAAATGCAACCATTACTCTGAAGCCTTTCTTCCTGAATGAGTGATACTGTGTGTGTGTGTGGGGGGGGGGGGGGGGGGTGTTAGCATTGATTTATAAACATTATGTACGCATGGTTGAAACTATTATTGTGTTTATTATTGCTACTATTATTTTTATTACGGGTGTTATTATTATTATTATTAGTACCGTTACTTCAGCACGTGTGATGCAATTGTTTCTCCATTTTTCTGTTCTGATTGCATATTCTGTGAAACTACAAATGCACTCTGTTGGTTTATTACTTTCAAAGAAACGAAGCAAAAGCAGACTGCCATGGGTACACTGCAGTAAACTGCAAACAGATCTTTTGCATATCATACACATCCTATAACACTTTCACGTATAATGCAGTAGAAAAAGTCACCATTAGGGTTCTAACCCACGAACCTCGGTGCAACGATCAAACACTGCACCAACTTCCCCACAGAAGCTATATCTAATGATTATTAATGATTATGCTTTTCCTGTGCTCAGTAGTTCTTATGTTACGTTAAATTAAAGTTTACGCCGGTTCTCCTAGACGACAGCACATAGTACAAACTAAATTGAAGTTTTGGTTGGTGCTCTATCGACATACAATGTTTGGTACCAATCTGAGTGCCTGACATCTGGAGCTTTGGTTATTAGACAGTACAAGAGGGGCGTTATACACCAAGAAGAAAAAATGGTTCAAATGGCTCTGAGCACTATGGGACTCAACTGCTGAGGTCATCAGTCCCCTAGAACTTAGAACTAGTTAAACCTAACTAACCTAAGGACATCACACACATCCATGCCCGAGGCAGGTTTCGAACCTGCGACCGTAGCGGTCTCGCGGCTCCAGACTGCAGCGCCAGAACCGCACGGCCACTTCGGCCGGCCACCAAGAAGAGGTTACTGTTAATATTCTGAGAACGCAGGCTACATTCCAGGAACAGGCAATATCTCACTTCATCTCACCTGAGCCTCGTGAAATGAAAAGCAAAATACGAGCTTTATACAGGGTGTTTCAAAAATGACCGGTATATTTGAAACGGCAATAAAAACTAAACGAGCAGCGATAGAAATACACCGTTTGTTGCAATATGCTTGGGACAACAGTACATTTTCAGGCAGACAAACTTTCGAAATTACAGTAGTTACAATTTTCAACAACAGATGGCGCTGCGGTCTGGGAAACTCTATAGTACGATATTTTCCACATATCCACCATGCGTAGCAATAATATGGCGTAGTCTCTGAATGAAATTACCCGAAACCTTTGACAACGTGTCTGGCGGAATGGCTTCACATGCAGATGAGATGTACTGCTTCAGCTGTTCAATTGTTTCTGGATTCTGGCGGTACACCTGGTCTTTCAAGTGTCCCCACAGAAAGACGTCACAGGGGTCATGTCTGGCGAATAGGGAGGCCAATCCACGCCGCCTCCTGTACGTTTCGGATAGCCCAAAGCAATCACACGATCATCGAAATATTCATTCAGGAAATTAAAGACGTCGGCCGTGCGATGTGGCCGGGCACCATCTTGCATAAACCACGAGGTGTTCGCAGTGTCGTCTAAGGCAGTTTGTACCGCCACAAATTCGCGAAGAATGTCCAGATAGCGTGATGCAGTAATCCTTTCGGATCTGAAAAATGAGCCAATGATTCCTTTGGAAGACATGGCGGCCCAGACCAGTACTTTTTGAGGATGCAGGGACGATGGGACTGCAACATGGGGCTTTTCGGTTCCCCATATGCGCCAGTTCTGTTTATTGACGAAGCCGTCCAAGTAAAAATAAGCTTCGTCAGTAAACCAAATGCTGCCCACATGCATATCGCCGTCATCAATCCTGTGCACTATATCGTTAGCGAAAGTCTCTCGTGCAGCAATGGTAGCGGCGCTGAGGGGTTGCCGCGTTTGAATTTTGTATGGATAGAGGTGTAAACTCTGGCGCATGAGACGATACGTGGACGTTGACGTCATTTGGACCGCAGCTGCAACACGGCGAACGGAAACCCGAGGCCGCTGTTGGATCACCTGCTGCACTAGCTGCGCGTTGCCCTCTGTGGTTGCCGTACGCGGTCGCCCTACCTTTCCAGCACGTTCATCCATCACGTTCCCAGTCCGTTAACGTTTTTCAAACAGATCCTTTATTGTATCGCTTTTCGGTCCTTTGGTTACATTCAACCTCCGTTGAAAACTTCGTCTTGTTGCAACAACACTGTGTTCTAGGCGGTGGAATTCCAACACCAGAAAAATCCTCTGTTCTAAGGAATAAACCATGTTGTCCACAGCACACTTGCACGTTGTGAACAGCACACGCTTACAGCAGAAAGACGACGTACAGAATGGCGCACCCACAGACTGCGTTGTCTTCTATATCTTTCACATCACTTGCAGCGCCATCTGTTGTTGAAAATTGTAACTACTGTAATTTCGAAAGTTTGTCCGCCTGAAAATGTACTGTTGTCCCAAGCATATTGCAACAAACGGTGTATTTCTATCGCTGCTCGTTTAGTTTTTATTGCCGTTTCAAATATACCGGTCATTTTTGAAACACCCTGTACCAAGGCTACCTGCGCAGACGTTCTACCTGCGCAGCATTCGTAACTTGAACAAGAAGTGACGTAAATGACAGAAGTATAAGAAGTACTGTCTGACACATCGAAAAATGGCTTGTCGAGTGTAGATGTGAATTTTGTTACGGAGAATAAAGGCCATCGCTTAGTATATTTGTCACCACTTATCTTTGTTTACTTTTTAGGGTTGTTTGTTAACCATGGTTTCATCCTTGCTTCGACATCGATAGCGAATAAACAAAAAACAATAATCAATTGTGAATGGAGAAAAAATAGTAAGCGAACAGTCTTTATTCTTAATAATAAAATATTTAACAGCTAATGTTTCCAATAGATGGGTAGATAACATAACTAATGAGGAGGTATTGAATAGGATTGGGGAGAAGAGGAGTTTGTGGCACAACTTGACTAGAAAAAGGGATCGGTTGGTAGGACACGTTCTGAGGCATCAAGGGATCACTAGTTTGGTACTGGAGGGCAGCGTGGAGGGTAAAAATCGTCGAGGGAGACCAAGAGATGAATACACTAAGCAGATTCAGAAGGATGTAGGCTGCAGTAGGTACTGGGAGACGAAGAAGCTTGCAGAGGATAGAGTAGCATGGAGAGCTGCATCAAACCAGTCTCAGGACTGAAGACCACAACAACAACAATGTTTTCAATTCGCAGTAATGATCTGATGTTCAAAATTTAAGGATGGAAGTAACTTTCTCATCATGTGTCACTGCCAAGCAACATAGCTCAATGAAATTTGGACCATAGGAAGAACTGCTGCAGTACAGTACAGCACAGTACAGAAGGTAACCGAAAGAAATACGCAATGAGAGGAAGAGAAATGACATGTTCAATCAAAGAGAGTA
The DNA here is from genome assembly GCF_023898315.1 of Schistocerca nitens. Taxonomy (NCBI): domain Eukaryota; kingdom Metazoa; phylum Arthropoda; class Insecta; order Orthoptera; family Acrididae; genus Schistocerca; species Schistocerca nitens. Next base: position 406,087,490 of record NC_064622.1, read on the forward strand.
AGAACACAAAAGTCATCGCGATTTATGATAGTTCCCTGGTCATGTCGGCAGGACATGGTTGTTAATCTCTTCAAACTATTTGCACACTTATCTGAACTTTTAGAATTCACATCCCAAAATTAATGAACGGCTTTTACCAAATGAAGATCTGTTTCATACGTCCGTGTAAGTAGCGAAGTGTCAGTTTTTGCTGCTAGATCGCACCGCGTCCTGCTTGCAGTGCGACTTGCGATATTTTGAATATACGACTCAGCCGAATTGCGAAGAATGCCTCCGAATTTAGCTGTGAAGGGTGTACGTCATGCATTAGAAACGTGTACAAGTAGTGAAATACGTATGTCTGAGTGCACTTGAAAACAACGGCTTTTAAAATTCCACGAACAAAAATATTAATATCCGTTATAAATTTTTTTTTCTTCCACTGGTTAAGACCTGAAGTACACATACATGTACCTTAAACATTTCAGAAAAATTTTAAAAATAAAAATTAAAACAATGTTATTTAGAATGTAATCTGCAACAATGATAAAACAAATCATGAAAACATTTGTCTTTTCTTATTTCATGACGAAGACAAGAGGTTACTGGAGTGATGGAAATGGAAATGAGCCTTTGGCGTCATTGGCTGGGAGGCCCCTTACGGGGCAGGTCCGGCCGCCTTGGTGCAGGTCTTATCACATTCTAAGCGACATTGGGCGACCTGCGCGCCGGATGGGGATGAAATACGATGAAGACAACACCCAGTCCCTAAGCGGAGGAAATCCTCGACCCAGCCGGGAATCGAAGCCGGGCCTCTTAGGTCGGCAGTCCATCACTCTGACCATTCAGCTATCGGGGCGGACACTGGACGTGATCACCATGAACAGCATGCATGCTCTGCAACATGTTCCCTCCCTGACCACAATATTCATAAAGTGGTCTTGTAGTAGATTCATCCACCAGTGCGGTTGACAACTGCTGGTACTCATTGGTGCCTGTGGACGTTCTGCAATACGTATCCCCAAGGCATCCCACAAGTCCTCGATGGGATTTAAGTCGAGGGAACGGGTACACCAGTCCATTCGCCAAATATCCGCTCGTTCTAAGAACCTCCTTCATCTGCGCAGTTCGATGCAGACGCTAATTGACGCCCATAAAAATGAAGTCAGAGCTGAACGCACTTCTGAAACGATGCACATGGGGTAAGAGTGCCGTGTCGCTATAACACTGACCAGTGAGTGTACCGTATTCAAGAGTCTGAATGTCAGTACCCCCATGCAACATTCTGCCTCCACCTGTAGCAGCAAAACGAGCCTGTAATTGACAGTGCTGGACGTACCCTTGTTTGGCGAGAGGTGGAAACACGTACTGCACCCAGGAACATTGTCGAGCATGACCGTCTTAGTGATCCAGGTTTTATGGTGTGGAGAGGCATAATGTTATATGGGTGTACTGACGTCCCAATCCCTGAACAAGATACACTCACCTATCGATGTTATTGTAATACTATACTTTGTGTGACTTTTCAGTGATGCATTCGGCCCTTACTCCCTGACTTTATTTTTATGGCTGACAATGCGCGACCGCATGTACCTGCACATGTGGTGAAGCTCTTGGAACAAGAGGATATTTGGCGAATGAACTGGTCTACCCGTTCCCCCAGCTTAAATCCCGTCGGGAACGTGTAGAACACGTTGGGAATACGTACTGCAGCACGTCCACATGCACTGTAACCTCCCCACAAAAAGAGTAACCTCTCTACAGATAAAAAATATTTATAATAACCTCCCAACAGTAAAAAATACGTAACCTACCAACAGATAAATTTCGTAACCTATCAACAGTTTATTATTCCGTAACCTCACAATAATAACGTGACTAAATTCTCAATCAAATTGTGGTTTACTTATAACCTTCCAATAATTAACTGACTGTGAATCTAAACTGGTGAATTTGGACGTCAGCAGTGCTGCGTCATGGCCCTGAAAGATCATACTGAATAAAGTGAAAAATCTTACCTCAATAATGTCGCCGAATAACGAGTATATACCCGCTCCTATAAGAAATTTTTCTGGCACAGCCCAGTGCAATGCTGGCCGATAGATTTGTCATGCATAAAAAGAAACAACTGATTTTTCTTTACAATAATCGGGATGACCATGGATTGGAGAAATTAGTAAGTTCTTTAAATTGAGATAAATGATTGTCAAAAAGTTAAGTTTTATAAGAAAGATTATTATTAAGAGATTTTTTAAAACATTTTACATGGGACTTGACATAACAATAGTACATATGTGCGAGGCTTCTTTTACCTAATATATACCCCTGGAAATTGAAATAAGAACACCGTGAATTCATTGTCCCAGGAAGGGGAAACTTTATTGACACATTCCTGGGGTCAGATACATCACATGATCACACTGACAGAACCACAGGCACATAGACACAGGCAACAGAGCATGCACAATGTCGGCACTAGTACAGTGTATATCCACCTTTCGCAGCAATGCAGGCTGCTATTCTCCCATGGAGACGATCGTAGAGATGCTGGATGTAGTCCTGTGGAACGGCTTGCCATGCCATTTCCACCTGGCGCCTCAGTTGGACCAGCGTTCGTGCTGGACGTGCAGACCGCGTGAGACGACGCTTCATCCAGTCCCAAACATGCTCAATGGGGGACAGATCCGGAGATCTTGCTGGCCAGGGTAGTTGACTTACACCTTCTAGAGCACGTTGGGTGGCACGGAATACATGCGGACGTGCATTGTCCTGTTGGAACAGCAAGTTCCCTTGCCGGTCTAGGAATGGTAGAACGATGTGTTCGATGACGGTTTGGATGTACCGTGCACTATTCAGTATCCCCTCGACGATCACCAGTGGTGTACGGCCAGTGTAGGAGATCGCTCCCCACACCATGATGCCGGGTGTTGGCCCTGTGTGCCTCGGTCGTATGCAGTCCTGATTGTGGCGCTCACCTGCACGGCGCCAAACACGCATACGACCATCATTGGCACCAAGGCAGAAGCGACTCTCATCGCTGAAGACGACACGTCTCCATTCGTCCCTCCATTCACGCCTGTCGCGACACCACTGGAGGCGGGCTGCACGATGTTGGGGCGTGAGCGGAAGACAGCCTAACAGTGTGCGGGACCGTAGCCCAGCTTCATGGAGACGGTTGCGAATGATCCTCGCCGATACCCCAGGAGCAACAGTGTCCCTAATTTGCTGGGAAGTGGCGGTGCGGTCCCCTACGGCACTGCGTAGGATCCTACGGTCTTGGCGTGCATCCGTGCGTCGCTGCGGTCCGGTCCCAGGTCGTCGGGCACGTGCACCTTCCGCCGACCACTGGCGACAACATCGATGTACTGTGGAGACCTCACGCCCCACGTGTTGAGCAATTCGGCGGTACGTCCACCCGGCCTCCCGCATGCCCACTATACGCCCTCGCTCAAAGTCCGTCAACTGCACATACGGTTCACGTCCACGCTGTCGCGGCATGCTACCAGTGTTAAAGACTGCGATGGAGCTCCGTATGCCACGGCAAACTGGCTGACACTGACGGCGGCGGTGCACAAATGCTGCGCAGCTAGCGCCATTCGACGGCCAACACCGCGGTTCCTGGTGTGTCCGCTGTGCCGTGCGTGTGATCATTGCTTGTACAGCCCTCTCGCAGTGTCCGGAGCAAGTATGGTGGGCCTGACACACCGGTGTCAATGTGTTCTGTTTTCCATTTCCAGGAGTGTACATCGTTCATGCACCGCCACCGGTCCCCACGACCGGCCCAGCCAACTCCATACACCAGACTGCTAGATACTTCTTACTCCTACTGCTACACACTTCCTACTGCTGACAACACTGTTCTCTGGTCTGAGATTCTCTTATACCTTACATATCACAGGCAGCGCATGAGCAATCCATCTAAATTACATCTGCTCGAGTGCGCTAGCAATAATTTTTTAGTCATGGACCTCTTACAGCACGAACGCCCTTCCAGGGATTGTCAACCACACTGGTGGAGGAATGTAAAGTCCTACCACAAGACCTCATTAGCAGCCTTGAAGTGTAATCATTGAAGCTCTTTTCAGTGCATGGCAGAGGACTATGTGCTCTCAAGAATTCAATGCAGGTCATGAGGTAGCTCGACAACATCAGGCTTCAATTCGCTATTTGGAAACGCCTTCAAAAAACGAGGCACGGCATAACTCTTATCAAGACTATCATACATAATTTCATACCTCAGAACCTTTCACCCACAGCGGCTTAAAAGTTACTTCTCTCAGCATAACGTCATAGAAGTACAAATTTTGAGAGGAAGTGGCGCAGCGAATTTTTATACCCCAGATCCCATTTATTCATAATAGTTTACCACTTTATTTTAAACATTCTTGGTGAGCTATATAATACTATGACCATAAAAAAGGCCAAATATTGCATGTTGGATGTGCGGACTTTATTGTCAGTTGCTTTTCGCAAGGTCAGCTCTGGGTGGCTCTCCCATGTTACATTTCAGCAATCCGTTTATGTCCCCAATCACACTGCTTATAAATGTTATATACAAAGAAAATAAATTCCATGCGTGCGAAGTCTCGAGTACAGCTATAAATAAATACCCGAGATATGCTGGAGTTTTCAGACAGTTTCAAAAAAATGGTTCAAATGGCTCTGAGCACTATGGGACTTAACTTCTAAGGTCATCAGTCCCCTAGAACTTAGAACTACATAAACCTAACTAACCTAAGGACATCACACACATCCATGCCCGAGGCAGGATTCGAACCTGCGACCGTAGCGGCCACGCGGTTCCAGACTGTAGCGCCTTTAACCGCTTGGCCACTCCGGCCGGCCTCAGACAGTTTCATAACGTAATGCACTCAGCACCTTCTGATACGATTCGACTACATTCCATCACCCCTGTCTTACTTGTTCTTCATTTCATAACCTCTCTTCAAGATAAGATCCAACTCCGTTCAGCTGCCCTTCCAAATCCTTTGCGTCCGCTGACAGAATTACAATGTCACCGGCAAAATACGAGGTTTTTATTCCTTATCCATGAAGTTTAATTCCCTTAAAGAATTTCGCCTTGCTTTCTTTCCCAGCTTGCTCAGCTTTGAGACTGAAAAACGTCGGGATAGTCTATAACCCAGTCTCACTAGCTTTTCCACTACTCATTCCCGCTTATGCTGTTCGGCTCTTGTAAATGCCGTCTGACTTCTGTACGGGCTGTAGATAAACCTGCACTCTCTGTATCTTATCCCTGCTACCTTCAGAATTCCAGTCAACATTGTCAAAAGGTTTCTCTGAATCTACAAATGCTTAAATGTAGGTCTATCTTTTTTTAACTGGTCTCGTAAGACAAGCCTTCGGGTTAATATTTCCTCGTATGTTCCTACATTTCTCTGGAACCCAAACTAAACTCACAGGTCAGCCAACATCAGTTTCTCCATTCTTCTGGATATAATGGGCACCAGTACTTTGTAACTATGACTTATTAAACTAATGGTTTGGTAATATTCTCAACTGCTAGCATCTGCCTTCTTTGGAAATGGAATTACTGCAGTCTTCCTGAAATCTGAAGGTCCTTTACTGTCTGATACTTTTGTCATGAATGTTGCCCCAAGGATTCAGTCATCCTTATGGAGTGTCGTCTATTTTAGCAGCATTGTTTCGACTTATGTTTTTCACTGCTCTGCCATACTCTTATCTCAGTATTACATTCCAATCTCTTCTTTCTCTATTTCTTTTTCCCTTCCCATAATATTTTTTTCAAGCTTGTTATTTTTCTATAGCTCATCTACATAAACTACTGGCCATTAAAATTGCTACAACAAGAAGAAATGCAGATGACAAACGGGTATTCATTGGACAAATACGAGGGCCGTTCAGAAAGTAACCTCCGGTTGATTTAAAAAAATACACCAAGTTAAATAAAAATATTTTAATATATACATCTTACAACTACATCTTTGCACTATTTTTCTACATAGTCTCCATAGCGATTGAGGCACTTATCGTATCTCTTCACAAGCTTTGAAATTCCTTCTGCATAAAAATCACCCGCTTGTGCCTGGAGCCAGCCTGTGACCGCATCTTTGAGCTCTTCGTCGTCATCAAACTGCTGTGACCCTAGCCATTTCTTCAAATGCATGAAGAGGTGATAATCACTTGGCGCCAGGTCTGGGCTGTAAGGTGGATGGTTGATAACGTCCCACTTGAAGGACTCAAGAAGGGCCGTCGTTCTGCGAGCAGAGTGAGGACGGGCGTTATCGTGCAAAAAAACGATACCGGAAGTCGGCATACCACGGCGTTTGTTCTGTATAGCCCGTCGTAACTTTTATATTGTTTCACAGTACACGTCTTGATTAATGGTCGTACCACGTTCCATGAATGCAACCAACAACACCCCTTTGGCATCCCAAAACACCGTTGCCATCAGTTTTCTGGCAGAAAAATCTTGCGAGGCTTTTCTTGGTTTGGTAGGCGAATTTGAATGTGCCCACATCTTTGATTGTTCTTTTGTCTCAGGGTTCACGTACTTAATCCAGGTTTCGTCACCGGTCACGATTCTGTTTAACAATGGTTCTCCTTCGTCCTCATAACGTGACAGAAAGTCTAATGCAGACGCCATTCTTTGAGTTTTGTGGTGGTCGGTAAGAATTTTGGGCACCCATCGTGCACAGAACTTACGGTAACCCAATCTTGCTGTCACTATCTCGTACAAGAGAGTCTTAGAAATCTGTGGAAAACCAGTAGACAACTCCGACATTGAGAAACGTCGATTTTCACGAACTTCTGCATCAACTGTCTGAACGAGTTCGTCAGTCACCAATGATGGTCTACCACTCCTCACTTCATCATGAACGTTTTCTCGTCCACTTTTAAATAAACGTACCCATTCACGGACAACTCCTTCACTCATAACTCTTGGTCCGTACACGGCACAAAGCTCACGATGAATAGCTGCTGCAGAATATCCTTTGGCTGTAAAAAACCTTATGACAGCACGCACTTCACATTTGGCGGGGTTTTCTATTGCAGCACACATTTCAAACTGCCACAAAAACTAAACTAGCGCAGGTACGACGTTCACTCGACCACGGCTTGATGCCGACTGACCTGTTGAGTGCGTGAACGCACAGATGGCGTCGCTACTCCCCCCACAACCCGCACTGTGACCAATCGGAGGTTACTTTCTGAACCGCCCTCGTATATTATACTCGAACTGACACGTGATTACATTTTCATGCACTTTGGGTGCATAGATCCTGAGAAATCAGTACCCAGAACAACCACCTCTGGCCGTAATAACGGCCTTGATACGCCTGGGCATTGAGTCAAACAGAGCTTGGATGGTGTATACAGGTACAGCTGCCCATGCAGCTTCAACATGATGCCACAGTTCATCTAGAGAGTGACTGACGTATTGTGATGAGCCATTGACCAGACCTTTTCAATTGGTGAGAGTTCTGGACAGTGTGCTGGCCAGGGCAACAGTCGAACATTTTCTGTATCCAGAAAGGCCCGTACAGGACCTGCAACATTCGGTCGTGGATTATCCTGCTGAAATGTAGGGTTTCGCAGGGACTGAGTGAAGGGTGTAGCCACGGGTCGTAACACATCTGAAATGTAACGTCCACTGTTCAAAGTGCCGTCAGTGCGAACAAGAGGTGACCGAGACGTGTAACCAATGGCACGCCATACCATCACGCCGGGTGATACGCCAGTATGGCGATGACGAATACACTCTTCCAATGTGCGTTCATCGCGATGTCGCCAAACATGGATGCGACCATCACGATGCTGTAAACAGAATCTGAATTCATCCGAAAAAATGACGCTTTGCCATTCGTGCACCCAGGTTCGTCGTTGAGTACACCATCGCAGGCGCTCCTGCCTGTGATGCAGCGTCAAGGGTAACTGCAGCCACAGTGTCGGAGGTGATAGTCCATGCTGCTGCAAACGTCGTCGAACTGTTCGTGCAGATGGTCGTTGTCTTGCAAACGTCCCCATCTGTTTACTTAGGGATCGAGATATGGCTGCACGATCCGTTACAGCCATGCGGATGCCTGTCATCTCGACAGCTAGTGATACGAGGCTGTTGGGATCCAGAAAGGCGTTCCGTATTACCCTCCTGAACCCACCGATTCCATATTCTGCCAACAGTCATTGGATCTCGACCAACGTGAGCAGCAATGTCGCGATACGATAAACCGCAATCGCTATAGGCTAGAATCCGACCTTTATCAAAGTCGGAAACGTGATGGTACGCATTTTTCCTCCTTACACGAGGCATCACAACAACGTTTCACCAGGCAACGCCGTTCAACTGCTGTTTTGTGTATGAGAAATTGGGTGAAAACTTTCCTCATGTGAGCACGTTGCGGGTGTTGCCACCGGCGCGAACCTTGTGTGAATACTCTGAAAAGCTAATCAAATGCATATCACAGCATCTTCTGCCTGTCGGTTAAATGTAGCGTGAGTAACACTTCATCTTCGTGGTGTAGCAATTTTTATGGCCAGTAGTGTAAAATAAGTTTGGAAACTAGACTGCTGAAAGGTGCTTAATTTGAGAGCCCACCACAAAGCGGCGTCCGCTAGACGGCCACTCTTGAGCTCCGGAGGCCACAGCAGTGCCGATGCCAGACTGCGTCCGGCAGCCCAGCAGACAGCTGGGCGGCGCGCCGCTCCCAGGCATGCGCGCAACGCAGGACACTCCAGACCGGTCTGGCAACGGCGCGCCGCCTGCACCTGCCGCTACCGGACCCCCCCCCCCCTCACCTCCTCATCAACATTCCCCCCTCCACGGCTAAAGTATTGATGCCGTTCCAGACTCTTGATGAATGGCTCCCGCCGACTACCCTTATAAGACGGCGGTTATAAAGCCACCGGAATCGCATTGCAATTCTTCCAGGCGGCGAGCCGTCTGACTGACTCGCGATTCAGAGAAGTACACTGCCGGCTGCTAAAAGTGAAGCACCAGGAAGCATAGCAAGTAACAAGATTTTACTCGCTGTGCGTACCAGCAGAAAAATGCTCCTATCAGACCACAATATCCTAGCAAGTTCTAGTCTTACGTTAAATCAGTAAAGGGATCGAAACAGCATATCCAGACACTCCGGGATGATGACGGCATTGAAACAGAGGATGACACGCGTAAAGCTGAAATACTAAACACCTTTTTCCAAAGCTGTTTCACAGAGGAAGACCGCACTGCAGTTCCTTCTCTAAATCCTCGCACAAACGAAAAAATGGCTGACATCGAAGTAAGTGTCCAAGGAATAGAAAAGCAACTGGAATCACTCAACAGAGGAAAGTCCACTGGACCTGACGGGATACCAATTCGATTCTACACAGAGTGCCGGCCGGCGTGGTCGAGCGGTTCTAGGCGCTACAGTCTGGAACCGCGTGACCGCTACGGTCGCAGGTTCGAATCCTGCCTCTGGCATGGATGTGTGTGACGTCCTTAGCTTAGTTAGGTTTAATTAGTTCTAAGTTCTAGAGGACTGATGACCTCAGCAGTTAAGTCCCATAGTGCTCAGAGCCATTTGAACCATCTACCACTGGGTGTTGTGTGCTGTCCTAAGTTCTAAGTTCTAGGGGACTGATGACCATAGATGTTAAGTCCCATAGTGCTCAGAGTTATTTGAACCATTTGAATTTTGAACCATCTACACAGAGTACGCGAAAGAACTTGCCCCCCTTCTAACAGCCGTGTACCGCAAGTCTCTAGAGGAACGGAAGGTTCCAAATGATTGGAAAAGAGCACAGGTAGTCCCAGTTTTCAAGAAGGGTCGTCGAGCAGATGCCCAAAACTATAGGCCTATATCTCTGACATCGTTGTGTTGTAGAATTTTAGAACATGATTTTTGCTCGCGTATCATGTCCTTTCTGGAAACCCAGAATCTGCTCTGTAGGAATCAACATGGATTCCGGAAACAGCGATCGTGTGAGACCCAACTCGCTTTATATGTTCATGAGACCCAGAAAATATTATATACAGACTCCCAGGTAGATGCCATTTTCCTTGACTTTCGGAAGGCGTTCGACACATTTCCGCACTGTCGACTGATAAACAGAGCCTACGGAATATCAGACCAGCTGTGTGGCTGGATTGAAGAGTTTTTAGCAAACAGAACACAGCATGTTGTTCTCAATGGAGAGACGTCTACAGACGTTAAAGTAACCTCTGGCGTGCCACTGGGGAGTGTTATGGGACCATTGCTTTTCACAATATGTATAAATGACCTAGTAGATAGTTCCATGCGGCTTTTCACGGATGATGCTGTAGTATAGAGAGAAGTTGCAGCATTAGAAAATTGCAGCGAAATGCAGGAAGATCTGCAGCCGATAGGCACTTTGTGCAGGGACTGGGAACTGACCCTTAACATAGACAAATGTAATGTATTGCGAATACATAGAAAGAAGGATCCTTTATTGTATGATTACATGATAGCAGAACAAACACTGGTAGCAGTTAGTTCTGTAAAATATCTGCGTACAGAACGATCTGAAGTGGAATGATCATATAAAAATAATTGTTGGTAAGGCGGGTGCCAGTTTGAGATTCATTGGGAGAGTCCTTAGAAAATGAAGTCCATCAACAAAGGAGATGGCTTACAAAACACTCGTTCGACCTATACTTGAGTATTGCTGATCAATGTGGGATCCGTACCAGGTCGGGTTGACAGAGGAGATAGAGAAGATCCAAAGAAGAGCGGCGCGTTTCGTCAAAGAGTTACTTGGTAAACGTGATAGCGTTACGGAGATGGTTAGCAAACTGAAGTGACAGACTCTGCAAGAGAGGCGCTCTGCATCGCGGTGTAGCTTGCTGTGCAGGTTTCGAGAGGGTGCGTTTCTGGATGAGGTATCGAATATGTTGCTTCCCCCTACTTATACCTCCCGAGGAGATCACGAATGTAAAATTAGAGAGATTCGAGCGGACACGGAGGCTTTCCGGCAGTCGTTCTTCCCGCGACTGGAACAGGAAAGGGAGGTAATGACAGTGGCACTTAAAGTGCCCTCCGCCACACACCGTTGGGTGGCTTGCGGAGGATAAATGCAGATGTAGAAAAAAGGCGAATATACTCCTGCAAAAAAGGACTCTGACTGAAAAGTGGGGAACATGGCCTTCCACAGCATCTTTAAAAAAAATTTCCGAAAATTTTGAGATGTGAAAATATTCGTTCTCTTTTTAATATGCAGCTCACCTCTCACTCCCACAAGGTCCGCTAATTTTAACTCGCTCACATGCACTAGTCCATCCCTCATAGTCGCTCTTACACATCCACTCCCAATTGCCTATTTTCACTCACTCATTCAGCCGTCTCATTGTCAATATCTCTTTGTGTTTCTCTGTCACTATCTCCTGTCTCACAACCAGTCAGCTTCGTTCTGTCCTACTCCGACTATATCCTCTCACTGTCACTCGTCTCCCCCTTGCTCTCCCTTAACTGCTACTATCTCAAGCATTCCCTTCCACTGCTGCTGTCTCTTAACACTGTCGCTATTTCTCTCTTCCCCGTTGTCATTGTCGTGGACTCTGTCTCTTATTATCTTCTGGCTCTCACCCACTTTCGTTTTGTCCTTCTCTTTATTCCACTGCTACTGTCTCCTTCACTCTTTTGCTAGCACTGTTCTCTCACTGTCAACTATTGTTCCACCGCCACTGCGTCCCTGCCTTTCCCTCACACTACAGTTATCTCCCCCACGCGCCGCGCGGGGTAGATCCGCGGTCTGGGGCGCCTTGCCACGGTTCTCGCAGCTTCCCCCATCGGAGATTCGAGTCCTCCCTCGGGCATGGATGTGTGCGTTGTCCTTAGCGTAAGTTAAAGTTATACTAAGTAGTGTGTAAGCCAAGGAACCGACGACCGCAGCAGTTTGGTCCCATTATAACTTACCACAAATTTCCTCCACGCCTTCTACGCCACAGCCACTATCTACTATGTTGCACTATTTATTACTTTCCTGTCTCTTTCCCACTGCCACTGTCCCCTTCGCTCTCAGCATAATGAAGCATGCCTATTTTTTTGGGAAATTTTTTAAAGGTGCTGAGGAAGGTGAATGAGGCAGCTGGTACGCTACTTTTCAGTCAGTTCTTTGGACACAAGCCTATTACACTTTTTAGTGCTCCGATAGGAGCATTTTTCTGCTGGCTACACACTTTTCCCTGCCGCAGTAGGGCAAGTCACCCATATGAAAAGAACTTTATGGGCTAGCAAAATTTTCATAGTTTACTTATTTGTAATTGAAATAATGCAAGACTAGTTCTACACTTCAGACAGGATAATACATGCACAACATGGAGTTTCCAAAAGCCTTCTGATGGTAACTGGGATACTTTACAGCGTATTTCTTCGTGCTGTGTCAATTTAGAAACTCTTTCTTCGCTTCACAGCGGGTTTTATGTGAGTGTTTCACATGTTGATGTAGGGTTACCTTGAAACTCTGTATCTCGGAAAAGGATAAAGATTTACAAAAATTTTCAAGGTTGTTTTGGAACCGGAATGTTAGGAACATATCGCAAATATTTCAGCCATTTGCTGCACTTAGCCGCCTTGGTATACGCGGCTCGGTATTGGTATGAAAAATTGGTATAAAAAATATTTTTGGGGAGTGTTTAAGGAACCACCCAAGGACTAATAGTGGTTCCACCCACGGACTAATGGTGGTCACCATATACCACATCAACTGCAAAGAGACCCACCACTTCGCACCATTTGCCTAAGTAGGAGGTAGTGTGTAATATTCATAATTTGACCCTGCAGTGTAGGATAGTGACGCTAAGACGATCCTTCTGGTGGGTACACAAATGGTCCACTGCATAAGGATTATCCCAGGCACTTGACCCCCTCTTCCTATAACCAACACAACCTGAGGTAAGGGCGCTGGAAGAACCCAGTTTTTAAGTGCAAGCTGTGGCATGTGTACCGATAAAGCATAGTCTGAATAATATGTGATTAAATTTAGTATACAAAACTACCAACTCTGCTAACAATAATGGCTCTGAACCGGCTGGACATCAACGCCAAGTGAGATTGGACGACAGATGGACGACAGGTGTGGGTGTGTCATCCTATATTGCTTCAACTATATGACAGAATTCATCAGTACTGGTGGCTTTCGAGTGATATCCTACCAGTCTCTCAACAGTCTTGGACCAGATGTTTTCAATGGGATATGTGGAACCATGCCGGCCGGGTAGATCAAGGCAGTATGGGTATGTGCATGGTCTTGTTATCACATTGAAAGATAAATGCCATGGAGACATCGAAGATAGAATAAAACACATGAGAAATGTAACGTATGCTGTTCATCTATAGGTTACTAGCTGGGCATCGGCATTGCCTGGCTTGTGCTTATTCCAGTCTTCTATTAGCACGTCCCCTCCTTCTCCCTCTCTCTGTCCATATCATCCATGATCCCCTCTCTGTGCATCTCCTCCTTCCCCTCTGACTGTCCTCCTCCCAGTTCATCCCCTCTTCTTGGCTTCCTCTGTCCATTTCCTCCTCTTCCTCTCTCCATTCACCTCCTTCTCCTTTCTCTGCCTGTCTCTTTCTTCCCATCTCAGTCCTTCCTCTCTCGATCTCTTCATCCCCCTGTCTTAGTCCATCTCTTCCTCTTCCCCTTCTCTGTTGATCTCCTCCCACTCCTCTCTCTGTCCTCTTGTCCCTCCTCCTCTCTATGCCAATATCATCCTCCCCCATCTGTGTTGATCTCCTTCCCCCTCGCTCTGCTACTCCCTCCATCTCTCACCACGTTATTGCACTCATCCCAATAGGACGCTGGCAGTCCTTACCTCCACAATATTTTTGTCCAGATTGTAACTAATATATGTTCCAAATTTGGTTGAATTCGTTCCAGGGATTTAGGATGAGACTTTCATCCATGGCTTTGCTTGTGTACACACATGTCAAATATATTTAAGATATTTCGCTCGTACTTGTACAAATATTTCACCTGTATCTCTAGCGAATTTCGCCTTTCAATTTCATTTCTACGCAGCTTAATGTTTATGAAGTCGCATCTCCCCAATCATATACTGTGCAGTGATAGCTTTTGGAGCTGTATAAAGCGATGCACGTGGCTACTGTCTTGTGGACAGAGTTAGTAATCCTGAACTCCTGAACTATGACTCGTAAAATGATACAATTGTGCTAGTACGTGTAGTGGCATACAGAAATACTGCCTGAAATATGTGTCCTGAACACATTTAGTAATCAAGAAGTAATAAATTAAAACGTGATTCTTCATGCGGCGTTTTTACTGCACGTATTGTCAAAATGTGACAGATAAGTAATAAATTAAAACGTCATGCATGATGCGGCAGTTTTTCGCGCATCTCAGTGTTTATGACGTCATATCCCCTGAACTAAGTGTCGTACAGTGATATACTTTTCTAGGTACATTCAGCAACATAAAGGGATAATAATTGCGAAATAAGTTTCGAATACAGTTAGCAGTAAAGAAGTAATAAATTAAGACGTCAGGGATGGTGCTGCAGTTTTTCATGCATTTCATATTTGATGTCAATCTAGCGAACTATTAGTTGTAGAATGATATATTTTGCTGGTACATTGAGTATTAAATGTGAATACTGTCTGAAAAATATGTCTCGAATATAGTTATTAGTAAAGAAGCAATAAATTAAAACGTCATGCTTCATGCGGCAGCTGTACTGCACGTACCGTCAAAATGTAGTGTGATAAACTTTCTTCCTTTCAACATTTTGTCAGGGCTGTCAGCGAGAAAAAAATTCGCAAAAGTTTGCAACTATGTGTAAATTTTGTTCCAAGTCACTATGGGCTCTCTTTCTCAAATACTGGATTACCAACGTATGTTCACGCGTCGTAGACTACACTGCCTTTTCACCCCCTCCCCTCCCCCTTCATAGATAGGTAGTTTTTACCCCCCATCCTCATCCCACCCCCACCGACGATTTCCAGGCAGTAAGTGATATGTGTGCCAAGTTTCGTTGAAATTGGTCCAGTGATTTAGGAGGAGATGTGGAACGTACGTACATTTGTACATTCTTGGATGTGAACTAGAAGTTATGAATACCCAACGGCACCACATACTATCATCCGAGGAGTGAGACCCGTTTGATGATGACAAATAGAATTTAGCAACATTCGTTCTATTCGGAGTCCCTATGCACGGGTAAGTCCAACATACGCAACACTGCGTGCCCACTACGTGTATGCGATCGTTGCAACAAGAGACAAAGAGGTGTCTACACCGGTACAAATTGAGGCATGTCTCAGATTTGGGCGTAGGCGCAAGGAGTCACCACATCCCAGATACTTGCAACAGTCGCGTGTTGTTCACTCCGTTTAGTGCTTTATTTTAATACGTCACGCTATAAAAAGATCGACTTTTTCGCACGCATTAAAATTTCCCTTTGGGTTAGCACTTTGGCGAAGTGGTCTAACGAGAAACACTCGCAATGTGAATAGTATTATCGTGCGTTTCCTTGTTTCTCCCTCGTTAATTCCGTGGATTACAAAAACAAATTGAAATTAAACAATTGTCTTCAGTTCCTCACAAATAGGAACAACATGGAAATTACAAAGACAAACTTGTATAAAATACTTCCGACAAAAAACGTAATGAAGAAGAGGATTGATTCTGGGGCTCTTGATGTGTCGAAGCCGTCCTGGTTCTTTACGAGTCGCTTTGATCATAAATAGTTTGCGTCAACGAGAGAAAATAAAAGGACACAATAATGTCTTCAGCGAAGATGCGCATCCATAAATTACTATTTGTTTTGAATCTGGAATTGGAACACCTAATATCTGGTGTTCCTGCATTAGCTAGTGCCTCTATGTTGAAATTCAATATAGGGTAGCTGGATCTAAGGCACCGAAATTTTTAGTTTTTCTAATATTGTGGTTAATGAGAGGTAAATTTTTTCGCGATTTAAAATTGAGGTCAGAGGTTGGGTCGTTACCTATAACCTATCCAAATTCCAGCTCTGTCTGATTATTAATTATAGAGAAATTTGCAATTTAGCTAAAACAAAAATTACGGGGTTTCACTCCACGAAATGGGGTGAAGTCCTGCAATGCAGGTCTTTGCCCCGTAAGAGGTAAACATGGAGACTGAAATATATGTATAAAAGCAAGTCAGCAAAAAGTCTCCTAAATGAACAGACCTAGTGAGCCAACGCACCCTTTCTTAAAAATTGCATTCACCTGCTTTTCAGTTTAAAAGAAACCCTACTGCCTTTGTCAATAACAACATGCAGATACTAACCCGACATGAAACAGTGCATAAAATATAACAGCTTGCTTTGTCATTAAATACTTTCAATTAGCTATCACATCTGAATATAATATCTACTGTTCTAATATTTATTTATGTGCATATATCCCTCTTCATTTACTTTGTTTCCAGTGTATACCACAATATTTACAGAATGTCATTGCATTAATATTTTATAACAAACTGGCTTCTTTATTTCTTTATCTTGATTTTAATCATTTCTCGTTTAATATATATTGTAAGTAATGCAACGTTTGTAGCTTGTAAACTTCTATTGTCACATCAAAGTATACATCGCAATATCTTTGAGAGAGAAATTCTTTGGAATTGTTATGGTTCTAATATTTCCATATTTGTACGCATCCATGTGACAAAAATTTTTGTGCGAGAGGTGTTTTATACTATTTGTGCACATATAAATAAGAATAGGTTCATATAGTCTTCTCTGTTGCATGAACACAAGCAGTCAGCACTGCAACGTAGCGGCTCAGGATTTTTGACGCAAAAATCTAAAGCATTTTAACTTTTTTATCCGTAATGAGGCACAGTTACAGTTAAATAGACAGTTTCTTACACCACTGCCCCAAAGAACTTTCACCACATTGGGGAATAAAAAGTGAAAACTTTGTTGTAACCTACAACAAAAATATATCTCAACGTGAACACTCCATCTGGCGATGAACCTGTAGGGTTGGAAATCGGTAATGGCCCTATTCATGTGAACAAATAGCTTTATAAAAAGTGTCTGGTGGCTGTATTCTTCTCTGCAAGACTCAATCTGTAGTTTGCACATAGCTACGGTCACAAACTGTCAATTTCTTGGCAAAATAGGTTTTCCATAATTTCTAACGAAATGTCGACGTCATTAAAATGATGTCCAGGAAATTAACTAATAGATAACACATATGTAGGTCTTCAGCAGACATAGGTGATTTCGATTGTGCACTGCATTCTTCATATTTCATCTTTGCGAGGCTGAAAACATTTCTAGGATTCCACATTGCTATGAAACTCTGGAACATGCGCAAAGACAATTGCTATTATACATCATATGCGAAAAACACAGAGAAAATTAGTTCTGTTTTATTTCCATTGTCCACATTCAGCGATACCGCAAAGGCAATTGCTAATTATTATGGCTTTTAAATGAGTTGCAAGTTCAAGTGAATAGGTACTGCGAAAAATTGTATCAAAGATACCGTCAACAGAAAATGATATTCACTTTACAAATTACGATCTCATTGTTTCGTGTTATCTGTTCACCGTTGTGCTGTCAACCAAGG
This sequence comes from Schistocerca nitens, assembly GCF_023898315.1. NCBI lineage: Eukaryota > Metazoa > Arthropoda > Insecta > Orthoptera > Acrididae > Schistocerca > Schistocerca nitens. The sequence goes on from NC_064622.1 coordinate 406,105,009, forward strand.
CTATGCACCCACCATATTGCGCATGCGCTGTCTGCCGCAGCTACGGTAGGTGAGTACATACCTCTTGCAAACTGTCGAGCTACGAATTTGGTAGTTTTCAACACTTTTGTTAAAAAAAATACTTGCAATAAGTCTTAACAGCTAAAATTTTGACGCTGTGTTTCGTTTAATGTATTCTTCCTGTGTTGAAAATTTCAGGAAAAGTTTCGAGATATCGGATTGGACAGTTCCCTTGTTAGTAAGTTGGAAAGTGGAAGGATCATTAGGGTATTCTGTTTACCGTAAGCCCACAAATACCGACCTGTATATGCAGGCATCTAGCGGCCGCCACTTCAAAAACTGTGGTCGTTCTTCGGACATTGGTGCACCGTGTACATGTTGAGTCTGATATAGACAACCATGCAAAGAAGCTCTAATTCGTACAATATGTGTTATAGACAAAGGATATTCTACATCAAATCAGGACAGTTTTAATGAGGAGTAAAGGTGTCCACCTTCAAGGTGAAGAGAAGGAGCTGTTTAAGCCCACCGGCGTTCCTCCCATACGTGGGTAACATGTTATCTAAATTAGGCAGGAACATCATATTAAAGTAAACTTTCAGCCACCTGCAAAGACCCGTGCTCTTCTTGGCTTCGCAAAAGATGATCTGGGTTTGTGTAGGGCTGTATTCTACAGAATACTATGTCAGTGTGATATTTTATGATTGCCCACACGCATGGTTCATGAAAGGTACGTGGAACATGATCGGCCGACCGGTGTGGCCAAGCGGTTCTAGGCGCTTCAGTCTGGAACCGCGCGACAGCTACGGCCGCAGGTTCGAATCCGGCCTCGGGCATGGATGTGTGTGATGTCCTTAGGTTAGTTAGGTTTAAGTAGTTCTATGTGCTAGGGGACTGTTGACCTCAGATGTCCCATAGTGCTCAGATCCATTTGAACCATTTTTTGAATATGATCGCCACTCTCACCTTTCGCAGCCCAGAAAGTCAGACATAGCCGAATATTGTATCTCCACAGGACGTTAGAAGGGTTATTCTGCTATGAAAATCTTTGTCACGACGAAACCCTTTTGGGGTTCAGTTACTCGTATTAAGGAGTATGTGTGACACTGTAATTCTGTCAGAGATAGCAAAGGACTTGGAAGAGCAGTTGAACGGAATGGACAGTGTCTTGAAAGGAGTATATCAACAAAAGCAAAACGAGGATAATGGAATGTAGTCAAATTAATTCGGGTGATGTTGAGGGAATTAGATTCGGAAACGAGACGCTTAAAGTAGTAAAAGAGTTTTTCTACTTGGGGAGCAAAATAACTGGTGATGGTCGAAGTAGAGAGGATATAAAATGTAGACTGGCAATGGCAAGGAAAGCGTTTCTGAAGAAGAGAAATTTGTTAACATCGAGTATAAATTTAAGTGTCAGGATGTCTTTTCCGAAAGTATTTGTATGGAGAGTAGCCATGTATGGAAGTGAAACATGGACGATAAATAGTTTGGACAAGAAGAGAATAGAAGCTTTCGAAATGTGGTGCTACAGAAGAATGCTAAAGATTAGATGGATAGATCATATAACTAATGAGGAGGTAATGAATAGGATTGGGGAGAAGAGAAGTTTGTGGCACAACTTGACTAGAAGAAGGGATCGGTTGGCAGGACATGTTCTGAGGCATCAAGGGATCACCAATTTAGTATTGGAGGGAGGTGTGGAGGGTAAAAATCGTAGAGGGAGACCAAGAGATGAATACACTAAGCAGATTCAGAAGGATGTAGGTTTCAGTAGGTACTGGGAGATGAAGAAGCTTGCACAGGATAGAGTAGCATGGAAAGCTGCATCAAACCAGTCTCAGGACTGAAGACCACAACAACAACAACAAGGAGTATGTGAAAATACGTTTGGCGGAAGATATCAATCGTGACGGTGGCCTTCTTCTTGATAAGGCATGTGACCCGATGATTTCTCTAATATCTTCAGACAGGCAAAATTTTATATCTAATGACACTTTCAGTGAGAATTTTATTGTTTTGACAACTGAAGTCTTAATTCCACTGGCCCGCAGTTTGACAGAGAGCGCGCACGCAATATCACGCACCGGTGATACGCTTGCCCCTTGAGCATCAGAGGGAGCAGTGTTTGACAGAGGGCGCTGAACTCGGCAGAGGACAGCCATGCAGCGAAAACTTATGCGCAGGCACCACTGCGCCGATTTTCCGTATAAAGTCAACAACGTACGCCAGTGGTCTACACTGTAAAACTGTTCTAAAGATGGCTGAATGGTTGCCAAACGAAATATCGTGGCAAATTGTCGACATCATCCGGCTTCAAGCCCGAAACCTCAAGGAATATTCATTAGCAAGTGTTATACCACTGTTGCTTCGAATCGCTATCGCTACGTCGTCGGCGTAGCTGAACGTTGCAGAATCAGTAGTGATTACGTCGCTAGCACAGATAGATAGTTTTATGTTGTGGGCATCCGCAGTTGAAGTAGTCCATGTTTGACACATAAACCGCTCCCAGCTGAATATGAACCTTTATTTAGAGGTACACCACCAGTTTCCTGATATCAAATCATATCTTCAGAAGTGTATCTGAACAACATACAGAACATACCCACGACATTAATACCCAAAAAACAATCAGCACTCCTAATAATATAAGCCACATGAGAGCCAATATGAAATTCTTCGCGCTTTGCTTAAACATTTAGCCCGTAAGTTGGGGAGAAGGGGGACTCAACCTTCTCAAAATAAGATGCTGTTGCCATGCTTGTTGGGATAACAGCGTTTTCCAATTTAAAGTCGCATCAGTATGTAGAACTAAAAAGTTTGAATACTCCGCCTTACTTACGAACTGCCGGGCGGAATGGCCGCGCAGTTTGGGGCGCCATGTCACGGATTGCGCGGCCCGTCCCGCCGGAGGTTCTAGTCCTCCCTCGGGCATCTGTGTGTGTGTTATTCTTAGCATAAGTTAGTTTAAGTAGTGTGTAAGTCAGGGGACCGATGACCTCAGCAGTTTGGTCCCTTAGGAATTCACACACATTTGAACATTTGAACTTACGAACTCCTGCTCACGCTTTAAGTTTGTCATTGTTGTTGTACATGTGTGCAGAACTGAACATGCTGCGTTTTCTTAAACTTCAGAGAGAGACTACTTTCAGAAAACCAGTAAATAATCCTTTCAGACATATTATTTACCATTTTCTCTGTTGCTGTAAGCCAAGCATAATTCATTATTATGCTTGTGTCACCTGCAAAAGCAGCTAATTCTGCTTCATGTCTGTTAAATGATAAATCATCAAATTGTATGAGAAACAACAGAGGATGCGATATTGAATCTCCGTTCTAGATGTCTGACGCATTCGTTGAATGCAGATCACACCAAAATGGTGTAATGAATTTCTCGGGAATATCTGTATCGTGTTAAAAGAGTTAAAATGGTTTTGTGGCCGATCCGCACACTGCATGCCAGACACTTGGAAATATTTGCAAGCATTTTGTTAATCCCCTTCCAGATTACGGAAGTTAGTGCTCTACACTGGCTTCATCCGGCATCAGCTAGCAGCAACACCACAACATCAAAGGTAACAGCTGTTAAATGTTAAACGGAAGTCTGGTGCTGGTGTGAACCATTCCTATAGCCAGGCCAATCATCTGAGGACCTTAAAATTTGTCGAGTTCCACCCAAATTCTGACAAAGCAATCCTCTCAAGTTTTATAATGAACGCACATACGCTGTACCTTGGCCAGCGACATCACACTGTCACTCGCTTCTTATGATAATTTGGGAAACAGGAGTAGTATTTAATCGTTTATTAGGCACCAGGATCAGTAGGTCTATTGCGTTGATTCCCTGTCGTCGTTCCACGCACGCTCTGATGACGAGATAAATGTAGCACTTGCTACAATTTGTCAAGAATCTGGCAAAATAACTGTGAAATAATTTTTATTCAAACATGAACAACTGCAAAAATACTGAGGATCTCTATAAAGACAATTAGCTTGGATTTAGGGGAAGTAGAAGCACCAGAGAGGCAGTTCTGTTGTTGCACTTGAAAGCTGAGACAATACTTAAGAAATATAAAGACACTTTCACAAGATTTTTGGGCCATCAAATACATAAGACAACGTGAAAAAGTAGATGATGTTCGAATACCTCATTAAAAATAGGTATATGGGGAAGGAGGGTAATATGCAGTATGCTGGAGAACGAAGACATAACAATACGAAAGGGACACCTCTGGAGAAGTGCTCAGATAAAAAAGGGTGTACGGCATGGATGCAGTCTTCCTTCCAAATGTTCAGTTTGTACTTCTGAGAGCCAATGACGGTAATGAAAGAAAAGTTGAGGAGTTGGTTTAAAATTCAGAGTGAAATGATAAAGTATACAGACGATAGGATTCGGTGGTGCTGTGGGTGTCCTCAGTAAAAGTGAGGAAGAGTAATAGATCCTAATGGATGTGATGAGCAGTCTGCCGAGCACATAATGTGCACTGAGACTAAACAAAAAAAAACGAAAGCAATGGGGAGTACCTAAAATGAGATTTGCGAAGAACTTTAACGTTGGGGACCATGGTGTAGACGTGGAGAAGGAAGTCTGTTAGCTTTGAAGCAAAATATCGCATGACACGCGAAGCAAGGAGGGCGAAGAAACAGACTAGCACAAGCACATTAAGTATTTTTTTCTCAAGGAAATCTTCCAGAATATAACGAAGATCTTAATTTGAGCAAGAAATTTCTGAGACTTTGGTCGCGCGGCCCCCCGTCGGAGGTTCGAGTCCTCCCTCGGGCATGGGTGTGTGTGTTGTTCTTAGTGTAAGTTAGTTTAAGTTAGATTAAATAGTGTGTAAGCCTAGGGACCGATGACCTCAGCGGTTTGGTTCCATAGTAACTTACCACAAATTAAAAAAAAAAAAATTCTGAGACTTTCCATAAGGGACAGAACGTCGTATGGACCTGAACTGTGGAAAAACTGGAAAGGAAGAGAATCGAAGCTTTTGAGAAGCGGTGTTGTGGGAGGATGGTGATGTTAAGTGCACTGATCAGATAAGAAATTATGTTTACCACAGAATCGACAGTGAAAGGAATGTGAGGAAAACAATGACCAAAAGAAGGGATAGGATGACGAAATATGTGTTACGATATCGGGGAATAACTGCCGTGAACTTTCAAATCAGCACGCTCTCAGCCGCAGTGTGGAAATCCGTATTACGAGAGGGAGCCTTCCAGGACAACTGTAGGGGAAAGACATTAGTACAGATTCAAAAATTAATTGAAGTCGCTTACGAGGAGAAGACGGTGAGCGCCGTAACTCGATTTCACAGAAATTTCAGAAGAGGGGGCAACATACGTGAACACAAGTCTCGATTTATCCGTAGATACTTGACAATTTCTGAGAAAACGACTGTCAAAGTTTTGAAGTACTTTATGTGCCTTTTGGCGAGAATGTAATTCAAACGAAGAGGTGGGACAATTGCTAGTGTACCAGCTTCACACTTTTTGAGCCCCGCATCTGAATCCGGATTTTTATTATGTTTATTATTTTATTTTGTTTATTTATAAACGCATCACCTTGCTAACTACAGTGGGTCGTTTGCGGCTACAAACTAGACAATTTTCAGAATTTTTGTACGCTTCTTGTTTCTTGATATAATTAAATTGTTGCTTAGAGAAGAAAAACAAAACAAAAAGACACAAGATACAAAAAGTACAATTGCGAAAAAATTACTGTATTCGTAAGAAAAAAGTAGTACACGAAAGGAAGGATTTATATAGCAAAAGAAGTGCCTTTACCTAGCTATTTCAAGTGGGAGGTCTTCGGTAAACACTTCGAACCCGTCTCACCCGAATTACACTACTGGCCATTAAACTTGCTACACCACGAAGATGACGTGCTACCAGACGCGAAATTTAATCGACAGGAAGAAGATGCTGTGATATGCAAATGATTAGCTTTTCAGAGCATTCACACAAGGTTGGCGCCAGTGGCGACACCTACAACGTGCTGACATGAGGAAAGTTTCTCATACACAAACAGCAGTTGACCGGCGTTGCCTGTTGAAACGTTCTTGTGATGCCTCGTGTAAGGAGGACAAATGCGTACCATCACGTTTCCGACTTTGATAAAGGTAGGATTGTAGCCTATAGCGATTGCGGTTTATCGTATCGCGACATTTCTGCTCGCGTTGATCGAGATCCAATGACTGTTAGCAGAATATGGAATCGGTGGGTTCAGGAGGGCAATACGGAACGCCGTGCTGGATCCCAACGACCTCGTACCACTAGCTATCGAGATGACAGGCATCTTATCCGCATGGCTGTAACGGATCGTGCAGCCACATCTCGATCCCTGAGTCAACAGACGGGGACGTTTGCAACACAACAACAATCTGCACGAACAGTTCGACGACGTTTGCAGCAGCATGGACTATCAGCTCGGAGACCATGGCTGCGGTTACCCTTAACGCTGCATCACAGACAGGAGCGCCTGCGATGGTGTACTCAACGACGAACCTGGGTGCACGAATGGCAAAACGTCATTTTTTCGGATGAATCCAGGTTCTGTTTACACCATCATGATGGTCGCATCCGTGTTTGGCGACATCGCGGTGAACGCACATTGGAATTTTGTATTCGTCATCGCCATACGTCTCGGTCACCTCTTGTTCGCACTGAAGGCACTTTGATCAGTGGACGCTACATTTCAGATGTGTTACGACCCGTGGCTCTACCCTTCATTCGATCCCAGCGAAACCCTATATTTCAGCAGGATAATGCACGACCGCATGTTGCAGATCGTGCACGGGCCTTTCTGGATACAGAAAATGTTAGACTGCTGCCCTGGCCAACACATTCTCCAGATCTCTCACCAAATGAAAACGTCTGGTCAATGGTGGCCGAGCAACTGACTCGTCACAATACGCCAGTCACTAGTCTTGATGAACTGTGGTATCGTGTTGAAGCTGCATGGACTGCTGTACCTGTACACGCCATCCAAGATCTGTTTGACTCAATACCCAGGCGTATCAAGGCCGTTTTACGGCCTTAGATGGTTGTTCTGGGTACTGATTTGTCAGGATCTATGCACCAAGTTGCGTGAAAATGTAATGACATGTCAGTTCTAGTATAATATATTTGTCCAATGAATACCCGTTTATCATCCGCATTTCTTCTTGGTGAGCAATTTTAATGGCCTGTGGTGTAGCATATTCTGTTCTACTACTATATGTGTGTATGTTGTGATATTAACTCTACATAATGTTTGCATCAGTTATGACGGTAGTGCTTGTTAGAACAATTGCTTCCTCTGCTTAACCGTGCCGCAAGCGGGTGAGCAGCCTGGGGAGGTGACGTCGAGCCTCGTCTCCCCGAATGGCGTTTCTTATTTATGTTGTGCGCTTGTGCATTTACGTCTATTGTACTGCACAGTTATACAAAGTTCACATGTTTTACGGTTTATATCTTATACATTTCAAAATTTACATGTTTGAATGTTATTGTTTTATGTAAAATTATTGCTATATATACATTGAAGATGGAGGAAGGAGAAAGGAAAGCGAAGAGATTACGGATAACAGCTGCATCTGGACATTACGAGGTATCAGCGGCGACGGTGAAAATGTGTACCGGACTGGGATTCGAACAAGGGATTTCCTGCTTACGAGGCAGGTGTGTAAACCACTTGCACGGACTACCTATGCACTCTCCTACCCGCCGCCCGCAGTCCACAGTCCCTGCCCACTCCCTCCAAGCTCGATACTGAGATTACCGCAAGACGTCGGACATAATTGTGCATCCGTGCTGAAGAAGGTGGATCCATTGCCCATCTAGGCCAATCAATTATATGAGTGCGTTGAGTCTGTTCTTTCGGGCATCATATAACCGATTATTATTTCTATTTTTGCTTTTCTTTTATTGATGGCCGTAGAAGATTACTGCACGAATATTCAAATGACTCTGAGCACTATGGGACTTAACTTATGAGGTCATCAGTCCCCTAGAACTTGGAACTACTTAAATCTAACTAACCTAAGGACATCACACACATCCAAGCCCGAGGCAGGATTCAAACCTGCGACCATAGCGGTCGCGCGGTTCCAGACTGAAGCGCCTAGAACCGCTCGACCGCTCCGGCCGGCTAAATGTAGTCCAACTACAGAGAAGGTAGCTTACAGGAACCCTCGTACGGCCAGTACTTGAATATTGCTGGTCAGTGTGGGATCCATAACAGACAGAACTCATAGAGGAGACAAATGTCGTTGCAAATTCATTCAGTAAGCGTGAGAGCGGCACGGAGATGCTCAGCCAACCCCAGTGGCAGACGCTGCAAGAGAGGCGTTCTGCATCACGGTTTGGTTGCCGCTAAAGTTGCGAGCGGGCACGTTACTAGAAGAGTCTACCAATATAGCGCTTCCTCCTACGTATGTCTGGCGAAAAGACCATGAAGGCAAAAGTAGAGGGATTTGAGCTCACGCGGAGCAATCGTTCTTCCTGAGAGCCACTCGCGACTGGAACACGAAAGGAGGACGTGAGAATGGTGCGCAAATTACGCTCCCCACGCACCATTATGTGGGTTGAGGGGTATAGGTGCAGAGGTAGATATAATTATAGCTTTACGGTATATTGATAGTTTTTACTTATGGACCTTCTGACACCAACTGAATAAAACACAATTTTAGTGCCATACGTGTTTCGCCTCTATTTTCTGCAAGGCATCATCAGTGGCAGGTTACGTGGACACTTTCTTACATATTACGCTCCTGTTGCATTTTTGATGTTGTTCTTCTTCTTATGAACGCCAATTTGCGGTTTTTTCCACATTCCACAGCACTATGCACTGAACGTTTGTTTTGATGCAATGTTGGGGAGCAAAATATGATGGTCGAAGTAGAGAGGATATAAAATGTAGACTGGCAATGGCAAAGAATGCGTTTCTGAAGAAGAGAAATTTGTTAACATCGACTATAGATTTAAGTGACAGGAAGTCGTTTCTGAAAGTATTTGTATGGAGTGTAGCCCTGTATGGAAGTGAAACATGGACGATAAATAGATTGGCCAAGAAGAGAAATGTGGTACTACAGAAGAATGCTGAAGATTAGATGGGTAGATCACATAACTAATGACGAAGTATTGAACAGGATTGGGCAGAAGTTTGTGGCACAACTTGACTAGAAGAAGGGATCGGTTGGGAGGACATATTCTGAGGCATCAAGGGATCACCAGTTTAGTACTGGAGGGCAGCGTGGAGCGTAAAAATCGTAGAGGGAGACCAAGAGATGAATACACTAAGCAGATTCAGAAGGATGTAGGTTGCAGTAGGTACCGGGAGATGAAGAAGCTTGCACAGGATAGAGTAGCATGGAGAGCTCCATCAAACCAGTCTCAGGACTGAAGACCACAACACCAACAAACGGATATTCATTGGACAAATATATTATACTAGCACTGACATGTGATTACTTTTTCACGCAATTTGGGTGCATAGATCCTGAGAAGTCAGTACCCAGAACAACCACCTCTGGCCGTAATAACGGCCTTGATACCCCTGGGCATTGAGTCAAACAGAGCTTGGATGGCGTGTACAGTTTCAGCTGTCCATGCAGCTTCATCAAGAGTAGTGACTGGCATATTGTGACGAACCAGTTGCTCGGCCACCATTGACCAGACGTTTTCAATTGGTGAGAGTTCTGGAGAATGTGTTGGCCAGGGCAGCAGTCGAACATTTTCTGTATCCAGAAAGGCCCGTACACGACCTGTAACATGCGGTAGTGCATTATCCTGCTGAAATGTAGGGTTTTACAGGGATCGAATGAAGGGTAGAGTCACGGGTCGTAACACATCTGAAATGTAACGTCCACTGTTCAAAGTGCCGTCAATGCGAACAAGAGATGACCGAGACGTGTAACCAATGGCACCCCATACCATCACGCCGGGTGATACGCCAGTATGGCGATGACGATTACACGCTTCCAATGTGCGTTCACCGCGATGTCGCCAAATACGGATGCGACCATCATGATGCTGTAAACAGAACCTGGATTCATCCGAAAAATGACGTTTTGCCTTTCGTGCACCCAGGTTCGTCGTTGAGTACACCATCGCAAGCGCTCCTGTCTGTGATGCAGCGTCATCGGTAACCGCAGCTATGGTCTCCGAGTTGATAGTCCATGCTGCTGCAAACGTCGTCGAACTGTTCGTGCAGGTGGTTGTTGTCTTGCAAACGTCCCCATCTGTTTACTTAGGGATCGAGATGTGGCTGCACGATCCGTTACAGCCATGCGGATGCCTGTCATCTCGACTGCTAGTGATACGAGGCCGTTGGGATCCAGAAAGGCGTTCCGTATTTCCCTCCTGAACCCACCGATTCCATATTCTGCTAACAGTCATTGGATCTCGAACAACGTTAGCAGCAATGTCGCGATACGATAAACCGCAATCGCTATAGGCTAGAATCCGACCTTTATCAAAGTCGTGATGGTACGCATTTGTCCTCTTTACACGAGGCATCACAACAACATTTCATCAGGCAACGCCGGTCAACTGCTGTTTGTTTATGAGAAATCGGTTGGAAATTTTCCTCATGTCAGCACGTTGTAGGTGGTGCCACCGGCGCAACTTTGTGTGAATGCTCTGAAAAGCTAATCATTTGCATATCACAGCATCGGCTTCCTGATGGTTAAATTTCGCGTCTGTAGCACGTCATCTTCGTGGTGTAGCAATTTTAATGGCCAGTAGTGTATTTCTTCTAAAATGATCCACGTTTCGACCCCTCTGCTGGGATATTCCTCAGGATCTTATGGTGTCCACTACTGCTAGAACACTCTAGGGGTCGAAACGTCTATCATTTTAGCACAAATATGACGTGGCCTAATAACCCAGAAGATTTTAACTTCGAAATTACAATACTTAAATATGGCAATTACACAGATGTGTCGCAAGCAAAAGGGCGACCCGCGAAAAATCAATCTTTGCAATGACTGCTGATCTCTAACTACACTGCTGTGGAAGTGTCTAACGTTGACGCTGCTATCCAAGTCGCTAATCTTGAAGCTGCTATTGAAGTGGGCCGTCACTAGTCGGACGTGGTGCTTATGTCCTCTTGACATAGCGGCCACTGCTGTAGCGTTGTCGTCCTGGAAGTCTGGTCAGCATGTGGCTGGCTGATCTCTTCTCACAGCCTTCTTTTCCCTGTCGTTCCCGACTGGCGTGCTGGCGCTTGACTTTGTGCCGTAACACAAACAAACGAAAATGAAGGTCTGAAGTCTTTTGCACTCGTGTTCAGAAAAAATAGAACGTCTTGAATGACTAGAGTTAGGACATTCATGTTCACAGGAACGATTCTGATATTTATTTGCAATTTTTCTCCATGAATCGGCTCTTCCAGAGAACTCATCAAATGTCTCTGATAAGTTCCGTAAGATCGAGTGGTCTCCTTACTCCGTCAGCACTTCTGCATTTCAACCACGTTAGCCCGCGGCGCAACACCACCCACCGGTAAAATGTGCCTGCGGCTCTCTTAGTCACTATAAGCCAAAGTAATGGATCAGTGTGACTTGGGCAGACGTGCAGGATGCCTCGCAGACGTATAAGCGAACCTTAGCGTCAAGTCAATGAGTTTGAAAGAGGGCGCATTACTGGCATGAGAGAATGTGTTGCATCCATCAGGAAAATTGCTGCTTGTGAGGGATGGGGTGTTTCGGCAGTGCAACTGGTGTGTGCCGAATGGTTCAAGGAAGGACGTAGAACACGGCGAGATGGATCAGGTCGCACCACCCAGACCATCCCCCGAGAAGATCGACACCTCACCCGTATTCCATTGCAGGACAGATCTGCGTCGTCTCCGGCCCTGGGGTAGCAGTGGAGCAGTATACAGGGTGGTCCATTGATCGTGACTGGGCCAAATATCTCACGAAACAAACGTCAAACGAAAAAACTACAAAGAACGAAACTTGTCTAGCTTGAAGGGGGAAACCAGGTGGCGCTATGGTTGGCCCGCTAGATGGCGCTGCCATAAGTCAAACGGATATCAACTGAGTTTTTTTAAATGGGAACCCCCATTTTTTATTACATATTCGTGTAGTACGTAAAGAAATACGAATGTTTTATTTGGACCACTTTGTTCGCTTTGTGATAGATGGCACTTTAATAGTCACAAACATAACAGGTACGTTTTTTAAATTAAAACACAGAACGTAGGTACTTTTGAACATTTTATTTCGGTTGTTCCAATGTGATTCATATACCTTTGTGAACTTATCATTTCTGAGAACGCATGCTGTTACAGAGTGATTACCTGTAAATACCACGTTAATGCAATAACTGCTCAAAATTATGTCCGTCAACCTCATTGTATTTGGTAATACGTGTAACGACATTCCTCTCAACAGCGAGTAGTTCGCCTTCCGTAATGTTCGCACATGCATTGACAATGCGCTGACGCATGTTGTCAGGCGTTGTCGGTGGATCACGATAGCAAATATCCTTCAACTTTCCCCACAGAAAGAAATCCGGGGACGTCAGATCCGGTGAACGTGCGGGCCAAGGTATGGTGCTTTGACGACCAATCAACCTGTCATGAAATATGCTGTTCATTACCGCTTCAACCGCACACGAGCTATATGCCAACATCCATCATGCTGGAAGTTCAAATGGTTCAAATGGCTCTGAGCACTATGGGACTCAACTGCTGTGGTTATCAGTCCCCGAGAACTTAGAACTACTTAAACCTAACTAACCTAAGGACATCACACACATCCATGCCCGAGGCAGGATTCGAACCTGCGACCGTAGCAGTCCCACGGATCCGGACTGCGCGCCTAGAACCGCGAGACCACCGCGGCATGGCCATGCTGGAAGTACATCGCCATTCTGTCATGCAGTGAAACATCTTGTACTAACATTGGTAGAACATTACGTAGGAAATCAGCATACATTGCACCATTTAGATTGCCATGGATAAAATGGAGGACAATTATCCTTCCTCCAATAATGCCGCACTATACGTTAACCCGCCAAGGTCGCTGATGTTCCATTTGTCGCAGCCATCGTGGTCCATTTTAACACGGGTAATGTATCACGAAGCAAATACCGTCCGCACTGGCGGAATGTTACGTGATACCACGTACTTATATGTTTGTGACTATAACAGCGCCAGCTATCACAAAGCGAAAAAAGCGGTCCAACTAAAACATTCATATTTCTTTACGTACAACTCGAATATGTAATAAAAAATGGGGGTTCCTATTTTAAAAAACGCACTTGATATCCGTTTGACCTATGGCAGCGCCATCTAGCGGGCCAACCATAGCGCCAACAGGTTCCCCCCTTCAAGCTAGACGAGTTTCGTTCTTTGTAGTTTTTTCGTTTGATGCTAATTTCGTGAGATATTTGGCCCGGTCACTATCAATGGACCACCCTGTATATCGTATACTATTAGGGCTGACAGTCTGTCGTCATTTATTCCGACATTGGTTACGTGCGCGTCGTCCACTTCTCCGCCTAACTTTGACGAACGTGAAGAAACATGCTAGACAGCAGTAATGCTCAGAACGACATCACTGTGGACAGGAACGATGGCCGCATTTTGGCTCGCCGTAGGGGTAGTACCATCTCAGTGCATTCGTGCAGTCCATACAGTGCCAACTCACGTTCTCATGGTGTGGGTTGCTATTGGGTACAACCACAATGCACAGATGGTGCATGTCCAGGGCACTGCGACAAGCGTGGCCTACGTGAATGACATCCTGTAACCTGTGCCGTACCTTTCCTGCACAGCACCCCAGACGCCATTTTCCAGCAGGACAATGCACGACCGCGTGCCTTCTTTGTGTCACAGGACGTCAGCATTTTGACTTGACCCGCCAGATAACCAGACTTGTGGCTAATCGAAAATGTGGGATACGATGAAACGACAGGTGCAGCGATGTGACCCAATACCCATCACCAAAGACGAACTCTGGAAGCAGGTGAAAGCAGCATGGTGGACGCCAATCGCACCTTTTACGCGTCGATGCCATCACGCATGAAACAAGTTATCAGGGCCAACGGCGGACGCTGTGCCTACTAGGCAACAGGACACATGCTGAACCGAGGTGACTGAAATTCTAATCATTTCTGAAGAACATACCAATGTTCATGTCCTGTGAATATGAACGCCTTATCGCTAGTCGTTCAAGGTGTTCTGTTTCTTCTGAGCATGAGTGTATTATGAACCATACTGCCAATAACCAATACTACACAGAGGGGAACATACAGTGTCATCAGGTTTCTGAAACAAAGGATCACACGAGGCATGCACATATACTGCTGTGACGGACCGCGATAAGTACGTCCTTTGGGTATAATTGCTTTGTCTCGAAACACAGTAAAAAATAAAGCTATGCGTCGTAAACGAAATAAATGGCTACTAAATACAACTGAATACTTTTGGCGGTGAGGATAGCAGATTACAATTCCATGACTCATTGCCTTTTCTCGTAGATTTCCATTTATCTTCCACTTTAAAGGACCAGTGTGTACAGTGATCAACTGTTGTTGAATGAGAACTGCATATTATTACTAAGCGAACTTTCTTTACCAATTTGCATTGTACTCTGTAATAACCGGACGGTAAACTGTCTGCCATTCCTTTCTTCTAAGAATTATGTACTGTTTATGAGTAATTCAATACTTGTTATAAGTGCATAACCAACGAACTAATTCGATCACAAAAGAAAAACAATCATATCAGTTAAACAAAATCGAGCGACAGCATTTCTTTCAGTGCTTCAGTTAGAAGACAAGTCATCGCGCTTTACTGTACACCGTAAATGACCACTCGGTTTCCAATTTCATGAAGGAAAGGGAAATTAAATACGATGTTAGATGATTAAACCAGCTCTATAACTTACCTAACATTGTGCTACAATACATGCATCTGAATGATTTTTATATTTATTTGCAATTTTTCTCCATGAATCTGTTATTCCAGAAAACTCATCGAATACATCCAATACGTTTAGTAAGATCGATTGACCTCCGTAATCTATCAGCACATTCTGTTGTTTCACCACTAAGAAAAGAAGAAGCAAACAATGCAATTCGTCACTCTATTCCGAACCACTAATTGCCAATAATTTATAGATTGCAACCACGGCTTCTTTTGCACATCTACGATGTGTGTTATTGTTTGTCTGTAAATCCGCCAACCAACAGACATGTATCTTGGAAATATTGTTCAGTGATATCGTAGATGCTAAATTTCCTTGTTTGGCCAATTAGTTACCACTTATAACGTTATTAGTCCTTATTTTTAATGATTTGATAAAAATTTCAAACTCGTATCTTG
Source organism: Schistocerca nitens (assembly GCF_023898315.1). NCBI lineage: Eukaryota > Metazoa > Arthropoda > Insecta > Orthoptera > Acrididae > Schistocerca > Schistocerca nitens. The sequence goes on from NC_064622.1 coordinate 406,120,322, forward strand.
TTGTTACTTATTTCTTGTAGATGTAATATGTACAGTATATATCGGATCTCTTTTATAAGACTCTTCATACTTGCATGTACTTGCAAAATTCTGACGCAACTTGTCGCACGTTTGCAAGATAGCATTACTGAAGAGTTTCAGTATCTAAGAATATTTTTATTTTATCGTTTTATTGACATAACAGCCAAACTGGCCACATAAAAACACCAGATACTCTAATTTCTGTTTCGTGTATGCCACTGACGTGGCACAAAGTGCTGACGGCCTTCATAACATTCTTGTTGACCGTGAACGCTATCTGTGTAAGCTTCGGTGGAACATGCTAATCTCTATTGTTATCATCTTTGACAGCTTGACAGTCTTTTTCTTGTACATCAGGTGACTGAACGGACTATAGTTTCAGTAGAAAGCAGTAAACACCTGCAAGAATACGCGGTGCGGCGCTTAGATCCGGACAAATTTCAATTTGAATTTCCCGCCATATCGTACTTCTGCCGGAGGTTGCGATTGGTGTCCTCGAAAGCCATCTAGAAAACATTCAAAACCTCAAAATGGCCGAGATGTTACTGACAAGTGCGGAGTTCAACCGAAGAGCCGCGTTCTCCACTGAAATCGATTCTTCGGGTATCCCAGATCAACTGTTTACTATATTGTGGCCAAGTATAGTGCGTCGGAGAAGTCTGGGGAAGGTTCCGCTAACCCGGCGAGGAAACCCCATTCCAGGAAACGTGTGTCACGAACTGCGGCAGTCATCGAAAAGGTTCCGGCGCTGATTTCGGAGGACCCGGGGCAATCGCCGAGGAAATTGGAGTCAGTGGTGTCAGCGAGCATGAATATGACAGTAAAACTAGCGACAGCCTCAATGTAATCTATGTTTTGATTCGAGTCACGAAAGTATTTTACTCGAATTTGTGTCTACGGTTCTAGGGGCTTCAGTCCGGAACCGCGCTGCTGTTACGGTCGCAGGTTCGAATCCTGCCTCGGGCATGAATGTGTGTGATGTCCTTAGGTTAGTTAGGTTTAAGTAGTTCTAAGTTCTAGGGGACTGATGTTAAGTACCGTAGTGCTTAGAGCCATTTGAACCATTTTTGACAAATAAAGAAAGAGAAGAAAAAGCAAATAAAAATAAAGAAAAATGGAAGTAGCCGACGAGAAGAAAGGCAGTAAACAGAATAGTGCGAAGTGCACGAAACCCAATCCTAGGGGAGCTCTTTTTCACGACAATGATGAAGACAGAGAGTGTATGTACTGTGAAGAAAATTTTTAAATTCAAGGCCAGAAGAGAAATGGATTTATTGCTGATTGTGCTCACTGTGCACACAGTTTGACTTTTGTTTCTGAAAAGTGTAAATAATTTAATTCAAATCATGTTTTATAATAAAATATATATAGCTCTTTGTTACAACAGTTTCTTTTCCTTTATTTTTAAGCGTAAACAGTAACTAGCTGTTTTGCCTCTCCTGTCGGGCGAAGTGGCCATTTTGCCACTTTGTGAAAATTGAATTGTCTGATGTACTTAATATGTTCCTAAGGTGATTCGATAGTTTACTTAAGTAGTTTGTGGATCTCCATCTAATGTTACTCAGCTTACTTTTCCCGGCCGTCCCATACCTCCTACCATGACATGTATTAAATACGCAACGGTAATCTTACACATACTCGATAAACCTAGAAATAGTATACATCTTTGTACAACCACATCCGGAGATCAAAGTCATACCGTGAAAAGAAGACAACGAGGCCAGCAACAGACACAGCTAAGAAGTAAAACTTTAACATTCTAATAGTGGGCAAGCCTCTCGGTTACACTAAAAAATTTCGAAAATCTGTGACGTGGGTACGTCATGAAAATTATTCATTACTGCAAAAGCGTGTTACAAAGTGCACCAAGCGTTGTACACTCAAGCACCAAAGAAACTGGTATAGCCATGCGTATTCAAATAAAGAGATGTGTAAACAGCCAGAATACGGCCTGCGGTCGGCAACGCCTATAAAGACAACAACTGTCTGGCACAGTTGTTAGATCGGTTACTAGTGCTACAATGGCTGCTTATCACGATTTAAGTTGTTTTTGAACGTGGTGTTATAGTCAGTGCACGAGCGATGGGACACATCATCTCAGAAGTAGTGATGAAGTGGGGATTTTCACGTACGACCATTTCACGAGTGTACTGTGAATATCAGGAATCCGGTAAAACGTCGAATCTCCGACATCGCTGAGGCCGGAAGAAGATCCTGCAGGAGCGGGACCAACGACGACTGAAGATAATCGTTCAACGTGACAGAATTGCAACCCTTCCGCGAATTGCTGCATATTTCAGTGTTGGGCCATCAACAAGTGTCAGCGTGCGGACCTTTCAAAGAAACATCATCGATATGGCCTTTCGGAGCCAGAGACCCACTCGTTTTCCCCTGATGACTGCACGACACAAAGCTTTACGCCTCGCTTGGGCCCTTCAACACCGACATTGAACTTTTGATGGCTGGAAACATGTTGCCTGGTCGGACGGGTCTCGTTGGAAATTGTATCGAGCGGATGGACGTGTACAGGAATGGAGACAACCCCATGAATCCATGGATGCTGTATGTCAGCAGAGGACTGCTCAGGCTGGTGGAGGCTCTGTAATGGTGTGGAACGTGTGCAGTTGGAGTGATAAGGGACACCTGATACGTCTAGATACGACTTTGACAGGTGACACGTACGTAAGCATCCTGCCTGATCATCTGCATCCATTCATGTCCATTGTGCATTCCGATGCACACTCCTGGAAATTGAAATAAGAACACCGTGAATTCATTGTCCCAGGAAGGGGAAACTTTATTGACACATTCCTGGGGTCAGATACATCACATGATCACACTGACAGAACCACAGGCACATAGACACATGCAACAGAGCATGCACAATGTCGGCACTAGTACAGTGTATATCCACCTTTCGCAGCAATGCAGGCTGCTATTCTCCCATGGAGACGATCGTAGAGATGCTGGATGTAGTCCTGTGGAACGGCTTGCCATGCCATTTCCACCTGGCGCCTCAGTTGGACCAGCGTTCGTGCTGGACGTGCAGACCGCGTGAGACGACGCTTCATCCAGTCCCAAACATGCTCAATGGGGGACAGATCCGGAGATCTTGCTGGCCAGGGTAGTTGACTTACACCTTCTACAGCACGTTGGGTGGCACGGAATACATGCGGACGTGCATTGTCCTGTTGGAACAGCAAGTTCCCTTGCCGGTCTAGGAATGGTAGAACGATGGGTTCGATGACGGTTTGGATGTACCGTGCACTATTCAGTGTCCCCTCGACGATCACCAGTGGTGTACGGCCAGTGTAGGAGAACGCTCCCCACACCATGATGCCGGGTGTTGGCCCTGTGTGCCTCGGTCGTATGCAGTCCTGATTGTGGCGCTCACCTGCACGGCGCCAAACACGCATACGACCATCATTGGCACCAAGACAGAAGCGACTCTCATCGCTGAAGACGACAGGTCTCCATTCGTCCCTCCATTCACGCCTGTCGCGACACCACTGGAGGCGGGCTGCACGATGTTGGGGCGTGAGCGGAAGACGGCCTAACGGTGTGCGGGACCGTAGCCCAGCTTCATGGAGACGGTTGCGAATGGTCCTCGCCGATACCCCAGGAGCAACAGTGTCCCTAATTTGCTGGGAAGGGGCGGTGCGGTCCCCTACGGCACTGCGTAGGATCCTACGGTCTTGGCGTGCATCCTTGCGTCGCTGCGGTCCGGTCCCAGGTCGACGGGCACGTGCACCTTCCGCCGACCACTGGCGACAACATCGATGTACTGTGGAGACCTCACGCCCCACGTGTTGAGCAATTCGGCGGTACGTCCACCCGGCCTCCCGCATGCCCACTATACGCCCTCGCTCAAAGTCCGTCAACTGCACATACGGTTCACGTCCACGCTGTCGCGGCATGCTACCAGTGTTAAAGACTGCGATGGAGCTCCGTATGCCACGGCAAACTGGCTGACACTGACGGCGGCGGTGCACAAATGCTGCGCAGCTAGCGCCATTCGACGGCCAACACCGCGGTTCCTGGTGTGTCCGCTGTGCCGTGCGTGTGATCATTGCTTGTACAGCCCTCTCGCAGTGTCCGGAGCAAGAACGGTGGATCTGACACACCGGTGTCAATGTGTTCTTTTTTACATTTCCATGAGTGTATTTGGGAAATTCCAACAGGACAACGCGACATCCCAAACGTCGAAAATTGCTACAGAGTGGCTCCAGGTACTTTCATCTGAGTTTAAACACCTCCGCTGCCCACCAAAGTCCTCAGACATGAACATTATTGAGCATGTCTTGGATGCCTTGCAACGTGCTCTTCAGAAGAGATCTCCACCCTCTCGAACTTTTACGGATTTGTGGAAAGCCTTACTGGATTCATCGTGTCATTTCCCTCCAGCACTACTTCAGACTTTATTCGAGTCCACGTCGTGTTGCGGCACTTCTGCGTGTTCGTGGGGGGCCCTACACGATATTAGGCAGCTGTATCAGTTTCTTTGGTTCTTCAGCTTATAATAGCCAAAGACAGTACACTAGCAAGGTCAAATACGTACACCACATCGCTTTCAGCCAAGTCATGTTATTCATGCGCCATGCCTCATCGTTAACAGGCTGTTCGTGGCCGCGTCATCGCTCTTGTGGAGGAAGGGAATTTGGCGGCGTCGGAGGCCGGGCCACGGTCTGGCGTTCCTGAGCGCACTGCGGGACAGTGGGTAAAACGTTATCGAGATACTAGAGGTTCCAGTCGGCGTGTGGGAAGTGCGCTTTGGCGTGTAAATGCATCTGTCCACAATAACAAACTGTCGATACGTCATGGCACAATATTTTCTTCTTTTAAACTGGGTGCAGTTGGTACATACTACTGCGTTTCTCGGATCGATGGATACGGTTCGGCGCCTTCTTCAGGATGCTCGGCTACGGAAAGAATGCCATCAACCGCTTTACGTGTCTATGCTCATCCGTAGATATTTGACAGTTTCCGAGAAGACGACAGTCAAAGTTTCCGCCGTAATTTAAATGCTCGCGGTAAATTCAATCAAAGCGGTGGCATAGAGGTTAGTGTTGAGATCTAACACTTTTGCGACCCGGGTTCGAAACCCGATTATTGTTTCTATTTCTTTTTTTTTTTTTTTTTTTTTTTTTTTTTTTTTTTTTTTTTTTTCATTGTCCACTCATGTCCGTAGAAGATTATCAGACGAATACTACTTATGAAATTAGAGCATACGAGGGTTATATTAATTGTAAAATTAGAATTGGTTTCCACAATAAGTGTCATCAATTGCGTAATCTACGTGTATATGGCGTTTTCAGGGATTCCAATACTTTTAAATTCTCATATTCTTATACAGGGTGTTTATAAATGAATATCAGGATTTTAACGCTTTATAGTATTTATTATATTAAACTTACAGTTATAAATGATACGTCAAATGAAAGAGCAACTAAAACAGTTTTACCAAAAGCCTTATAAATGTTCAATGTGAGCACGATTTGTCACACGGCACACATCTATAGCTGAGTTCTTCCCAAACACTGATAAGTGTGTCTTCAGTGATTGTAGCAACAGCTGCTTGAATCTGGTTTCTTAATTCAGGGAGGTCTGCTGGTAGTGGAGGCACGTACACACGATCCTTGATGAAGCCCCAAAGGAAAAAATCGCATGGCGTTAGGTTGGGTGAACATGGAGGCCATGCAAAGCAAGCCCTGTCGTTGGGCCCCCTGCAGCCTATCCAGTGCTTGGGTACAGTGAAGGTCAGCCAATCGCATACGTCGCTATGCCAGTGAGGGGGCGCATCATCTTGCTGGAAAACGCTCATCTTCTTCCAACTGAGGGAAGAGCCATTGCTCTAGTGTATCAAGGTAAGAAGTGCCAGTTTGAGTAGGTTCACCAAAAAAGAAAGTCCCATAAACTTTCCGCTGGGATGCTGCACAAAAAACAGTCACTTTAGGGGAATCTCGTTGCATTGTACCACGTCGTGAGGATTTTCTGAGCACCAGATGCGCACATTGTGAGTGTTAACATGTCCACTAAGTGAAAAGTCGATTCATCACTCAAGACAACATGATCTAAAAAATCTTCATCGCCATGAAACAACATTTTGTTTGCAAAGTTGGCTTGTAATCCGTGGTCTGCCAGCTTTAGAGCCTGTAATAACTGTAAACGGTAAGGACATAGCTGAACGTGTTTTCTCAAAACTTTCCAAACAGTCGACATGGGAACTTGTAATTCACGACTAGCCTTCCGGTCTGACTTCTTGGCTTACGGGTGAACGACTCTCTCACTCGCTCAACAGTCTCTTCACTAACTCTTATTCGTCCTGCGCTCTTCCCTTTACCGGCTGGTATCTTCAAATTGCTGATACCATCTACGAATGTTATTGTCACTTGGAGGATCACAACCTAACTTCAGCCGGAACGCACGTTGCATAGTAACTACAGATTCGGTCTTTACAAACTGCGAAACACAAAACGCTTTCTGTTCACGAGTCGCCATCTTCGCTACTACCGCTGTCTAGCGGATTGCGGCGAAAACATTGCGCGCTGTGCATGCGCACTGGTGCCAAACACAACTGTTTGAAACTTCCTGGCAGATTAAAACTGTGTGCCCGACCGAGACTCGAACTCGGGACCTTTGCCTTTCGCGGGCAAGTGCTCTACCATCTGAGCTACCGAAGCACGACTCACGCCCGGTACTCACAGCTTTACTTGTGCCAGTATCTCGTCTCCTACCATCCAAACTTTACAGAAGCTCTTCTGGAAACTTCGCCCAGGCTGTGGCTAAGCCATGTCTCCGCTATATCCTTTCTTTCGGGAGTGCTAGTTCTGCATGGTTCGCAGAAGAGCTTCTGTAAAGTTTGGAAGGTAGGAGACGAGATACTGGCAGAAGTAAAGCTGTGAGTACCGGGCGTGAGTCATGCTTCGGTAGCTCAGATGGTAGAGCACTTGCCCGCGAAAGGCAAAGGTCCCGAGTTCGAGTCTCGGTCGGGCACACAGTTTTAATCTGCCAGGAAGTTTCATATCAGCGCACACTCCGCTGCAGAGTGAAAATCTCATTCTGGAAACAACTGTTTGAGTTGCTCTTTCATTTGACATATGATTTATAACTGTAAGTTTAATGTAATAAAGCGTCAAAACCCCGAAATTCATTTATAAACACCCTGTATTTTGGCCAACGGCCTTGTTGCAGTGGTAACAATGAAGTTAAGCATTATCGGGCTTGGCTAGCACTTGGATGGGTCTGCCGAGTGCTGTTGGCAACCAGAGTGCACTCACCCCTTGTGAGGCCAATTGAGGAGCTGTTTGATTAAGTAGCGTCACCGGTAACGAAAACTGACAACGGCCAAGAGAATAGTGTGCTGACCACAAGCTCCTCCGTTCAAATGGCTCTGAGCACTATGGGACTTAACTGCTGAGGGCATCAGTCCCCTAGAACTTAGAACTACTTAAACCTAACGAACCTAAGGACATCACACACATCCATGCCCGAGGCAGGATTCGAACCTGCGACCGTAGCGGTCGCGCGGTTCCAGACTGTAGCGCCTAGAACCGCTCGGCCACCATGGCCGGCAGCTCCTCCGTATCTGCATCCGGTAAAGCCTAAGTGCTGAGGATAACAAGGCTGCCGGGCGTACCGTTGGGCCTTCAAGGCCTGTTAGGATGATGTTTTGTTTTTGTTTTTATTCTTATATTTCATACTTACATCAGTTCTTACATTAATTCTTACACTGTATTCTTACGTTTATTCTTCAGGAAAATTTGGTGCAGTCCTTTGAATCATACCGATCGTACAAACATTGGAATCATACAAATTGCGCACACCTTGAACTCGTTTGCCACTGTTATTTTTTATTATCTATGTTTCCACTAAAGATTTTTTCGCGGGTGTTGTTGTTGTGGTCTTCAGTCCTGAGACTGGTTTGATGCTCCTCTCCTTGCTACTCTATCCTGTGCAAACTTCTTCATCTCCCAGTACTTACTGCAACCTACATCCTTCTGAATTTGCTTAATGTATTCATCTCTTGGTCTCCCTCTACGATTTTTACCCTCCACGCTGCCCTCCAATGCTAAATTTGTGATCCCTTGAACATGTCTTACCAACCGGTCCCTTCTTCTTGTCAAGTTGTGCCACAAACTCCTCTTCTCACCTGTTCTATTCAATACCTCCTCATTAGTTACGTGATCTACCCATCTAATCTTCAGCGTTCTTCTGTAGCACCACATTTCGAAAGCTTCTATTCTCTTCCTCTCCAAACTATTCATCGTCCATGTTTCACTTCCATACATGGCTACACTACATACAAATACTTTCAGAAACGACTTCCTGACACTTAAATCAATACTCGATGTTAACAATTTTCTCTTCTTCTGAAACGATTTCCTTGCCATTGCCAGTCTACATTTTGTAACCTCTATACTTCGACCATCATCAGTTATTTTGCTCCCCAAATAGCAAAACTCCTTTACTACTTTAAGTGTCTCATTTCCTAATCTAATTCCCTCAGCATCACCCGACTTAATTCGACTACATTCCATTATCCTCGTTTTGCTTTTGTTGATGTTCATCTTGTATCCTCCTTTCAAGACACTGTCCATTCCGTTCAACTGCTCTTCCAAGTCCTTTGCTGTCTCTGACAGAATTACAATGTCATCGGCGAACTCAAAGTTTTTATTCCTTCTCCATGGATTTTAATACCTACTCCGAATTTTTCTTTTGTTTCCTTTACTGCTTGCTCAATATACAGATAGAATAACATCGGAAATAGGCTACAACCCTGTGTCACTCCCTTCCCAACCACTGCTTCCCTTTCATGCCCCTCTACTCTTATAACTGCCATCTGGTTTCTGTACAAATTGTAAATAGCCTTTCGCTCCCTGTATTTTACCCCTGCCTCCTTTAGAATTTAAAAGAGAATATTCCAGTCAACATTGTCAAAAGCTTTCTCTAAGTCTACAAATGCTAGCAACGTAGGTTTGCCTTTCCTTAATCTTTCTTCTAAGATAAGGCGTAAGGTCAGTATTGCCTCACGTGTTCCAACATTTCTCCGGAATCGAAACTGATCTTCCCCGAGGTCGACTTCTACCAGTTTTTCCATTCATCTGTAAAGAATTCGCGTTAGTATTTTGCAGCTGTGACTTATTAAACTGATAGTTCAGTAATTTTCACATCTGTCAACACCTGCGGGTAGTAGTCATGATACCTGTATCCTTGGATCTGCATCTGGAAAAAAGGTTATGATGGTTCAAATGGCTCTGAGCACTATGGGACTCAACTGCTGTGGTCATTAGTCCCCTAGAACTTAGAACTACTTAAACCTAACTAACCTAAGGACATCACATACATCCATGCCCGAGGCAGGATTCGAACCTGCGACCGTAGCAGTCGCACGGTTCCGGACTGCGCGCCTAGAACCGCGAGAAAAGGTTATGGGATGAATATCAGAAATCTAAAAGAAAGGTAATGAAATGTAGTCGAATTAATTGATACGCTGCTGACATAATTATATTACGATATGAAACATTAAAAGTAGTAGACTAGTTTAGCTCCTTGGGGAGAAAAATAATTGACAACGGTTGAGGTAGAGAGGATGTAAGATACAGACTGGCAATAGTAAGAAAAGCATTTCTGAAAAAGAGAAATCTGTTAACATCGAAATTAAATGTAGGTTTTACGAAGTATTTTCTAAAGCTACTTGTCTGAAGTGTAGCCTCATATGGAAGTGAACGTGGACGGTGAACAGACAAGAGGCGAATCGAAGCTTCTGAAATGTGGCGCTACACAAGAATGCTGAAGGTTAGATGGGTAGATCGGATAAATAATGAGGTACATCTACATCTACGTGATTACTCTGATATTCACAATAAACTGCCTGGCAGAGGGTTCAATGAACCAACTTCAAGCACCGGCCGGTGTGGCCGAGAGGTACTAGTCGCTTCAGTCTGGAACCGCGCTACCGCTACGGTCGCAGGGTCGAGTCCTGCCTCGGGCATGGATGTGTGCGATGTCCTTAGGTTGGTTAGGTTTAAGTAGTTTTAAGTTCTAGGGGACTGATGTTAAGTCCCATAGTGCTCAGAGCCATTTTGAACCAACTTCAAGCTGTCTCCATACCGTTCAACTCTCGAGAGGCTCGTGGGAAAAACGAGCACTTAAATTTTTCTGTGTGAGACCTGATTTCTCTTATTTTATCGTGATCGTCATTTCTCCCTATGTAGGTGGGTGCCAATAGAATGTTTTAAAAATCAGAGGAGAGAACTGGTGATTGAAATTTCATGAGAAGATCCCGTCGCAACGAAAAACGCCCTTGCTTTAATGATAGCCACTCAAATTCACGTATCATGTCTGTGGCACTATCTCCCCTATTTCGCGATAGTACAAAACGAGCCGCAGTTCTTTGAACTCTTTCGATGTCATTCGTCAGTCCCACATAATGCTGATCCCACTCTGCACAAGGAGAACAAGCATGGTGTAAGCAGTCTCTTTAGTAGATCTGTTGCACCTTCTAAGTGTTCTGCCAAAGAATCGCGGTTTTTGGTTTGCTCTACCCACAATATTATCTATCGTTCCAAATTAGGTTATTTGTAATTGAAATCCCTACGTATTTAGTTGAATTTTCAGCCTTAAGATTTGTGTGACTTATCATGTAGTCGAAATTTAGTGGATTTCTTTTAGTACTCATGTGAATAACTTCACACTTTTCTTTATTCAGGATCAATTGTCACTTTTCGCACCATGCAGATATCTTACCTAAATCATTTTTAAATTCGTTTTGGTCATCTGGGGACTTTACAAGACCGTAAATGACAGCATCAACTGCAAACAGTCTAACAGGGCTACTCAGATTGTCTCCTATGTCGTTAATATAGATCAGAAACAATGGAGGGCCTATAACGCTTCCTTGCGGAACGCCGGATATTACATCAGTTTTACTCAATGACTTTACGTCTATTACTATGAACTGTGGCCTTTTCGACAGGAAATCACGAATCCAGTCGCACAACTGAGGCGATATTCCATAGGTACGCTGTTTGGTTAGAAGACGCTTGTGAGGAACGGTGTCGAAAGCCTTCTGGAAATCTAAAAATATAGAATCAATTTGACATCCTCTGTCGATAGCACTTATTACTTCATCAGTATAAAGAGCTAGTTGTGTTTCAAAATGGTTCAAAATGGCTCTGAGTACTATGGAACTTAACATCTCAGGTCATCAGTCCCCTAGAACTTAGAACTACTTAAACCTAACTAACCTAAGGACATCACACACATCCATGCCCGAGGCAGGATTCGAACCTGCGACCGTAGCGGTCACGCAGTTCCCGACTGAAGCGCCTAGAACCGCTCGGCCACCAGTTGTGTTTCACAAGAACGATGTTTTCTGAATCCGTGCTGACTAGGTGTCAATAAATCTTTTTTTTTCCTGGTAATTCATAATTTTCGAACACAGAATATGTTCCAAAACCCTACTGCAAATCGACGTTAGTGATATGGGCAAGTAGTGAGCCGAATTAGTGAGAGAAGAAGTTTATGGTGCAACCCGTCTAAAAGAAGAGACTGATACATAGCACAGACTCTGAGGCATCAAGGAATCGTCAGTTTGGCAATAGAAGCGTGAAGAGATGGGGTGGGGTAGGGTAATCACAGGTTGACTACAGTAAGGAGGTTCAAATGAGTATAGGTTGCAGTAGTGAAACTGAGATAAAGAGGCCTGCTCAAGATAGCTTGGAGAACTGCGTATAACCAGTCGTCGGAGTGGAGATAATAAACACGTCTTACTACTTCACCACCTCGTTCTGTGCTAACTTAGTGTTTCTTGCGGAAGTGACGGTCGAGGTTACCGTCTTAAGATTGTCTAGTCTGCAAACCATGATCGTCTCAGGGCTTTAGTACCTGTAGGTTTGAACTACACGCAGATACTACGGAAGTGCTTCTACTCAAACGTAAATCTCTGGAGGGAAGGTGACGTTCTTTTCGAGGAGTACTCTTGAGAAAATTTAGGGAAGGGGCATTTGAGACTAAGTGCAGAACAATTTTGCTGCCGCTCACGTACATTTCGCGTAAGGACCATGAAGGCAAGATCAAAGAGATTAGGAGTCATGCGGAGACATATAGATAGTCGTTTCTCCCTCGCTCTATTTGCGAGCGAAAGAGTAAGGGAAATGACTAGCAACGGTAGAGGGTTCTCTCCGTCACGCACTATACGGTGGCTTGAAGAGTATGTATATAGATGTAGATGTAGACACACCTCATGTCACTTACTGGTAGCCTCAGTTTAACTTTAGGATGTGGTCAGACGCGGTTGCTCGACATACATCTAATGCGGGTCTTATTCTATAAAATGCTTTTTAAGGGCAAGTGTACAGAAAATTTTATTTATTTCCTAGTTCAGTTCCTCTGTTAGAGGGACTATTGTTCTCAGAAATTCAAAAGAAAAATCTTTTAACCTTTTTGGTTACGGTGCTGTTAATAATGAAACTAAGAACGAAGACTTCATTGACTCATTTCGCTGGATACTGCACCCGATTTACTAATTATAAGCTCGCCTTGCGAGGCAAGTCACTGTTGCCCTACTGCAGTCTGAAGAAGGCGCTGTCTCGTTTCTCTCCCTGAGGAAGTTACTTTCTCAGAAATCGGATAAGGTGGCGCTGTATGTCAGAAATAGACTTTGCTTGGATTACGCCTTCGATGTAAGTTTTTCCATTAAAACTCTGCTCGCTTTTTAATCTAGACATGAAAGTTTGCTTCAGTAATGTCTTTATCCTGAAGCTTCTGCTCTATGAGATTTACATCAAAATTCTATAAGGGCTGAAGGCTCCATCATCGCAACTTCTGAACAGACTATTATCTGCAGACAAGGTATTACACTTTATACTTGCGACGCTCTGCTCGGCTAATACCTGGACAAGTGAAGAGACTGAATTTTAGGGACGATTAAATGACGAAACTGCTGCAGGAAAGAGAGAATAAATATAGGAAATCGTAGTTGGAAAGACAAGACAAATTAAGCGTATGCAAACACAAAATAACGTTCTACTAAATTAAAAACAAGAGCGACAAAATTAGCAATGCAAAAGGAATTCCAGTGTTAAACGCAGAGGAGAGAAACGATGGATGGAAAGCGGTCAATCAGACCCTGTACGAGGGAGAAGAACGCCATTTATTGATTGTTTGGTGTATTACGCCGTTACGATTAAACATCCGAACTGTTAAGTTGAGCAGAGTATATTAGATAAAACTTTAAATTACGATATCTTTTTCTTTTCGTGTTGCGAGTTTAATTAAGTAACGCCTACGTATTGCTCCAAACTTCGCTCAAGTTACCTATTAAAAAAAAAAAAAAACTGAGAATTCGTCTGTTCGTCTAGTGCTTTTAGAAATTAGCATGATCAAACAGACAAACGGATAGACACGACAGTTAGGTAAATCACGATATCTTTCGTTATATTATCCGATTTTAATGAAATACAGGCCATACGTTGCCCAAAGCTACGCTCCAAGTATGTGATAATCCTATGAAAATTCGTCTAGTAATTTTGGAGATTAGCACACTCAGACAGACAGACAGACACGACGATTTTACAGTTTTATTATTAGTATAGATATACACTATATGTCATGCACTTTCATATCTTACGTTGTCACCTGGTGATGGTTTATAATTGAAACTAACTGCGAATAAAAATTGTAGGCATAACATATTGTGACTGTTTGGAAAGGTCAGTCGTAAATAAGTTATTCAAATCACATTTTGTGGAGGCACTGACAGAGAGCTTAAAAGAATTGAAAACAAAAGCTGTGAAGGAATGCATTAACATGAACTGGAATTATGAACCTGCGCGTGATGGTACATATTGCTTCAACATTTTAACAAAAAATTAGAATTAAAAACTGAATTATTGTAGAAAGGAATAGAGGCTGATCGTGCGCTAAAACACTGTTTGGCTACGAAACACGTTGCCTACTGTAGCAGATACGCTGTTTATCAAAAATCTTTCGACTTCTACTGATCGTGAACTTGGAAGCCGAGATGTAATTGGTCATAGTATCTAGGAAACACGTCGTGTTTCTCAATATAAATGGTGCTCTGTTGTTATACGGAACTTGCTAGTTCAAAAGAACGCAGCGGAGATTTTAAAAAAAAAAGACAGTATCAGTTTATCTCTCGTGACAGAAAGATGCCTGCTGAAGCACTTTCACATCGACAAGAATATTCAGCCTTCTTCGATCAAAACGGAACTTGTAGCGATCGGTACCACGCCGTCCATCATTTATGAAGCGTTCTAAGTTCCTCCTTCTCGAGTTCTCCTGTCCCCGACATTTGGCTGTTCTACACATGGCGTTTTTTTGAGTTTGCCGACTTTGATTCACGCAAACTGCATCAGCTTCACTCCACGGTAAATTTAACCGCTCGAAACATAGAAAGGCGATACGCTTTATAATCGTGTATTTCTGACATCCGCAGTGTATGGATTTGCTGATTGGTGGATACATACCAAAAAAGTTTTGCATCACCTCGGTTCCGAGAGTTACGGAACCTGAAGAGAAAATTGGAATAGAGATCGACATAAACACTATTTCCGCCCTTTTTATTGCTCATTAAAACCACACATTGCATGATACACCACCATACAGCGAGACCTTCAGAGGTGCTGTACACACCGGTACCTCTAATACCCAGTAGTGCATGCATTGATGCATGGCTGTATTCGTCGTGGCATACTATCCACAAGTTCATCAAGGCACTGTTGGTCCAGATTGTCCCACTCCTCAACGGCTATTTGGCGAGTGGTTGGTGGGTCACGTCTTCCATAACCAGCCCTTTTCAATCTATCCCAGGTGTTTCTGATAGGGTTCATGTCTGGAAAACATGCTGGCCACTCTAGTCTAGCGATGTCGTTATCCTAAAGGAAGTCATTCACAAGACGTGCTCGGTGGCGACGCGAATTGGCGCCCATCAAGACGAATGTCTCGCCAATATGGTGCCGATATTGTTGCACTGTCGGTCCTATGATGGTGTTCACATATCGCACAGCCGTTACGGTGCCTTCCATGACCACCAGCGGCGTACGTCGACCCCACGTAATGCCACCCCAAAACAGCAGGGAACCTCCACCTTGCTGCACTCACTGGATAGTGTGTCTAAGGTGTTCAACCTGGCCGGGTTGCCTGCAGATGTGTCTCCGACGATTGTCTGGTTGAAGGCATATGCGACGCTCATCGGTGAAGACAACGTGATGCTAATCCTGAGCAGTCCATTCGGCATCTTGTTGGTCCCATCTGTTCCGCGCAACATGGCATCGTCGTTGCAAAGATGGATCCCTCCATGGACGCTGGGAGTGAAATTGCGCATCATGCAGCCTATTGCGCACAGTTTGAGTCGCAACACGTCGTCGAGTGGCTGTACGAAAAGGATTATTCAACACGGCGGAGTTGCTGTCAGGGTTCCTCCGAGCCATAATCCGTAGGTATCGGTCATCCGGTCATCCACTGCAGTAGTAGTCGTTGGGCTGCCTGAGCGAGGCATGTCATCGACAGTTCCTGTCTCTCTGTATCTCCTCCATGTCCGAACAACGTCGCTTTGGTTCACTCCGAGACGCCTGGACACTTCCCTTGTTGAGAGCCCTTCCTGGCACAAAGTAACAATGCGGACTTGATCGAACTGCGGTATTGACCGTCTAGGCATGGTTGAATTACAGACAACACGAGCCGTGTACCTCCTTCCTGGCGGAATGACTGGAACTGGTCGGCTTTCGGATTCCCTCCGTGTAATAGGCGCTACTCATGCATGGTTGTTTACATCTTTTGGCGGGTTTAGTGACATCTCTGAACAGTCAAAGGGACTGTGTCTGCGATACAGTATCCACAGTCCAACGTCTATCTTTAGGAGTTCTGGGAACCGGGGTGATGCAAAACGTTTTTTGATGTGTGTATAAATCTGGAACCTGAAACGACTTTCAATTCTGGTAGTGGTCTGTGTGTACTACAAATATCACGTTGCACTATGTTTCGACTTCTACATTAATCTTAAGTTCTCGACTTCGTGCTCGATAAGCCGGTTCTAAAGTCCGGTAGGATTAACGAACTATCTCGGAGTTCACGGAAATCTTCCAGTTCGTGACTGATTTACGTGCATAGAAACTAATATGTCTCTTCGCAAGCAACGTCGAGCAGTGAATAAAGTGATATATGCGTATTTAAATCATACTAATTTAGGGTCCCTTTGATAATCCAGTCGCTGAGCTGCTTCTTTTCAAAAACCTGCGACCTGTTACTTCGCACATCCAGATACAGCTGAAATAGTGCGCAGTAAACCCTTGATTGATCAAAAGTTCAGTTCTAACATTTCCTTCGTTATGCTTATTTTCCCTTTATTATCGATTTTCAAAACTCACTCGCAATGGAACGGTGTTTTCGATATTAACTGCAGAACGTGGTTTGTTGATATTTTAATTATTTCCAGACTTCATTTCAATGGCGGTGAAGATTTCAACCGTAGTAGTAGACACGCACCAGAAAGGCTAGTCTAATAAGACACATGGAAATTCGCTTTTGCGTTCACAAAACATTTGAAAATGATTTTGTACAGAAAGTAGGTACTAATTAACGCAGGGATTTCATCGGTTAGTTCAGTCTATGAGCACTGAATGAAGGCTCAGGTTCCTGAACGTAACATAGTTAAACATCTTTACTATCTTTGAGACTTATATGTCCCACAATATGTTATCAGGCAACCAGTGGGAATATGCAGCATGTCATTGCTATGTATGGCACACTAGTAAAGAGAAACCTGCCGATGGGTGGAGATTTTATAGAATAACAGCTCTAACACGTAATTTGTGCTTCTTCAAGTTTCGTTGTTAACCCCTACTGCGGATAGTCGCATAGAATTTGTTCGCGCCTGCAAATAGGCAACCTATTGAACAGATTTTTCAAAGCGGGCTGCTTACTCGCCTTCCCGGACAACCCGTGTAAACTAAAACGTAGAATGTGATAACGTTGTGTAAAATAACTGACAGACAGCCGGGAGAGCCATGTGCTGAGCCCCCGCCCCCCCCCCCTCCCCCATATCCGCATCCAGTAACGCCTTTGGGCTGAGGATCACACAGCCACAGGTCGGTATCGTTGGACCTTCATGGCCTGTTCGGGCGGAGTTTAGTTTTAATGATAACGCTGTAACAACCAAATTTCAATTGTAAGACAATCGGTTAGGTACCAAACGTTGTGCGTCGACAGAGTATAATTCAAAACTCCAAACAGTTTGTGCCGTGTTCCGTCGTCGCGGAGAACGTGCGTAAACGGCAAGTAATAAGTAACACTTGGCGAACGGAGCACAGGAAAAGCATAACTGTGAGTGTCTTTCGTTTACAGCTCTCGTGAGCAAGTCGACAGAGCGTTAAGTTTACCGTACAAACGGTCCCGAATTCGAGCCCTGGTCATCCCAGTTTTTCTACTGTACGTGTGATATGTTGTATGGGACAACCCTCTCCTACATGCAAAAAGACTGTTTGGAGTTTATAGCAAAGCTTTGTCGGCAATCTGCTTTCGCTTTATTTGAAAGTATCAAACCTATAGAGTACATCTATAGTGACAAACTGCCTATTGCCTTCTGTCTCGGGTTCTTCGGCCGAAGTTCATCTAATGATTTTTCTGACGTTTCGCCAACACGAGTGGCTGGCATCTACATCTACATCTACATGATTACTCTGCAATTCATATTTAAGTGCTTGGCAGAGGGTTCATCGAACCACAATCATACTATCTCTCTACCATTCCACTCCCGAACAGCGCGCGGGAAAAACGAACACCTAAACCTTTCTGTTCGAGCTCTGATTTCTCTTATTTTATTTTGATGATCATTCCTACCTATGTAGGTTGGGCTCAACAAAATATTTTCGCATTCGGAAGAGAAAGTTGGTGACTGAAATTTCGTAAATAGATCTCGCCGCGACGAAAAACATATTTGCTTTAATGACTTCCATCCAAACTCGCGTATCATATCTGCCACACTCTCTCCCCTATTACGTGATAATACAAAACGAGCTGCCCTTTTTTGCACCCTTTCGATGTCCTCCGTCAATCCCACCTGGTAAGGATCCCACACCGCGCAGCAATATTCTAACAGAGGACGAACGAGTGTAGTGTAAGCTGTCTCTTTAGTGGACTTTTTGCATCTTCTAAATGTCCTGCCAATGAAAACAACCTTTGGATCGCCTTCCCCACAATATTATCTATGTGGTCTTTCCAACTGAAGTTGTTCGTAATTTTAACACCCAGGTACTTAGTTGAAATGACAGCCTTGAGAGTTGTACTATTTATCGACTAATCGAATTCCAACGGATTTCTTTTGGAACTCATGTGGATCACCTCACACTTTTCGTTATTTAGCGTCAACTGCCACCTGCGACACCATACAGCAATCTTTTCTAAATCGCTTTGCAACTGATACTGGTCTTCGGATGACCTTACTAGACGGTAAATTACAGCATCATCTGCGAACAACCTAAGAGAACTGCTCAGATTGTCACCCAGGTCATTTATATAGATCAGGAACAGCAGAGGTCCCAGGACGCTTCCCTGGGGAACACCTGATATCACTCCAGTTTTACTCGATGATTTGCCGTCTATTACTACGAACTGCGACCTTCCTGACAGGAAATCACGAATCCAGTCGCACAACTGAGACGATACCCCATAGGCCCGCAGCTTGATTAGAAGTCGCTTGTTAGGAACGGTGTCAAAAGCTTTCCGGAAATCCAGAAATACGGAATCAACCTGAGATCCCCTGTCGATAGCGGCCATTACTTTGTGCGAATAAACAGCTAGCTGCGTTGCACAAGAACGATGTTTTCTGAAACCATGCTGATTACGTATCAATAGATAGTTCCATTCGAGGTGATTCATAATGTTTGAATACAGTATATGCTCCAAAACCCTACTGCACACCGACGTCAATGATATAGGTCTGTAGTTCGATGGATTACTCCTACTACCCTTCTTAAACACTGGTGCGACCTGCGCAATTTTCCAACCTGTCAAAGCTTCACCCTCCATTGCTCGGCGGCGTTTCAGCAGCAAAGTGTCGATACATGGGAAAAAAAGGCCACAGCTCAGAAGTTTGTGTGACCTGTAAGATGCGTTAATGATGTCACATTGCCACCAAATTTCACCGAAATTCTACCCAACGTCACCGTCGAAATGTCACCTGATGAGAAGGTTGTCACAGCCCCGCTTACCCACGATTCACCCCTTCTTATGACACCTCTGTCATGGAAGTCAAAACCGCGACACGCAACTTTGAAATCACACGGTTTTATGGGTGGCTGAGGAAAATATTTCAGAGACACCGCCTCTCAGAACCGACACAAAAAGCCCTCAAGTGGTAATATAAGCCACCGCTTTCTTTATGGTATTGATTCCCCAGACATTTCTCGGCTGGAAACGATATTTTACAGTGCGAAGAGCAACAGGAAGCTGTCCTTGACAACTTTGGACACTGCTGACACGATCGGACGTTTCAAGCCTTCTCTATGGACACTGGAGGGCTGCATCCCCACGCCGGCTGGGGTGGCCGAGCGGTTCTAGGCACTACAGTCTGGAACCGCGCGACCGCTACGGTCGCAGTTTCGAATACTGCCTCGGGCATGGATGTGTGTGATGTCCTCAGGTTATTTAGGTTTAAGTAGTTCTAAGTTCTAGGGGACTGATGACCTCAAAAGTTAAGTCCCACAGTGCTCAGAGCCATTTGAACCATTTTTTGCATCCCCACTGAACGTGATTGCACCCCTTCAGAGCGCAGCGTGATGGACGGCAATTTTTGTTCTCGCGGACAGGTTGGAACGACTAGTGACCGTTCAAAACCATTCAACGAAATTTTAACGTGATCCGATGCAGCAAAGGATAACATGCTTTACCAGCGCATATGTTTTCCGCCCCTCCCCCCCCCCCCCTTATAGCGTGATCACGTGGGACTGCAACTTTAACGTGTGAGTGAATAAAAGGGCAAAAGGGCCTTCTAAGAGCCTCCTCCCCCCCCTTCCCCACTTCGGCAACATCCTCGGTGCCACCCACGCAACTTTCTTGAGCCCGTTGGAAATTTACGTGACAGGAACTTCGACTCCAATTCAACGAGACGGCTGCTTAGCACCTGAAGGTAGACAAACCCCTCCCAACGGGTTTCGAGGGGTTGCCCAACCCCCACCCACTAGAGCAGCCATCAGGCTGCTTGGAAGTCGAAGTTTCTGAAGATACATATAAGTGATTATTTCATATCTCCACAAATCGTTACACAAAGGAACCTGTGTGAGTTGACTGATTCCAACTGAAACAAGCTCATGTAGTATACCAAATTTTTTTCATTGTGTGAAGTGCACAACTTCACATTTCTGTACATTTAAAACAAGTTTTCAATCTTTGCACTGGCCAAACATTTGTGCTGCTTCATTCAGACAGTAGTTCATTATAGGTAACTACACTCCTGGAAATGGAAAAAAGAACACATTGACACCGGTGTGTCAGACCCACCATACTTGCTCCGGACACTGCGAGAGGGCTGTACAAGCAATGATCACACGCACGGCACAGTGGACACACCAGGAAACGCGGTGTTGGCCGTCGAATGGCGCTAGCTGCGCAGCATTTGTGCACCGCCGCCGTCAGTGTCAGCCAGTTTGCCGTGGCATACGGAGCTCCATCGCAGTCTTTAACACTGGTAGCATGCCGCGACAGCGTGGACGTGAACCGTATGTGCAGTTGACGGACTTTGAGCGAGGGCGTATAGTGGGCATGAGGGAGGCCGGGTGGATGTACCGCCGAATTGCTCAACACGTGGGGCGTGAGGTCTCCACAGTACATCGATGTTGTCGCCAGTGGTCGGCGGAAGGTGCACGTGCCCGTCGCCCTGGGACCGGACCGCAGCGACGCACGGATGCACGCCAAGACCGTAGGATCCTACGCAGTGCCGTAGGGGACCGCACCGCCACTTCCCAGCAAATTAGGGACACTGTTGCTCCTGGGGTATCGGCGAGGACCATTCGCAACCGTCTCCATGAAGCTGGGCTACGGTCCCGCACACCGTTAGGCCGTCTTCCGCTCACGCCCCAACAACGTGCAGCCCGCCTCCAGTGGTGTCGCGACAGGCGTGAATGGAGGGACGAATGGAGACGTGTCGTCTTCAGCGATGAGAGTCGCTTCTGCCTTGGTGTCAATGATGGTCGTATGCGTGTTTGGCGCCGTGCAGGTGAGCGCCACAATCAGGACTGCATACGACCGAGGCACACAGGGCCAACACCCGGCATCATGGTGTGGGGAGCGATCTCCTACACTGGCCGTACACCACTGGTGATCGTCGAGGGGACACTGAATAGTGCACGGTACATCCAAACCGTCATCGAACCCATCGTTCTACCATTCCTAGACCGGCAAGGGAACTTGCTGTTCCAACAGGACAATGCACGTCCGCATGTATCCCGTGCCACCCAACGTGCTCTACAAGGTGTAAGTCAACTACCCTGGCCAGCAAGATCTCCGGATCTGTCCCCCATTGAGCATGTTTGGGACTGGATGAAGCGTCGTCTCACGCGGTCTGCACGTCCAGCACGAACGCTGGTCCAACTGAGGCGCCAGGTGGAAATGGCATGGCAAGCCGTTCCACAGGACTACATCCAGCATCTCTACGATCGTCTCCATGGGAGAATAGCAGCCTGCATTGCTGCGAAAGGTGGATATACACTGTACTAGTGCCGACATTGTGCATGCTCTGTTGCCTGTGTCTATGTGCCTGTGGTTCTGTCAGTGTGATCATGTGATGTATCTGACCCCAGGAATGTGTCAATAAAGTTTCCCCTTCCTGGGATAATGAATTCACGGTGTTCTTATTTCAATTTCCAGGAGTGTATATCATGTGTGAAAAGCCGTAGGATACAGTTAATAATAATTTTGTACGGTCATTAACATACAACACGAACAGAGGGGTTGCAACACGCTTTCCTGGGGTAGACCCAAGTTACCACTACATCTGTCGATGTCGACAGAAATGGACTCAGAATTTAGAGCCATTACTGGTGCCGTCTTTCACAGGCATCCTCTCTACCAAAAAATCCCCAATCCAGTCACAAATGTATATGGCAGCTTATTCCCAACCTGTCACACGACATATTTCATAATGTTATATGCACAACCCCATGGTTAATGTAATCGAATCTTTTACACTGCATCATAACAGCAGACAGTATTCAATACTACAAGTGACTGCCCCGCTAATCCGTTCCATTTATTACGGCGAGGGAACATTATTTTCAGCAGCCTTGTAAGCTTCCTAACTAGCTCAGGCAACTTAGAAGTTTAATGAAAAGGAACAGGAGGGGTAATAAAGGTGTTCAGAGCTAAGAGCTGCCCTTCAGTACGACCAGGAACGGCTATAAAGTGTTCAGAGCTGCAGTGCAGGTAGACAGCGCAATTGTACAATGGACAGGCTAAATACCAGCCTATCAAGGCTCTCTGATTGGCTCATAAATTTCTGTAGAAAGCGCACTTTCACACATGTATCTATGTGTACCCCATTAGATAGGCCACTGTTAGAAACCTGCCGTGAAATGGTAGAGATTTTCTGCCTTCCTCACCACGCCAGGCCATCATTGGTCAATCATGACAAAATCCACGAGCAGGAGCTTATTTAACTCATTTACAAAATTATTATTCGGTAGAATTTGCAAGGTCTGTTGCAGTTGGCTGATGAGATTCCTATACTGGCAGAGACAGCTGCATTTCAAAAAGGTTGTCAGAGAACACTTGCGAATGTAGGATTCAAGAGAAAACTCTGGCTGACAGGAGATGGAAGAGTACTGCTGCCAGGCGACCAATGAGACCTGACTTGCTGTGGAAAAGAAGGATGTCTCCATTTCAGAACTGAGTACAGAGATCGAACAGGGCTCAGACGTTACAGTCGATACTGCTGCCGTCTTCCACAGGCACACCATACAGAAATGGTAAAGATGAGTTGGTGATGCAGTCACTGAATCAAGGAGAACACGATGCTAGTTACCTCTCATCAGGGGTTAATTTCACAATTTTAACGTTAATAGCCAGCTAGTTGCTTCCATCATGCACTTTGGCAGTTCCACTGATGTTCATACTTATTTTTCCAGATTCCTTCTCTAAACCACAAACAATTCTTCCAGTCACTGAACATTTTTGCGACTTAGTATCATGATTATGCTTTTATTCATGATTATTCTTTTATTTTATCCACTCACCTGTGCCAAGACTCAGAGCATCTTAGGGATATACTTAACAGCTTAACCGGCACCTCACATTACCCCATACAATCGCACTTTTGATAATAAGTGTAGATGTAGTAGTGAGTTAAACCGGAAATCGATAAATAGTGCAACTAGCTGACTGCCTTTAACCATGGCTTTCAGTTCATCATGTGCGAAAAGCACAAGGTCGGTTTCAAATGATTGCTTTGAAACATAGTCCTTCAGCTGTCACCGAAAATTATTATCAATACTCGCTGAGAACTCCGTCATTGCCAGGGTTTGTATTTATTCTAGTCTTGCACTAGTCCATCTTCTACTCTCTCCTCTCTCTGTTCGTCTTCCCCCTCTCTCTGCCATCCTTCTTCCCCTCTCTATATCTACCTCTTCCTCCCTTTCTTTATCCACCTACTCCCCCCTCTCTGTCCATCTCCTCCTCCACCCTATCTCGTCCTCCCATCTCTCCCCCCCCCCTTTCTGTCTTTCCATCTCCCCCCCCCCCTCTGTGTCCGTCCATTTCCCTATCTCTGTCCACTTCCTCCTCTCCCTTCTTTGTCAATCACCCCACTGTCTGCCTTACCCTATCCTCATGGAATGTCGGCGTCTTTTAGCCACACAGTATTTCTTCCCACATAATAAGTAATATGTGTATCAAGTTTGGTTGAAATCGACTCAGGGGTTTAGAAAGAGTCGTTGAACATATGCGTATGTGCATGTAT
Source organism: Schistocerca nitens (assembly GCF_023898315.1). NCBI lineage: Eukaryota > Metazoa > Arthropoda > Insecta > Orthoptera > Acrididae > Schistocerca > Schistocerca nitens. The sequence continues at coordinate 406,144,311 of NC_064622.1, forward strand.
TGCACATATGTATGTCTGTTACTCTGCTATTTTACGTCACACGTCTCCAGACAGGATGTTAAACTAATCAGTGGTGTTGAGCAATGTGGGCTGATCTTAGGCCCAGAAATACGTTGGCAAAATTATTGGTTCGCCGCAGTGCTTATTCTCGCGACCTGGTTGACACACTGACCACCACAAACAAGTGACAAATTGCACTCCATATGCTTAAAAGTATTCCGAGTCACCTAAATAGAGGAAATAAATATCAACAGGTCCTCCTTGATTTTTTTTAGGTCACCGCTTCTCATCCACCCCCCACCCCCAAACAGTGACAGTGGGGAATCTTAGTTCTACGCATATTTATTATACAGGTAATGAGACATGTACGTATCAGAAGCGGTTACAATTGCTACAGGTATTCCTGAGTTGTGCTTCAATGTCACCCCCATTTCATTCGCACATGCATGGGATGTAGGTGGTTCTTAACTCCACAATACTTCTTTTCACATAGTAAGCGACCAGTGAACCTCTATTCTTTAAAGAATCGAACACATCTGTGTAAAACACTTTACAGTTTAGTTAGTGTGTTAAATACTATACGTTAAGCATGCAAGTGAGAAAACAAAATAGAAAACGTTTCAGATTAAGTTTAAAGTTTGTCGGGCGTCGCCAATGCTTCTGAACTATGCGTCGTACAGTGATATAATATTTCAGGCACATTTAGTATAATATGTGGTTACTATCTGCAAAATGAGCTGCAAATAGAGTTAGTAGTAAAGGCATCAAGCCTGATGCAGCAGTTGTGATGCACGAACAGCGAAAATGTAGTAATATAAACTATTTACGTTCATCATTTTGTGGAGGAAGAGAGGGGTGTCAGCAATAAAAAGTTTCGTGTCAGTTTTAAATCACTTATAGTGTTTGTTGTAAGTCTCCAAGTGCTCCCATTCTCAGATACTGGATGAACGTAGTCCGGGTTTGTGAACGGCGCGTTACGCTCATTTTTCACCCCTACCCCAACCCACTGAGAGGTAGAGGATTCTTAACCCCACAGTACCGTCCGCTGTGGCCGAGCGGTTCTAGGCGCTTCAGTCTGGAACCGCGCTGCTGCTGCCGTCGCAGGTTCGAATCCTGCCTCGGGCATGGATGTGTGTGATGCTCTTAGGTTAGTTAGGTTTAAGTAGTTCTAAGTCTAGGGGACTGATGACCTCAGATGTTAAGTCCCATAGTGCTCAGAGCCATTTGAACCATTTAACCCCACAGTGGTTGTGTACCAACTTTGGTTGAAATCGATCCAGTACATTATGTGGATTTGTTGAAGATACATACATACGTACAGACACCCATTTTACCGTGTTTTTATTACACTCAAAGACAAAAAAAATGATGCACCACGATGGAATTATCTGAATGAGACGGAAAACGGTGTTGTGACGTACATGGGCAGACAAACAAATGATTACAATTTCATAAAAATTGGATGATTCATTCAAGATAAAGAGCTTCACAAATTGGGAAAGTCAATGATTCATTGATCTACCTCTGACCCTTATGCAAGCAGTTATTCGTCTTGGTATTGATTGATGCAGTTGTTGGGTATCCTCCTGCGGGGTATCGTGCCAAATTCTGTCCAACTGGCGGGTTGGATCGTCAACATCTCGCGCTAGTTTGAGAACACTGCCATAATGCTCCAAACGTTCTCAACTGGGGAGAGACCCGGCGAGCTTGCTGGCCAAGATAGGGTTTGGCAAGCACGAAAGCAAGCAGTAGAAACTCACAATGTGCAGGCGAGCATTATCTTGCTGAAGTGTAAGCCCAGGATGGCTTGCAGTAAAGGGCAACAAAACGGGGCGTAGAATATGGTTGACGTACCAGTGTGATGAAAGGGTGCAGCGGATGACAACCGAAGTGATTCTGCTACGCAAAGAAATGGCACCACAGACGGTAACTCCTGGATTCGGACCAGATGGTGTGAGTGAGCCAGGTTGGTATCCCACCATTGTCCGGGGCGTCTCCAGAGGTCTTCGGGTTGCAATCTCACTGACTGGAGTAAAATTGTCGTCTTTGACTAGTCCCGCTTCGAAATGAGCTCCGATGACCAGTGAAGATGATTTCAATCATATTCGGGTGATTCTTTCGTGTTACGACCTTTTTTTAGTGTCTGTTGCTTTCTTGTCTGCCTGTTCAGTACATATTTTGTTGATTTCAAGCTAACTTCTGGATGAAGCAGAGACTTAAACCTTTCAACCTAGCTCAGCTCTGGATGACAGTAGAATATTAACTCGCTTTCTTGTCTGGTGTTGGCGGAGGGTACTTTGTTTACTCCTCTCATTTCGCGTCGAGCTAGTGACGGAACTTTCATCATAGCTCAGAACCGTATGACAATGAAATATTGACTCGAATTCTTCTCTGACGTGTGTGGCACATGGCCTTTACGTACCACAGCCATTTTCCCCTTTTCGTGAATGGTTCATGGGGGGAGAACGATTGCCGGTAAGCCTCTGTGTGAACTCTATTCTCCCTAGTTTTTACTTTCACGGTCTTATCGCGAGACATGCATAGGAGGAAGCAATATACTGATTGACTCAGGTGACCAGAAACTGAAATAGACCTGAAAGTTAAGTCAGCTGTGTCGATATCACACGAAAATATTTGAAATCTGTTGAAAAATCTCACACACTCAAGACTAAAACGCAGAAAGATAAATTTGCATTAAGATAAATTTTTGGTATACCACATTTTTAAATCGGACTAAAAAGTATTAAATAATTTTTTCTACCCCCATTTGGATTCCTAACCCCATACAGATTGTGCCGGCCGGAGTGGCCGAGCGGTTCTAGGCGCTACAGTCTGGAACCGCGCGACCGCTACGGTCGCAGGTTCGAATCCTGCATCGGGCATGGATGTGTGTGATGTCCTTAGGTTAGTTAGGTTTAAGTAGTTCTAAGTTCTAGGGGACTGATGACCTGAGAAGTTAAGTTCCATAGTGCTCAGAGCCATTTGAACCATTTGCACAGATTGTCCTGAACATCTGTGAGTGTTAATTTTTAACATGCCGGAAAATACTTTTGATATTTGAAACGATAACCGTGGCGTGCATGCTATGCATTATTCATGAATGAGTAGTTTACCTACTTAGGACTATCTGTTGTATGATCCCAATGTTTGTCTTTTTAAATGTTACAAGTATTTTCATAGCTATTAGAAACTCACAAGCACAAATTTTCCGACTATCTGTACGGAGTTACGAATCTGGGGCTAGGAGAATTTATTTTGTATTTTTTAGTTCTATTTAAAGACATTGTATGTTAATAGGTTATTTTTTATAATTATTATTTACAACTAGCGAATGCGGCAGTACTTGACAGATGCTGAATATGTAGAGGAACTGAATTTATGTCATAATTTCCTCCTCCCTCTCTCTTTGTCCATCTCGTATCGCCTACCCTTTCTCTGTCTATCATCTGCTCCCCCTTCTCTCTGGCCCTCGGTCTAAGCCGTCTTGTCACGGTTCGCGCGGCTCTCCCCCGTCGGAGGCTCGAGTCCTTCCTCGGACATTGGCGTGTGTGTCGTCCTTAGCGTAAGTTAGTTTAAGTTAGGCTAAGTAGTGTGTAAACTTAGGGACCGATGACCTCACTAGTTTGGTCCCATAAGACCTTACCACAAATTACCAATTTTTTTCCCTTCTCTCTGTCCATCTTCTTCTTCTCTCTCCATGCCTCTCCATGCCTCTCTGTCTATCCATCTCCTCCTTCCTCCTCTCTATGTCGATTTCCTCCCGTCTTTCTCTGTCCTCTACGCCTTCCCCTTTTCTCCGACCCTGACTCTTGTTAACTGTAATTGCAAATTCATATTCCATTGTAGTTTTCTCATCATAAGCTGATAAGCCGTAAATACAACTTTCCTATTTTGAGTGAAAACCGACTACGAGGATGAAAACA